>NW_022103924.1:3080579-3099083 GCF_000313985.2 Echinops telfairi
GCAATGAATGTACAAATGTGCTTTACACAATTGATGTATGTGTGGATTGTGATGAGAGTTGTATGAGCCCCTAATAAAATGATTAAAAAAAAAAAGAATAAGTTAATTTTCTCTTTTTGTTTTCTGGTTGTTCCATTTCTAGTGCTCTAGTTTCTCTACTACCTTATTTTTTCATCTTTGCTTTAGAAGTAAATGTTGATCTGTTGGTGGCACATAGATGGGATTTTAAATGGAGCACTGTTCTCACAGGTAATACTCTTTATTTTCTGTGCCAATGTGTTATTTTACTAAAAGTGATCTTGAGATAATTTTAGTTCAAGATATAAAGAATTTCTCAGTGTAATAGAGAGTTCCCTAATCTCTGTTGGTCCAATAAGTTTGGGCTTTTAAAGAATTTGGGGTCTGTACCATGTTTTTATCCTATTCTATCTCAGTCCATCTATTGTGATAAGAATAGTCAGTAGTGGTATCAAGGCACCATTTAGTTCTGTTTCAATCCCTTTCCTTCTACTAAAGTTTTCATTTCTGTGATTACATTTTTAATTTCCAAGACCATTATCTGAATATGCATTGTGTTGACATTTTCTTGCTGTTCCATGGATGCAATATTATATCGTGTCGTCTAAGGCCATAAATATTAGAACTTTTAAAAAAGATCTATCCAAAATGCTTGGAAAGGGATTGGTTTAGAAGGTCCTGGATAGAGTAGGAGAAAAATGTGGAGCAATACTCAAAATTGGGAGACTAGGCTTGCTAGTTGGATAGAGACTCATGGGATAACTGAGACTGTGGCCCTTGGTCACTCTTCACATCTCTAACTGAACTCACTCCTGTGGCTCAAATTTTAGCCATACCATAGACAGGTCTATAAGGGGAACAGTAATACTAATGAGGTGTGCACACCTTATAATTCTTGGCTATTTGGGGTCAAGAAGGCAACATTTACCCAAGGACAGTGTTCAGCAAGGCCATGAAAGAAGGAAGAATGGAGACAGGAAACATAAGGAGGAGGTTTGAATGGGTAATTTTATTGAGGGGATGGTGTTAAATGAGATGTAAATGAATTACTGAATGTAAAACTGCTGATCTGCTGTGTAAGCCTTCATGTAATTTACAATACAGAGCTTTTAAAAAGATAATCAAACCCCCAATACGACTTTTCTTTATTCCATGTTTATTTGCTTTAATCTGTATATTTTGGATTCCATCTTCAGTGCTGTTAATTCCTTAGTATGACTTTTCTAGCTATAGTTATAATCTTTATAATGCTTACCAAATGATTGGGTAGGACTGTGTAAATATAACTTGCTTGTGGCTTAACAAAGAGATTGGATAGCTTCCTAAGAATGTAAATAATGTACATCGCACCTTTGTGAATGTGGGACCATACAAATAACATATGTGGAGCCCTAACATGGGGATTGGTCAATTTTGCTATCCTGCTAGGCTTAAATGAACCATTCTAGAGGTGGAAAGGGAGATATCACTACTGTCAAGGGAGAAGAACGAGGAGTGGGGTGCATGCTTTGGACCAGAGATCCCTGTGCTGAACTTTGTTGATCCAGGAGACAGAGCTGTAATAGCAGAATGTCTAAGAAGTGGTGGCAGCAGAATTGGGAGACTAGAAAAAGATGTCAAGGTGAGCTTCCTTGCCCATAGAATGAGAAATGTAAGTGCCTTTGGGCAGAAGGCTTATTGATAAATTGGGGTGCCACTGGGCATTTATTGGCTGGCCTAAAAGAGCTTTGTAACACTTGCCTGAGCAAGGCAGAGGCCAAAGGGCTGCATTAGCTGAGAGGCTGAGGGCCAGAAAGAGGTGTGTCTGTGGGGAATGACTGAGAAGAGACTGTCCTAATTGAAGAACTGTCTCCCAAGAATTTCTGATCCTGAATTGTAATCCATTACTTCCCCCATAAACTCTATAACGAGCATTATCTGTGAGGTCTGTGTGGCCCCTAGAATGAATTATTGAACCCAGCAGTGAAGTACAGTTTCACAGGGACAGTTATTGTTAAAATTGGCAGAAATATTGGAGGATGCAGGCAGGCCGAGGCCCTGCTGTGCTACACCATCCCTTATTCTTCTACTTTATGTTTCTTTGGCTTTTGTGACCAGTAGCTATGTGAGTTGGGAAGAACCTTCAGCCCAACATCTGACTACAAAGTGAGTTGGACTGGGATAACTCTCTCTGCAGCTGTGTGGGATGTTTTCCTATTATAAATTCTTTTCTCAATATAAACTACTTATATACATTTATAAGTGTCCTGGTTTTTGCATCTTTAAAGAATCCAGCTTAGCACATTTGGTACCAAGAGTAGTTCAGAATTGTAAAGATGAGCTTTTAGATTTGTTTTCAAGCCTGATTAGGTCTAATGGTACTGAGAATTGCTGTTTTTCCTCTGCTTGTAAGGATAAGCCTGCCACTATTTATAAGGAGGATGTTGTTAATCCATAGTGTGAGATGGAAAAGTTAATATCCTAAATATCACCACCAATAGAAGCTCTGAGTAATAGGGTGTTTGATAATTTCAGGAATTTTATCTGAATGAAAAGTATAGGGAAACTAGCCGATTGGATGGTACTCCCTACAGTCGAAAATGTAGTGAAGGAAAAAGAGTTAAAACTTTGGAAGCATGGTTCAAGTACTGCATTAAAGGCCTAAAAGCTTCTGCTTGTACTAGTTACATAGCTAATATTGCCAAAAACAAAATACAGAGTTGTATCATCCAAATAGACAAATTACAATGCTAGCTGAATTCTTAACCTAGAACAGTATCTAATATTAAAGTAAGGATATTAATTGGTATGGGACATAAAGGCCGATAATCAGGAAGAGGAGGGATGTATTCAGCACTTAGGTTCCATGAGCCACCCTAGCCACCTGAGATTAATTCACTATCAGTAAAATAACCCATATTTGTGGAAACTAGCCTACTTGTGCATGTTGAGATACCACTTGGGGCTGTATCTATAGCATTTCCTGGGGTTGATGCCTTAAAGCATATTGTCAAGAGCCCCAAAGAAACACCCTTACCACCCATTATTATTTCTAGACCTATAACTAGGATTAAGTCTTCCTAAACTAGAATTAAGAGTTCCTAAAGGTGAGATACAGATGAAGACCCAGGAAGAAGTGTGCTGTACTTGTAAAGAACTGTTGGAGTTTTCTGATATGTACAGACAGAATTCTGGAGAATATACCTGAGAATGGTAACTAAGGATGTGGGATTAGATCAGTCTGAATTTATTGATATGGCCCTACTAAGCACAGATTTATTGTTTCAGCTTGAGGTTAATAGTTTATTTGGTTGGGTTATTGAAGCAAGGGCTGTGAGAAGGCCTACATTGAATTACCTGGGTAGACTGTAGAAGAGTAGTATCCAAATGCTTAAGGAAATTGGTGTGTTAGAGTGGATTTCTCAGACTAAACCCATAGATCCACAAATGGAGTGCCTGGACAGCACACCTTTCTCTAAAGCTATAAGGAACCTGAAGACTACTCTGATTACTGTTTTATGTATACCAGATTTGGTAGTGGGAACTGCCCTAATTGAATTAAGACACTTGTTTACAGTGAATCTGTGGTGGTGGTGGGCAAGTGGTGGGCAACCCACAGAAACAAGGTGGGTGTGGTTATTGTAATGGACAATAGGATATAAGTGGCCTGGACTTATATGGACTCCTATGGACTTTTGACATTGGTTACTTAATAAGGGTGTCCCTAGGAATGAAATCGATGGGAAACCTACTAAATATTTACTACTTGATCTATATAAGCAGAAGAATTCTATGTTAGGGTTCTCTAGAGAAACAAAACTAGGACACTAATGATTGATTATGTATGTATATAGACACACACACACATATATAATAAGCAGTCAATTAATCTATAGAGCAGTACAAATGGCTCAGTGCAACTCACTTACATGAGACACCTAATATACTGGCAGTCCTTCAAATCTGAGGGCTGCCGGGTAGTCCTCTATAGAGCAGTTCAGACTATCCGGCCACAGGCAGGAAACAGCAAGGCAGGTCAACAGTCAGCCAGATGACAGGGTCCGACAGTCCCTAGCTCAAGAAATGTATACTTCAGTAGTGTGGCGAAGCAGGTCTTGAAGGAACCTCAAACTACAGTGACACAGTCCACGGGTTAGGTGTCCCACAGGAGTGTAGCTTGCAAATTGAGGCAGAGAACAAGCTAAGACAGCCGCATACTGGTCTGATCATCAAAGAGCAAGAGACCAGAAAGGCTAGGCTCGCTGAGACATTTTATCTCTCCACCCTTCAATTAATCCCACACATATTCAGTGGCCATGTTGGCACAATAAACCTACCTATCACAAATCCTAATCAAGCAAACAGTCAAATTCAAATAGTCAGAATAGAAGTCACAACCCCTCAGTAAATTCCTAGACTTAAGCCAGTTTACAGACCCACAAACCCTTGAATGAAGGGGAGTTCAAATTCCTTTGAGGAAGGACCCACTACATCACCAAAGGTTTATGCTGTTAATCTTTTCCCCAGCCTTCCCCAAAGGACTCTGCAGACTTTCACAAGAGTGACATCGTTGGGGAAAAGGAAATTATTAAAATTTTCAGGGATTACCGAACATTGGTTCAGAATTGACACTAATTCTAGGAGACCCCAAACATTTTGAAGGCCCATTAGTCAGTGACATTTCTAGAGTTCCAGTGATTATAGGGTATGTTGAAATAGTCTTACTAAGGTGAGTGATAAATTATTGCATCTGATTCTTCCCATGACTAAAAGGAGGGACAATGCCTGGTGGGCTTCTTTGGATTTTGGAGGCAATATGTCTCTCATTTGGGTTTGACCTCATTAAGGTGACTTGAAAAGGTGCTGGCTTTGAGTGACTCTCAGAACAAGATGAGGCTCTGTAACAGGTTCAGGCTGCTGGACAAGCCACTCTGCCACTTGGGCTATGTGATCAAGGTGATGCTTGAGGTGTCTGTGGCAGACAGATGCAGTATGAAGCCTTTGGCAGGTCTCTATTGGTGAATCACAGTTCAGACCCTTATGATTTTGGAGCTAAGCTTTGCCATCATCTGCAGACAACTATTCCCCTTTCAAGAAACAGCTTTTGGTCTGATCCTGGGCCTTAGTGGATACTGAATTCCTTACTATGCATCACCAAGTTACCATGTGGCCTGAGCTGCCCATGACCTACAGAGTCATAATGTTAAGTGTGCACAGCAGTATGCCATCATGGAAGGGACTGGGCTCAAGCAGGAACTTGAAGGTACAGTAAACTTCTTGAAGAAGTGGCCCCAATACCCATAGTCTCCACCCTTGTCAAAATCCCATCTTCTTTTCAGTCTGTAATCCCTGGCTTCATATGATAAGCTGACTGAGGAAATGAAAACTCACACTTGGTTTACGGATGGTTCTGTGTGATTTGCTGGTATCCAAAGTGGAGAGCAGCACAACAGCTCCTTTCTGGGTCCTCCCTAAAGGATAATGGTGAAGGGAAATCTTCCCAGTGGCCAGATCTTTGAGCAGTACAACTGGTTGTTCATTTTACTTGGAAGGAGAATTAGCTAGTAGGGAGATTATATCTTGATCCATGGGCTGTGGCCAATGGATTGGCTGGATAATCAGGGATTTGGAAGGAGCATGATTGGAAAATTGGCAACAGGGCGGTGTGGAGAAAGGGTATATATAGACTTCTTTGAATGGGCCAAAAAAGTGAAGATGTTTGTGTCTCATATAAATGTTCAAAAAGGTTACCTTTGCAGAGGAGGATTTTAACAATCAAGTGGCTGGGCTGACATGTTCTGTAGAAAACAATCGTGCTCTTTTCCCAGCCACAACTCATTAGGCCCAGGAACAAAATGGCTATCTATGATGGCGGGGATGGAGGTTTTGTATAGACTTAGAACCATAGGCTTCTACTCATCAAGGCCAACCTGCCCGTGCTACTGCTGAGTGCCCAATTTGCCAGCAGCTGACTAACACCGAGTCTAATATATGGGAACATTATTCAGTGGGGATCAACTAGCAACCTGATGACAAGTTGATTACATAGAACCACTTCCATCATAGGAAGGGAAGTGTTATGTTCTTATTGCAATCGGTACTTACTCTGGGTATGGATTTGCTTTTCCAGCATGCAATGCTCCTGACACTTTTCATGGATTGACAGAATGTCTTATCCACTGGCATGGTATCCTGCACAGCATTGCTTCAGATCAAGAGATTCACTTCTCAGCAAATGAAGTGTGGCAATGGGCCCATGGTAGTGGAATCCACTCATCTTACCTTGTTCCCCACTATTCTGAAGCAGCTGGAATGATAGAACGGTAGAATGGCTTTTAAAGACCCAATTATAGCATCAAGTAGGTGGCAAGACCTTGCAGATCAGGGCAGTGTTCTCTAAGAGGCTGTATCTCCTCAGAACTAGCATTCAATATATGGTGTGGAATCTCCAAAAGCCAGGATTCATCAGTCCGGGAACCACGGAGTAAAAATGGGCATGGCACTATTCACTTTACTCCTAGTGACCCACTTGTCGCATTTTTGCTTCCTATGCCAGCAACCCTATGCTCTTTATCCTTATTATCTTCAGTTCTTTAGCTCATTTTTATATGCTGGATTTTGTATAAAGAAAAAGACACAAACGACCAGACCACCCCCCCCTCCAAAAAAAAAATATCCTTATCAACAATAACAAAATAAAACAGAGCAAAACGCAATTGAAAAAAAAGCAGAAAATAATAAAAACTAGAACAATTTAAAATGGGTCAAAAGGGAGAACAAATGATAAGATGTTAAATTTTAACCTAACTACAACTGCATTAATTCATTTTCCAATACAGTCTCTGTCTGATAGCAAAGCTATCCATATCCCTGGTCAGTGGAAGGAGGTGATTTACCAGAGGCTTAATCTACATGAGGATCCTGCAGATGGATTTGGGGTTTTCCCTGTCACCCATAACCTTATGGAAACTGAGTGCTCAGAATATAAGCTCTAGTTCTGTTCCCTCCTCCAGTCTTGGATTTTCTTATTTGCAATTCTTGGATCACACAGGCTGGTTTAGAAGGGTCTTTAGAGACCATTTGATTCAAAGTAACCAACCCCTTAGCCTCCATGATCCCGTCACCTTGCTCTGTCTTCGTCCTACCACCCCTAACCATTGCTGTTAAGTTAATGCTGACTGTTAGCTACTCTATAGGATGGAGTAGAACTGCCCCATAGTGTTTCCAAGGCCAAAATTTTTTTTGCACTTCATCCACATACAATAAAATTCAATAGTTCAATTATATCAAGAGGAGTTGTTGTACAATCTTTACCACAATCAATTTTAGATTTTCTTCTTCCTTGTACTCATTGTTATTCGTGTAATTATTATTTTTAATTGTGGCAGAAATATACACAACAAAACAGTCTCAAATTCAACAACTTCTACATATGTAGTTTGATGCAATTGATTATACTCTTCATGTTGTACAACCATTATTTATTTATTTATTTATTTTTGTAAAACCATTATGATATCCTTTCCCAAATTATTCCATCATCATTAACATAAATGCCCCCAATGCAAAAACTCTTCCTCCTTCACCATGGTAACCATTGGCCAACTTTGGCTTATTCTTTTTCTTTAGTAGTTTTCTTGCTATAAAATTCATACACTTCGGTAGTTAACTCACTTTTAAAGAGTTGTATATACATCATCACAATTAGTTTTCCTCTTCCTCTTATTCATTGTTTGCTCCCCAGTTTGCCTCACCCTCACCCCCACCCCGATAAACATTGTATCAGTTATTGTCTCTATCATCCACTCCTGCTGTTTCATAAAGTGGAAAACCTAACAGAAACAATAAAAAACAAAACCAAAATGAAACAGAAAGGAGACTAATACAAAGATAAAAATGAAGAGTAAGAAAGAGAAGTCCACCAGCAATATTTAAAAAGCCAGAGAAGAAAGTTCTGTTGTAGAACAAGTGAGAAATATTTAAACCTAGAACAAATTCAGGTTGTGTTAAGAGGGAGGTCAACTGACCAAGTACCATATTATACCCTAGTTGGATTCACCATAGTCAAGTTTATAATAATCTCTGTCTGATAGGAAAGCTGTTTGAGTCCCTCACCTGCGACGAGAGGGGCTCTGCCAGAGGCTTAATCTGACTAGATACTCTGCAGATGGATTTTGGGCTCCCACTGACCTCCGTAAGCCTTCTACAAAGTGAGTGTTCACAATTTAAGCGCTGATACTTTTCCCTTCATAATATTTGAATTTTGTTATCATCTTTAAGTCATACAGGCTAGTGTGCTTCTTCAATGTGGACTTAATTGGTACCTCACGTAGATGGCTGCTTGTTTGAATGCAAGCCTTTAAGACCCCAGACACTATTTTAATTGATAACTGGACACCATCTGCTTTCTTCACCACAGTTTATTGTACCACCTTTATCAGTGATCTCTTCGCGAAGGCAAATATAGAGCAGAGCCATGGTATAAGAACTAACTATTCATGGATGGGGGCTAGAATTACATGGGAAAACAGGATTTGCTTGACTGGATGTTATGAATGACTTTAATTTATTTTAATGGACATATTACAAAAACAAAAAACATTAAGAACAACAACAAAAACAACAAATCAACCAACCAAACAAATGAACAGTTCCCCCAAACAAAAAAGAGATACACTGTCAATCATCCCCCTGGGATATAAGGTGATTGCACTGATAACATCAACAATTTATCCAATGGCATAGAATTTTTTTTAATCATTTTATTGGGAGCTTATACAACTCTTATCACAATCCACACATCCATCCATTGTGTGGAGCACATTTGTACATTTGTTGCCAATGGCATAGAATTTAAGGTACTATTGATATGAGGAGTTTATGTGCATATAGTCCAACTGCAAGCTGGGGTTGTACAGATTTATTTCTTAATTGACAACTCTTGTTTACACTGAACATGGGGGTTGGTGCTATGGGAAAATTGTCCTGTAACATTCCTTATATGGGCAGATCCTTTCCTATCAGATTAATACCTGTGATATTATTGCAAGGAGAACATTGAGGTACTGAATATATGGTGGTTCTGCTTCCTGTTTCATTGGATGCCCACTAAGCCTGCGGTCCCACCCACGGTCCAACAACTGACATTTCCACAATCTTGGGGTGGCTATTTTTGCTTCTTCTCCCATCTGGGTGTTTTAGTCCTAAATCCAAGGGTACAGGTAGTTTGAAGTAGGACCCAGTTTGTTCAGTCAGGCTTCCATATCAAGCCCTTTTGATGTGACTCGCAGGGGTGACCATGTTCCCTGGAAGGTAACATGTTCTAGGGTCATAATAGTGCTTAGTCCATGATATGGTTAACCAAGGGTTGGGCTGAACCTTACTCAGTGCCTCTCTAGAAATATAGAACTGGGTTTATTCTCCCCTTCGGTTCCTACAATTATTATTTAGCATCCTTTCCCAATATGAAGTTGCTCCTTCCCATTTATCCACCATACCCACTAACAGAAATATTAGTGTCTCCTTTGAAATGTAGATGCTCCTCTCCCTCCTGAAAGGTTTTTAAATAGTAATACAGCAATTACAGTGCAAACTGTGCTACAGTGTGAATGTCTTAGTCTATACAAATATTTGCTGTTGTCTTGCTACTCACTTGATCTTGTTTCAGCAGGTGTGCTCTTTGAATAGCTGCTTTCTACTCAGACTGGGTTTTCTTAGATATTTGTAGAACTCAAAACTTAGCCATACTCATACCGGCTTCCCTTTTTTATTCTGCTGGATGCTTTCTCTGATTGGCCACAACATCAGTCTAATGGTTAACTTTCTCTTGGAAATGGTAAGGTGTAGATGATTTAGAAGGAAACATGATTAACTGGAGTGTTCTGCTGAGCATTGATTAGTGTATGCAATCACAGGCTGAGGGGAGTCAATGAAATTAACAAGTAGTAATCTTGCATTATTTCTAATAGATTGCTTCATGAGATAATAAAAAGTGTAACATTAGTCAGAAGGTCATAGTTCTGCTTGGTACCTAGCCTAGTTTAAAACCTTATATAATTTACCCAGGATTATTCGGCTAGTAAATAGGATGATGGAGTCACACTTTTCTGGCTTTCCACTGCCATCCAGTCACTTTCAGCGCATAGCAGTCTACTTATACGTGACCCTATAATATGATTTCTGAGCATGTAAACTTTATAGGAGCAAATAGCCTTGTGTTTCCTACTGCAAAACAGCTGGTTGGTTTGAACCACTGACCTTGTTATCATTACAACGCAGTGCCACCAAGTTCCCATTGGTCTTCAAAGCTGGTGCTTTTCCCATGAGAGTGCAGGTGGTCTTACCCAGGACTCTTTTTTTTCTGTGAGTGTGTGATTCTCCCCAAACTGTGCTCTATGTTTTTAAAAAAAGTTCTTTACAAGTTCCTTATTCATTTAAATCAAGGTGAAAATAGAATGTCCCGGGCCATACCAAACCCACTGGCATTAAGTTGATTCTGATGCATAGCGACTCTCGGTAGGGTATCTGAGAGGGTAAGTTTTCATAGGAGCAGACAGCCTCATTTTAATCCAAGGAATGGCTGCTGGGGGTTGAACCACTAATCTTGTGGGTAGCAGTCCAACGCCTCGCCCAGAGTGCCATCAGGGCTCTTTGAATGAAGTAGAAGAGGGGATATCCTTTATGTTAAGGGATTGTTGCTATTTTCATTTTAGCCAAATTGAAATCTTCAGGAAAAACTGAAAAATGAAAGAAGTAAAATCACTTAAAATACTAGCATTTGTTTTAGAGTCTTCCAAAGATCTTTCCTGTGCTTATACAGGCAAACATTTTAACAGAAATATGGTTATGCTACTATATGTATTTATCTACAATTTCCTCGTTTTACTTAATGATTTATGAGGGTCATCATGCGAAGCCAGTCTGAATATCCTTTGCATACCATTAACTGATCTATTGCTTGAAATATGTGTGTATTTTAAGTGATTGTTATTATTCCCACTTTAAGAGTTCTCCCTTATTTTAGCCTCTAGGTCTATTTTTCCTTTTTTGTGGTCTTCATAAGAAATAATTGCAAGAAAGAAATAAAGTTTCAAATTTGGTGGTACTCAACAGCAAATATTTCCAGATGTTTGCCTTTTCTTACATATAGAAAAAAACTCATTTGATGCTGTGTTTGTTCTTCTCATCCTTTCTTGTCATCAGTTCCCTTCCATTTAATTTAATTTTAACCTTCATACTAGACTTGTTTTGCACAGTCCTTGGCCTGTTTCTGTGATATCATTGCCACAGCCCCAAGCCACTGATGTGTCTGTTGGCAGGGAATGTACATAATGGTGGTCCCCTCCCCTCTCAACTCTGGAGCACCCAAGTCAACAGCAATATATATTTGGAGCAACAAGTATGAGGGTAGAATAACCACATGTACCAAGAATGGGATTTTAAAGTTGTCAGTTATCTTGTGAGCTGTGATTTAGAGATCAATTTAACAAGAGATTGAATTTATTTCCTACAGATTTCTTTTTCTTAGTCATTATCTGACATTAGCTTATTATGGTATATCTTGCTCATTTTTCCCTATTATTGTTGGCTTAGGTTTTCCTTTTAGTCATTTTATTTTGATAATTTTTTTCTTGTCGCCTACACCCAACACCTCAATCTTTGCTGTTCTTTTTTTTAATGCTTAGGATTTTTTTTAAAGATAATTTTATTGGGGGCTCTTATAGCTTTTATAATAATCCATGCATCAGTTGCATCAAACTTATTTGTACATAGGTTGCCATCATCATCTTCTAAGCATTTACTTTCTATTTGAGTCCTTAGTATCAGCTCCTCCTTTTCCCTCCCTTTCCCACCCCCCTGAACCCCTGATAAATTATTCTTTTCTATCTTACTTCGACCGCTGTCTCCCCTCACCATGTTTCTGTTGTTCGTGCCCCTCGGTATGTGTGTCTGAGTGTGTGTTATGTGTCCATCATTGTAATCGATTTCCCCCTCCACCCTGTTCTCTCCCCACCTTACCCCTACCCTCCTGGTGTAGCTACTTGCATTTCTGTTCCCAAGGGGTCCATCTGATCTGAATTCTGTGTGTTGGGAGTTCTCAGCTGAACCAGTGTACAGATTCTGGCTAGCCAGAATCTTTGCTTTTCTTAATGAACCTCATTTTTATCAGATTTTCCTATTTGATCATCTGATCATCTCTAATGATATCATTTTTTCACTGGCTGGCCGTGGAGTACAGAAGGTGGGAATAAATATGCTACCTGTTAACTGTTTAATATAAAGCTAGATATTCAATAGCCTGGTACCATTTTGTTCTCATGTATTTAGGAAATTGTATCATCAGTTGGTCACTAATATTAAGTAACTTTTGCGTGCAAAACCTTTCAAATAGCTGACCAAGTTCCCCCTTTCCAAGAGTTCATGGTGCATTGTAGGATTAAAATCTTCCCAGAGGTGAAAAAGTACATATTACGATGGAAGGTAAACCAAGAAGTCAGTAAGAAACAATGATGTCAGTGACTTATATAAATTGTGAGAACCAAACCCAATGCTATCTAGTTGAGTTTAACTTGTAGTCACCTTTTGGACAGAATAGAACTGCCCCATCGGGTTTCCAAGACTGTAATATTTAAAAAAGAAGACTGCCACATCTTTTCTCCATGACCTGCTGATGAGCTTGAACTGTAGACCTTGTAGTGGGGCAGCCAAGTGCCACTGTCACACCACTGGCTCCTTCACACATTGTGATTGAGTGCTAAATAAAAAATGGAAGGTCTTTCAGAAGCAAGGGAGTACTTTAGAACGGAGAAATGCTTTATGTTTGTGATAACGAGTAATGTTGTTAGTAACTTTTATTTGGAGAAAGGTTAAGTGTTCACGGGATTGCCTATGTGGTGCAAATGGTTAACCTGTTCAGCTGCTAACTGAAAGGTTGAAAATGTGAGCCCACTCCCAGGTACCTTGGAATATAAATCAGCTGTCCAAAACCCTATGAAGTATTGTTCTCTGACACATAGCCACAGTCAACTTGATGTTCCAAGAAAACCCACTGCTATCTAGTGGATTCTGATTCATGATAACCCTAAAAGACAGAGTTGCCCCTTTGGGTTTTCAAGACTAAACCTTTACAGGCTGGTGGGTTTCAACTGCTGACCTTGTGGTTAGCAGCCCATCTTGTTAGTCAACTTGCTAGTACAGTACCTGTGTTTTTAAGTGTTGTCTAAGGGCTATGCTGAGGCTCAGAAAATGAGGCTTTACCTCTAGAAGACAACTAAATATGGAGATAAGCTTCAGTACTGATTTGCAGCTTTTAAACTAAAATGTGGTTTGAATGTAGGTGTTTATTTTATTGTATTTACTTATTTTTTAAACTTTCACTTGAAAAAATCATTTTATTAGGGGCTCATACAACTCTTATCACAATCATTACATACATAAATTGTGTAAAGCACATTTGTACATTCATTGCCCTCATCATTCTCAAAACATTTGCTCTCCACTTAAGCCCCTGGCATCAGCTCCTCATTTCCCCCCTCCCTCCCTCCTTCCCCTTTCCTCTTGAACCCTTGATAATTTATAAATTATTATTTTGTCATATCTTGCCTTGTCTGATGTCTCCCTTCACCCACTTTTCTGTTGTCCGGCCCCCAGGGAGGAGGTTATATGTAGATCCTTGTAATCGGTTCCCCCTTTGCACCCCACCCTCCCTCTGCTCTCCGGGTATTGCCACTCTCACCACTGGTCCTGAAGGGATCATCTGCCCTGGATTCCCTGTGTTTCCAGTATAGGTGTTTATTTTATCTACCCATAAGATCACTGTTAACAAAATACTTGAAATAAACAGATGAATCAGATAGAATTTTAAGTGTTTGTCCAATGGAATTTTAAGTGTTTTCATTGTTATAAGAGCTATAAAAGCCCCCAATAAAATGATTTATTGAATTTAAAAAAAAAGTGTTCATCTTTGGAGAAATCCTAGTTCAAAGTGGAAAGATTTTAAGTCTTAGTATTTTTCATTACAAATTGTAGGTATTTTAATATTCTTGAATAGATTTTAGAACATACATATTAATTGACCACAGCTCTGCACATTTCTGTTGCTCTGCAAAAGACTTACGGAAAGTTAAAAATAGGGCAAGCGGTAAACCTACAAGGTCAGACTAAAACTGTTTTTGCCTGTCAACCTCAAATAGAAAAAAAAAACCCCAACAAATTAGTATACGAACATGTTTACAATTTAGAATTTTCCTTAAAACCGGTATACCATAGTATTTTTAGAGCCTGGAATCATTTTAGTTTATAGCACTTGAGACTGTGTCTGATATTACTATATTTCTGTGGGTTTTTTTGATATGGCTTTTGGATTATATTAATGGTACAAGAATTATTCTTATATTTAAGCAACATACCGTATGTACTTGTGTATAAGCTGAGTTTTTCAGCACATTTTTAATGCAGTTTTTGTGGTAAAATTAGGTGCCTCGGCTGATATTGGGGTCGGCTTATACTTGAGTAGATATGATACATTGGTTGGCTACATAGATGGCATCATTTTTGAATCTATTATGTAAGAGAAAACTAGGACAGCAGTGATTTGTTTTCCCTACTTATTTTTACTAATTTTTATTTATTTTGGATGATTATCATATTTATGAAGATGTTTGATGGAACCTAGAACTAAAGACTATGACAGAATAGTGGGTGCTCCCCATCTTAGATCTGCTAGCTCGCTCATTCTTTCTCAGAAGAACAAGTACCAATTTTCCCTGGGCATATGAGATCATTCTCATAACATAAATATTATCATGATTAACCACCCCTCCCTTCCTTAAATTAATGTCCACACACCACCTAAGCTTTCACTAGCTCGCATTTCCCTATTATTATCCTTTACCCAACCCTTCTTATTTTCTCATCCTCCCCGATCTACCCCATCCATTTCCATCATTTGAATGGCCTTCTGTATATTTATGGTTCTCACATCTTAAAGGCCCAGGTCTGTCTCCTAATCTTCATCCTCATAGAGCCAATTGCTTTTGGACCTCCTGACTTGGATGTCTCAACTGTCTCACATGCAGCACATCCCAAAAAGGATGTGTCATTCTAAATATCTCTCGTTTCCTCTGTTCCCTCTTTCATTTCAGTATGTGGTAATAGTATACACTTAGTTCCCGAATCAATACCTGAGAACCATCCTTAAGCCTTCCCTATTCCTTTTTCTCTATGTTCAATTAGATACTGTCTGTTTCACATTTCACTCTCTCACTTTTCTCTGTATGCTAATGAATTAGGCCTGGATTATTATAAAACGATATTCTGTTTTACAGTATGATTTTCCAGTCTCCCTTACTCGTCTGTTTTCTACATTGATTCCATATGATCCTCCTAAAATACAAATCTAATTATGTCACTTTTGTGGTTCCCACTGTGGTTCAAAACCTTCAGTGGTTCCCACTGCTCTTAGAAGAAAGCCAACGTCCTTGCCCTACCTCTTTAGGCCCTTTCAAATCCATCTATTACTTTTGAAACCAAGGTGAGCGCCTTGGTCAGTTCACTTTTATAGCCTGAAGCCCCTTAGCACTTTGCATTCACAATTTTTTTCTTTTCTTGTGAGAAGCAAGGAAGTTTTATAGTTGTCTGTTGTCCATTAGTAAATCTATTTGCCTCCCTTGCAAAAGCTACTTTATATGTATTTCAATGAAGAGAATGAGCATGTAATATTTGGCAAATTCTTTGAGAAAACTCTAGAAATCATTTTTGATGTTGTTTTAATTACAAAATAGAGCTTGCCTACTGAACCAGACTCAGATAAAGTGATGGAAGTGATGAGATATCACCACAGCCTGTCATTTATTATCCAAAGAGGTAATAAAGGAGTCAGCATCTGAAGACATATCCACAGAGGTTAGCTGTAGGATGGTGGCCATTAATATTTGCTCCTAACTGGACTTTTTAAGAGTCTCGGGGAAGAAAGGAACTAAAGAAGGAATCTCACCAGTAGAGGGATAAAAATGGTGAGGCCAAAGTGAAAAAGCACCAATCCTTCGATCTCTTTTCTGGATACCTTAGAATGTGTTGTCAAACTGACAGCCCGCGGGCCGCATGTGGCCTCCAAGGTAACTTTTTGTGGCCCCCGATGCTCTGAAATAAAATGTAATGAGGGAATTGTGTGTATGATATTGCCTCGATATCCCCTAAGTGCTGTTTTCTTCATAACAATTTTTTTCTATTTTCATTTTATTTTAGAGCATCGTGGGCCACAAAAAATTACCTCGGGGGCTGCATGCGGCCCATGGGCCACCAGTTTGACACCCCTGCCTCAGAAAGCGTGTCTGTGTTGTTAAAAAAGTTAGCCAAGCTCGGCCTAACCCAGAGAAGGGAATCATCAGTGATTTGGGCAAAATTCTAAAACAATTGCCCTTTGCCTTTATTAGTTTTTTTTTTTTTAAAGAAAAACTGAAAGTGCCTTTTATCTGAGACTTTTCCACATGCTTGTCCTTTTGTCTGGAATACTCTCTCTCCCTATTTATGTGACTCCCATATATGGCTCATGTCTCAGTTTCAGATCTCTTTCTAGGTAGGGAATCATTTCTCGGCATCCAAGTCTTGGGTTAATGTTCTCATAGTGTTCTCCTTTTGGTCCTGACTACATAACATTTAGCATTGTGATTTTAGTGACCCTTGAACCAAGGTGTGGGTTAGGGTTGTTGACCCACCTTCCTTCATGCAGTCAAAAATCTGTGTATAACTTTGGACTCCCAAAAACTTTAACTAGACTGCTGTTGACTGGAAGCTTTATTGATAAAATAGTCAATTAACATATTTTGTATATGTACTATATATTGTATCCTTACTATAAAGTAAGCTACAGAAAAGGAAATGTTAATAAAATCATTAGAAAGAAAAATAAATGTACAGTACTGTACTTCACACTGAGTAGGCTGAAGAAAAGGCAGAAGAGGAGGGGTTGATCTTGCTGTCTCAGGATTGGCAAAGATTGACATTGAGGAAGTGGAAGGGGAAGCAAGAGAAGTAGGCACATTCAGTATGACTTTATGAAAAGACATCTTAGTTTCTGCCTGAATTTCTTGGTTTGTAAATTTTTATAACAATGTTCCTCTGCAGTTCCAATCTCTGTTTCACCATTTGCTTTAGTTTTATTGCCCCTATCATGTTGTTGTCATTAGGGGCCATTGAGTTGGCTCCAAACCATAGTGACTCTAAGTACAACAGAACAAAACATTGCATGGTCTTTTGCCATCCTCACAATGATTCCTATGCATGATCTAGCCACTGTGTCAATCCTTCTTGTTAAGAGCCTTTATCTTTTTGACTGCCCTTCCACTTTGCCGAACATGATGTTCTTCTCCATTGACTCATCTCTACTGACATTATGTCCAAAGTATATAAGACAACGTCTTGCCATCCTTGCTCCTAAGGAGCACTCTGGCCTACTTCTTCCAGCACAGATCAGATTATCATTTTGGGCAATCCATGGTACTTTCAATATTCTTCTCCAGCACTATAATTCAAATACATCAATTCTTCTTCAGTCCTCTTTATTCAGTGTCCAACATTCATTCACATGAATATAATGCAATGGAGAATACCTTGGCTTGGGTCTGGTGCACCTTAGTCTTCAAAGAAACATCCTTGCTCTTCAATACTCTAAAGAGGTCTTGTGCAGCAGAGTTACCTAATGCAATATGTTTTTTGATCTCTTAACTGCTGCTTCCATGAGCATTGATTGTCTATTGAAGACAAAAATCTTTGGCAACTTCAATCTTTTCTCCATTTATCAGAATGTTACCTATTGGTCCACTTGTGAGCATATTGGTCTTCCTTACATTGAGTTGTAATCCATACTGAAGGCTAAAATCCTTGATCTCATCAGCAAGTGCTTCAATTCCTTCTCACTTTGAGCAAACAAGATTGTTAAATACTCTGCCACATGTATATCGCAGGTTGTTAATACTCCTGATGCCACATTCTTCTTCATATAACCCACCATCTCTGATGATTTGCTCAGCATACAAATTGGACAAATATGGTGAGAGGATAAAACCCTGACACACACCTTTCCTGATTTAAAACTATACACTATACCTTTGTTCTGTTAATACAGCTGCCTTTTGATCTATGTTCCTCATGAGCCCAATGAGGTGTTCTGGAATTCCCATTCTTCTCAAAGTTGTCCCCGGTTTTTTACGATCCACAGTCGAATGCCTTTGCATAGTCAATGAAACACAGGTACACATCTTTCTGGTATTCTCTGCTTTGAGCCAAGACCCATGTGACATCAGCAGTGATATCCCTTGTTGCATGTCCTGTTCTGCACCTAACCAAAACTTTCTGGCAATTTCCTGTCAAAGTATTGCTGCAACCATTGTTGGCTGGTTGTAAACAAAATTTTATTTTTGTGTGAGGAGGCACAAATAGACAAATGGGATACTGAAGATAAAACACCTGTGCACATCGAAAGAATTCACCAAGAGAGTAATAAGAGAG
>NW_022103924.1:3102213-3104073 GCF_000313985.2 Echinops telfairi
TCATGAGGCAGGAGGGAGCGGGGAGGGAGGGGAAAAAATGAATGAGCTGATGCCAGGGACTTAAGTGGAGAGCAAATGTTTTGAGAATGATGAGGGCAATGAATATACAAATGTGCTTTACACAATTGATGTATGTATGGATTGTGATCAGAGTTGTATGAGCCCCTAATAAACTGATTAAAAAATTTTATTTGTGTGTAATATCAATGATAGTGTTGTATACTTTGAGCATTCTGTTGGATTCCCTTTCTTTGGAATGGGCACAAATATGGATCTCTTTCAGTCAGTTTGGCAGAGATGAGTGAGTGCTTCCAAGGCCTCTTCAACTTTCTGGAACATTTCCTCGAGCCTTGTTTTTGGCGAATGCATTCAGTGCAGCTTGTGAACTTCTTCCTTCAGCATCTTTGGTTCTTGCTCATATGCTACCTCCTGAAATGGTAGAATATTGACTAGTTATTTTTGGTACAGTGACTCTTTGTATTCTTTCCATCTTCTGTGGATGCTTCCGGCATCATTCAATATTTTTCCCTTAGTATCTTTCAAGATTGCAACTTGAGGCTTGAATTTTTTTCATTTCTGATATGTTGAGTGTGTCCTTCCCTTTTGGTTTTCTCATTCTAAGTCCTTGCATATTTCATTATAATATTTTGCTGTGTCTTCTCGAGCTGCCCTCTGAAATTTTCTATTCAAGTCCTTGACTTTATCTTTTCTTTCATTTGTTTTAGCTACTCTATACTTAGGTGCAAGTGTCAGAGTCTCTTTGGACAGCCACTTTGCTATTTTACTTCTTTCCTGTCTTTTAAAGAACCTTTTGCTTCATATATGATGTTCTTGATGTCTTCCCACAGCTCATCAGGTCATCTGTTGTCAGTGTTCATTGCATCAATCTGTTCTTGAGGATTAGTTAAGATAAGCTCAAGGTCGTACTTTGCCTCTTGTGGACTTGTTTCAATTTTCTTCATCTTTGTCCTCAACTTATATATGTGCAAATGATGGTCTGATCCACAGTTCATCCCTGGTGTGGTTTTAGGTGCTGATATTGAGCTCTTCACACAGATGTAGTCAATTTGATTTCTGTGTATTCAACCTGAGGAAAAAGATGTTTGCTATGAACAAGTGTTTAGTTTTGGATAACTGTGTCATGTGATCTCCAGCTTTGTTTCTTTCATCAAATCCAATATTTTCCAACTACTGCACCTCTTTGTTTCCAACTTTTGTATTCCAATCACCAATAATTATTAGTGCATCTTGGTTGCATGTTTGATCAATTTCTGACCGAAGTCATTGGTAGAATTCTTCAGTTTTTTCATCACCAGCTTTTGTGTTTGGTGCATAAATTTGAACATTAGTTGTATTGATTGGATTTCCTTGAAGATGCATAGATATAAACCTGTCACAAAAAACATTGTATTTCATGATGGGTTTAGCAAGATCTTTTCTCACACAGAATGCCACATCATTGTTCTTGATTGTGATTGTGTTATTTCTGGCATGGTAAATCATATGATTTTCTGATTCAAAATAACCAAATACCAGCCCATTTCAGCTCACTAATGCCTGGGATATCTATCTTCATGTGTTTCATTTCATTTTTGACCACTTATAATTTGCCTAGATTCATGCTTCACACATTCCAAGTTCTGATCATTAGAAGATTTTTGTAGCTCTTTCTCTTTACTTTGAGTGGTGATCCATCAACAAGTGAAGATCCCGAAGGCTTCACTCCCACAGGCTTTACTGGACTCACATCCACATGGTTGACTCCCCTCCAAGAAATCTTTTCCATTTCAGTCACATTTCGAGTGCCCTAGGACCTGGGGGGGCCCTTTCTCCATCAATATCTTTGACAATTCTCTGCTT
>NW_022103924.1:3104864-3108898 GCF_000313985.2 Echinops telfairi
GGGTAACACAGACTGCAAACTGTCTCAGACATTTTCATAGAACAAGGAAGCTTTGGTGACTAAGATATCTTTTAAGGCATAACCACCTGCCAGTAATTTTCCACTAGGGCCGGTCACTGTTTGAAGGCCCTTGAGAATGTCTGCTAGGGCCGGCTCCCAACAAACAATCATGATTAATGTTATTATTTGAAATGAAAGGCCTTCAGGAGTTCTTTTCAAGAGAATTGAATAGACATCAGACATTTATCCACTCTTAAAACTACTAAAGCTTTTAGTTGCCTTTGAATCTGATTACAAGTTTGACATATTGTATGTTGGTTGTTAGGTAGGAAATTTTGAGGTTCCAACTTACAGAGAGCCAGAGGACACAAAATGAAACACTGCCCCACCCTGCACCACCCACCCACATTGCATGTTTATTGTTGCAGTCAGTGTGTCATTTTATCTTGTCCAGTGTCTTGCTCTTTTTCACTTTTTGACCTTTTACCAAGCATGACTGGGGACTCATCCCTCCAAATCATGTCCAAAATATAAGAACTTGTCTATCCATCCTCACTTCTAAGGAATATTGATACTATACTGCTACCAACACAGAGTTGTTCATTCTTCTGGCAATCCATAGCACTAAAATTCAAATATATCACTTCTCCTTCAGTCTTCCTGATCCATTGTCCAGCTTTCACTTGTATGTGAGGAGGTTGAAAATATTTTGGTCATGCGAACCTGAATTCTTAGAGTGACCTCTTTGCTTTTTAGCATTTTAAAGAGATCTTTTGTAGCAGATATACACAGTGCCATACATTGTTTTTCTTGATTGCTGTTTCCATGGGCATTTTAAACATAAGACCATAAGCAACTTGTGGTTGAGAACTAGCCTCTGATTATCTTGACAGCAGTTGTCAGTGTTTGTATTTCTAGATTTTTGCATACAGTATATCTCAGCTGTAAAGCCAACCCAGTCTTGTCACAGCACATGACTTGTGGTTGTTTGTCTAGCTCAATACACCATGCCTGTCTTTTCTTTACTTGTCTTAACATTCAAATTTTGCCTAAAAGCTTCCTTAACCTATTTAGCCCTTGGCCTTTACTTCCTCTTCTGTTAGTAGAGACTTACTTTGCTTAACCTACCCTAACCCACAGCCATTGAATCAATTTTATAGTGTATTTTATTGGTATTGACAAAAATCTCAAGAACATATTTCTTAAATGAGGTCTTCTATATTTAGGAAATGATGTCATTAGGAACAAAGATTCACAACAGAATTTGAAACTTCTTGAGCAGTTTATTTCGGTGTAGTAATCCAGTGTTTTTTCGTTGTTGTTCTATTGTCTTTGGGATTTTTCTGTTTTCTTTTTTTGTTATTTGGGATAACTTATTGAAATGGATACTTAACTCAATTTTTAAGTCTTTAAAAATATATGCATTGATAGCTATAAATGCTTTAATTGCATCTAACTTGTTGATTATAGAACTTTTTCTTTTTGAGGTTTTGATCCCGAGGGAACTAAAAAATACCGTATATACTCGAATATAAGCCAACCCAAATATCAGCCAAGGCACCTAATTTTACCACAAAAAACACATTAAAAATGTGCTGAAAAGCTTGGCTTACACACGAGTATATATGGTAAGTCATTTAATGTGCTTGGAGTTCATCGTACCTCTTAGTTCTGTGGATTAATGTGTGTGTTGATATTGCTGACAGAAATAAGCAATTTGATATACTTAGAAAATAGTCAATTTACTTAATGGCAAAAGATTTGGAAATCTGTGGATCAAGATCCCAGAAAGCAAAACAGCTTCTTGAACCCCCGATTTTCACTAGGAAAGCTACTACCATACATAGGAAGCCTTCTTATCAATTTCATGGTGTTTTAAACACTCTTAGTAAACCTTCTCCCACTCCTCACACACATTTGTTCTGGAACATGTCTGTCCACTTAGGAGGGGAAATTAATTTATGCAAAACACAGTGTACTGTGGGGAATAGATTTGCAGATGGGTGGGTGTCTGTGTGTGTGGGTGTGCACACTCACCTGTGTGCATTTCATGTCCATAAAGACTGACAGCTTTGGTGTACCAGCTGTTCCTGAGTATTCTTGGAGGTAAGCATATGACAAGCACATCTTTCAAGTGAGTGTAGGTGACAGCGTGCTGGCTCTGGGAGCAAGTCTCACTTATATCAAGCTGAGAGAAGGAAGAGTAACAGCCTAAAAGTTAAGATGAAACCAAAAATGTAACCCCCAGTGGAAAATAATGTTGATTCGGCTACCCCCATTGGATGTATTACATGCTCTAATTTATTACAATATTATTTTGTCTGTTGTACTTTTAAAGAGATGTTGATTGCAATTTAAAAACAAAAACCTAGTTATGTTTTAATCAGCTGTGGAAATCAATTTTAATTGATGCATGGGTGTGTCTGATTATTGTCAAATGATTTTTTGTTTTGTTTTAACCTTTTGTTTTAGATCTGTCATGTTTTCATAAGCTCTGGCACTGGTCACTGGTCAGCTCTGAAAATGAAACTTGTAGTATTTTTGAACATGAATGTCAATTACAAGTGTATTGGATATGGTTCCTTCGTGAGAGAGGTTTGTGTATCATTTGGAAATAGCCTTCTGCAGAGGAAGTAGCCTTCTTTGAAGAAAATGGAAATGGGTCCTGATATGTGATCTCAGAATAGCTCATTTCTTAAGGCACCATGAAAAAACACAAATGTGATCTTTAAGTATACTTCTTCCCCAATTTGGGGAGGAAAGGACTTAGTTTGCACCCTTTTTGTATCTAAAATAAAAGGGCGTACCTTTCTTGGCTAAAAAAGAAAAAGAAAACAAAACAGTATACTGCAAGTTTGGATGATGTGAAGGCCAGTTTTCTGAAAGAATTTCTCAGCAGACCTAAGCTTCAGGCTTGCAGGATTTCTGTTTGAAATGTGTAGGTCCTAGTTACGGTTAACCATTTTCCTAAAAAAAGAAAGAAAAAAAGTTTTGTGGAAGAACAATAGAGAAATTAAGAATATAATACGAATTTTGTAGGGAAGAATCATTTGTAAATTTTGATAATATCATTCTCTAGCGCTCTCCCCTGCTCTCTCGGCCCATGCTGTGCGTGGACCTGGCTGTTGAGATCACGGCCATCCAGGAGGATCCTTTCTATGTTACTTGGTTGCCCTACAATAGAATTCAGAAATCCTGGTAATGTCAGATGAGGATTGGATTACTAACAAACAGCTAGTGTCAACTAGAGATCTGGATGACCCTTCCTAAACTGCCTCACGTGATCCATTCTTCTGGAGATATGGATGAATCTCACTTGATAATGAGGTGCACAAGCCATGGATTATGAACTAGACAAATTATTACGAAATAAGGACCAATCAAGAATAATGGAATATGGGAAAGCAGGATGAGGACTGACACAAACCCATATAAAATCCTCTGTGTACTCCTACACTGGGTCTCTCTCAAATTGTGAGATGACCTGCTTCATGATTGAAGACTGCTTTGCTCATTAAATCCTTGCTTCACGTAAAAAAATATTTTTTGGATAAAATCTTAGACCTAATTATAAATGCTAGCATGTAAAATTATTATTCCTTTGTGAAAAAGAAAGGCATCATGATGGCTCAGTAGGTTTAGCATCTGACTGTTCATGTTAAAACCCATCAGCTGCTCTATAAGAGAAATATGCGGCTGTGTGTCCTTGTGTAGACTTACAGTCTTAGAAACCCAAAGAGCAGTTCTACTCTCTTATAGGGTCACTATAAGTCAGAATCAACTTGATGGCAGTGGGGTTGGTGGTGTTTTTGTGGTTTGGGCAAAAAAGTATGCAAGTCAGCCACTGTGTATGATGTGCTCTTCTTATGGTATACCTATATGTATTTCTTTAAAGTTCAGTTGGATCATTTTTAGATTATTATTCCAACTAGTGGATACACAAATGACCAGTGATATATGAAAATCATGCTGCCAATTTATATGAAGGGTCTTCAAAAGGTTCACGGAAAAAGTGCATGAACTTTAAAAAAAAA
>NW_022103924.1:3114216-3119744 GCF_000313985.2 Echinops telfairi
GAATACTTTGTTCTATTAAACTGGCATTCTATGATGCTCACCTTCCCGACACAATTACTGAAGACAAAGCGGGTGAATAAGTAAATGTGGTGAAGAAAGCTGATGGTGCCCGGCTATCAAAAGATATAGCGTTTGGGGTCTTAAAGCTTGAAGGTAAACAAGTGGCCATCTAGCTCAGGAGCAACAAAGCCCACATGGAAGAAACACACCAGCCTGCATTAAGCTTATATTGTGGTTTGGGCAGAACTGACATCTTTTGTACATTGAGTCTTCCAATCTAGGAGCATGGGATATTCTTCCATTTGTTGAGGTCACTCATGTAATTGTGTTCTGTAGTTTTCCTCATATAAAGCTTTTGTTCTTTTAGTCAGGTATATCCTTAGATATTTCAATTGGTGCTTGGCTATTGTGAAGGGTATCACCTTTTTGATCTCCTCTCTGGTCTTTTAAATTTTTTTTCCCTCTGATTCCTTTTTTTAAACATTTTATTGTTGGCTCATACAATTCTTATCACAATCCATACATCCATTATGTCAAGGACATTTGTACATTTGTTGCCATCATCATTCTTGAAACATTTGCTTTCTACTTGAGCCCTTGATATTAGCTACTCATTTTTATCCCTTCCTGCCCATGTCCCCCTCCCTCGTGAACCCTTGATAATGTATAAATTATTATTTCATCATATTCTTCTCTGGTCTTATCCGATGTGTATTGCAGTCTGATAGACTTCTGTTTGTTGATCTTGTATCCTGCCACTCGACCATATTCCTCTATTGTTTCCAGTACTCCCCTTGTGCAGCTTTTGTGATTTTCCATATATAAAATCATATCATCTGCAAATAACGATAGTTTCACCTCTTCCCCAGGTGAATACCTTTGATGTCTTTTCTGTGCCTTATGCTGCTAGCTAAAACCTTTAGTACGATGTCAAATAAGAGTGGGGACAAAGGGCTTCCTTGTCTGGTCCCCTTTTTCAGTGGGATTGTGTTAGTCTTTTCTCCATTGAGTACCACGTTGGCTGTTGGTTTTTCATATATAGCTTGTATTATCTTGAGGAATGTTCATTTAATTCTTATCTTCTTGAGTGTCTTAAACAGGAATTGGTGTTGGATGTTGTCGAATGCTTTTTTTGCTTCTATCAATATTATCATGAGGTTACTAATAGTTTTTCATGTCAATGTGGCGAATGATACCAATGGTCTTTCGTATGTTGAACCATCCATGCATCCCTCATATGAATCCTACTTGGTCACCGTGAATTATTTGTTTTGTATCCTTTTGTATTCTATTGCCCAGTATTTTGTTATGAATTTTTGCATCAATGTTCATTAAGGATATTGGTCTGTAGTTCTCGATTTTTGGGGGATCACATGAACTTTTAATTAAATTTTCTATGAACTTTTTGAAGTCTAATATCTACTGTCAGCAGTACAAATTACATCTAGTGTCAGAAGGAGCCTGGTGGTGCAGTGGGTGAAATGTTGCCCTGCTAACCAATAGGTCTGATGATTTGAACCCACTGGCTGCTCTGCAGGTGAACGATGAGGTGGTCTGCTGCTCTGTAAAGGCTGATAGCCTCTGGAACACTTTCGAGCAGTTCTGTTCTATCTTGAAGGGTCGTTGCGAGCCAGAATGGACTCAGCAGTAGTGGATTTGTGTTTGAAGCAGAAGACAGGTACTAGCTATTTGTAAAAATTATATATGTTTTTAAGTATTATTAACCAGATAGTTTAATGGTACAGAAAAATAAAGTTGGCTTAACCCTGTACAATAACCAAGAAACCATATAAAACAGACTAATAAGATATGATGGGAAAAAAGCAATAAGCTCTGAGATGATTAATGATAACAGGAAACAGTGAAGAAAGAAGAATAATTGGAAATAAGGGAAAGTCTAGAATACCATAGGACTCACCAAGTACAAAAGCCCTATTCAAAAATGCGGAATCTGGGAAAAACATAGGAACCATATCATGGCATTAACTTGGGAAAAGGTGTAGGGAATAAAGTTGAACACATTGAATCAATGTACTAAGTGCTGGGCCTTAATTTACCTATTCTGAGAATTATTAAAAAAAACTGCAGACACTTGTATGACAGTACAATATGCCAACCAAGTTTGTATTGGTACTTGCTGAAATTGAATCATAGTCCTAAAATGATCTAGTGATTTTCATACATATGGCGCACCCACTGTCCACTGCCATCAAGAGAATTTCTACTGACAGTGCCTCGATAGGATTGTTGAGCCCATAGATCTTTACAGGAACAGATAACGTAGTCCTTTTCTGGAAGATGGGTGGTGGGTTTAAATCACTGATCTTGTGGTTGGCAGTCCCGTGGATGCCCAGTTTTTATCGGGAGCTGTTAAGATCTCCTGGGACAAAATAGTTCTTACACTAGCCATATAAGTTTAATTGGTTTTGGTCTTCACATAAAATCTATAAGCCTTAGTAAAGAGAGATCCTCGTATAAAAAAGGCATGATATGCTTCTGCAATGAAATTGTAAATAAAAAACCTGCTTCATAGATTATTTCTACATGCCAAAACATTGGCCTACATTTTAGAGAAAGCATGAATATTTGGGAGTAAAATAAGGAACTTATTTCTACATACTGAAACATTGGCCTGCATTTTAGAGAAAGCATGAATATTTGGGAGTAAAATAAGGAACTGTTTATTCCATTCATTAACATTAAGTGCCAAACATTTCATTTCATGTAAGAAATTCCTGCTCTAAAGCATAAATTATTAGGGTCTTGGAACATGAATCTCTGTAGCTGATAAATAAAATTTCAGATCTCTTGAGAGGAATTATTAATTGCATTTATAATATGGGTGGAACCTTGTCAACTGGAAAGACTAGTTTTACTATGTCCTACCAAAGGTTTAAAAAATGTTTACTAAAGATGTGTATAGTGTTCTTTCAAAGGGAATAAAAATAGTTTTTTACTAAGGAAACAGCAACAAAAACCATACTCTTGATATATAGGCCCTCCCAGGACATGACTATCTTTTTGTTACAAACAATTTTCTAGTTTAACTCCTTGTGGGACAATTTGAATTGCTTCCATTATGGTAATTTTTACAGTTTCACATTAAGTAGTGGCTGGTAAGGTGGTCAGATGGAAGTGCTCAGTTCACTCAGCTTCATCAGATTGATTTGACAAATGGCATTATTTGAACTATGTGCAAGGAATTTTGCTCCCTTTATCCTCTGGCAGAGGCGCACTTTCTGTGGTTTCTCCACAGAGGGTTGGCTGGATAAGCTTGGGATGTGTAAAGAGAAACAGCAGACACAGAGATTACCACTGACAGTTGTTAGGAGTTATAGAGACTCTGAGATGTAGACTGACACTGATGCTTGTGGGAAGGGTGAGCACTATTAAAAACAGGGGAGGAGTTAAACAATGTGCACATTGTGTCAGAATAAAAAAGTGTTCCTCCTTAAGAAATGAGAGAATTCTAGGTTGAGACCCTTGAGCAATTTGTGTTTTTTATATGGATAGAAGAAAAGAAACTACTTTTCATATTACACCTTCATTTCCTTTTTAGTGTGTCAATGATTTGTGATGTGACTGAGCATCTGATGTATTTCTTAGTGGGTGGCTTCATCTCTAACAAGAAGTATGGCCTTTGGCAAGTTGTCTTCATTTCTCTGCTTCATTTTCCTCATCTATAAAATGGGCTTGGGAGGGTTAATTGATATAGTACATCTAAAGCATTAAAAATTGCCCTTGCCATCTAATATCCCAAAAACCAAACCCATTGGTGTCAAGTCATTCTAAATTATGGCAATACCATTTGTGAAAGAGTAGAACTGTCCTCCATAGAAGTTTCTGGTCTGTATTCTCTTTATACAAACTTATCTCCAGCCCTTTCTTTTGGGTTGCTATTGGGTAGGTTCAAGCTGCCATCCTTTAAACTAGAAGCTGATCACAAATCACTTGAGCCACCCAAACTCCTCTGACATAGCATGAGCTTTATACAAGCATTAGCTCCTATTACTATTATTGTTGTTGGTGCTGGTATTCTAGAAGACTGAGAAATCCTCTTGAGGAGGAAGCTATCCTCTAATAACTTTAGTACATTTGATGCAGTTATACAAATAAATGAGTTGAAGTGTTTAGTGTTTAAGATGGCTTATATTACCTCATACTAATTTTTGAACAGTACAGTACTACTAAATATGGATGGTTTCTATTTTCCTTTAAAAAAAATCAATTTATTGGGGCTCATACGATTCATCACAATACATAGATCAATTGTGTAAAGCACACTTCGTTGCCCTTATCATTCTCAAAATTCACTTTCCTCTTGGGTTCCTGGAAATAGCTCATTTTCCTTCCCCCCCTTTCCCCTCCCCTCTCCCTCATGAACCCTTAATAATTTATAAATTATTATTATATCTTATCTTACACTGCCCGGCGTCTCCCTTCACCCACCCTTCTGTTGCCCATCCCCCAGAGAGGAGGTTATATGTAGATCCTTGTGATTGATTAGTTTCTATTTTCTTAAAATTAGTCCAGAGTAAAAAGAAGAAGCCAGTACATGTACGCTATGTAAAAAACACATAGCCATGAGGGATACTTAGTATGTAGTGGCAAAGAGCCATACACATCCAGGCATCATGGTATTACAACACTGTATTATAATTCTTCAGTTGCATGCAATGTAGAAGTTGGCAATAGTGAGTATGTGTTGGGCTGCTAACTTCAAGGTCAGCAGTTCAAAGTCACCAGCTACTCCTCAGGAGAAAGATGGGGCTTTTTATTCCCATAAATAGTTACGGTCTCAAGAAACTCACAGGGACAGTTCTAACCTGTCCTATAGGGTCACTATTAGTTGGCATAGATTCAATGGCATGCATATGAAGGGTCTTTTTTTATTGTAAGCTACTCATATAGTAAAATAGGTTCTTTGCCTTTTATGAAGGCTTGTTTACTTTCCCCCCAGCAGATTGACATATGTTGTTGTTTTTTAATTGGGATCATGATAGTGGGGAGGAGGAAGCATTGAAGAACTAGAGAAAAGTTGTATGTTTCATCATTGCTACCCTGCCCCCTGACTGGCTCGTCTCCTTCCCGAGACCCTTCTATAAAGGGGTGTCCAGTTGCCTACAGAGGGCTTTTGGGTCTCCACTCTGCACCCCCCTTCATTTAGAATGATATGATTTTTTGTTCTTTGATGCCTGATCCCTGATCCCTTTGACACCTTGTGGTCACACAGTGCTTCTTCCACGTGGGCTTTGTTGCTTCTGAGCTAGGTGGCTGCTTGTTTACCTTCAAGCTTTTAAGACTCCAGACACAATATCTTTTGATAGCTGGGCACCATCAGCTTTCTTCACCACATTTACTTATGCACACATTTGTCTCCAGTGATCATATCAGGAAGGTGAGCACACAATGATATGATTTTTTGTTCTTTGATGCCTGACACCTGGTCCCTTCCTCGTGGTCACACAGGCTGGTGTGCGTCTTCCATGTAGGCTTTGTTGCTTCTGAGCTAGATGGCTGCTTGTTTA
>NW_022103924.1:3120023-3121871 GCF_000313985.2 Echinops telfairi
ATATATATTATAGTATAAAAATCGTGACATGGAAACCAGAATACAGTAACCGCAGAGTACACAATTGTGAAGATTGAATTGGGCTGTGGCTGCTTTGTCTGGGAGATCCTACCAGACCGTGTTGTTGTACTTCATTGTCTCCACCCCTTGTGCGCCTCGGAAACTCTTCAATAAAATGATTTGCTCTAAAAGAAAAGAGAGAAAGCATGAATTCCCGCCATGTTCTAAAAGGATGCTTGCTTTGCTGTAAGAAGCAGAGTTTACCAGGAGACAGGTAGGAAAATACCTTAAAGGTAGGCTCGTATCTGACCCTTTGTTTATACCAAGAGATCCTGTGGTGTGGGTTTTTGGATGGTGGTGCCCCCCTTCCCCCCGCCTTGATTGAGCCATACTCACTCTCAGTACTTAAAGCTTGTGGAGCCTTTCTTTGAGCTTCCAGTGCCCTGTGCCTGTGGCAAGGAGCTCCTGGTGATAGAGTGGGTTAAACGCATGGACTGCTAACCACAAGATTGGTGTTTCAAAACCATCAGCTTCTCCAAGGGCAAAAGATGAGGCTGTCTACTCCTTTAGAGATTTACAGTTTCAGAAACTGAGAGAAATTCCAGTCTTTGCTGTAGGGTTGTTTTGAATTGTAATTGACTGAATGGCAGAAGGCTTGGTTGGGTTTACACATGGTCAGAAAAAGTCCTGGTGGTGCTGTGGTTAAATGGCTGGCTATAAACAGGCAGGTCTGCGGTTTGAACCCACTAACAAATCTGCAGGAAAAAGGCCATATGGTGGCCTTCTATAAACATTACAGCCTTGCAAACCTTAGGGAAACTCTGAGTCAGAAGCCACTCCACAGCAACGAATATACAGTCAGGTTTTAACAAACAAGCAAACAAAAAAAGTATCCTTTCTTTAGCTATATTGCTTGGCTCAGTATCTCCAGCATAGTAGGTGTTAAGGCATATGTGTGTTAAATGATTAATGAATGGATAACATCTGGATAAGATAATATTTAGAGGAAGACAGCAACACCTTTCTGGTTTTACTTCTTAGAGCAAGGCAATTTTTCTTGGAAGACCCTGGGGCAGATATTCCTTGTATCTCATTGGCCTGGTTGGAGACAGATGTCTACTTGCTAACTGATGTGGAGAAAGACATATTACTTCCTAATTGAAGAGAACAGTATGTTTTTGATTCAAACAAGTACTGCTGTGCTTGCTGGTTAGAAAAATACAAACACATGAAAAATGTTTCTGATAGCTAGCTACCTGAGAGACACAAATCAAAACAACAATGAATTCAAAACAACACTTTACCTTAATAATGTCAGCTCAATTAAAACAAAACAAAAAACAAATGTTAGAGGTGTGGAGAAATTGAAAAATCATACATTCTTATTGGGTCTGTAAACTGTTGTGGAAAGCAATCTGGCGTTACCTAAAACAACTGGAAATGGACATCCCATGTGATCCAGCAATACCTTTGCTGGATATGTACCCTAAAGAAGTAAGAGACAACATGAACAGACATATGCACTTCCATGTTCATGGCAGCACTATTCACAATAGCCAGAAATTGGAGACAGGTCAAAACCCCATTAGTTGAAGAATGACTAAAAACTTTGATACATACACACATAAGAATACTATGTATTACAAAACATTGGTGAAACTACAAAGCCCCTCAAGACGTGGATGAACCTGGAGAACATTATGCTAAGCAAAGTCACTCAATCACAAAATGACACATATTGGTTTTTTTGTTTGTTTGTTTGGTTTTTTTTAAATCATTTTATTAGGGGCTCATACAACTCTTATCACAATCCATACACACATCAATTGTGTAAAGCGCATTTGTACA
>NW_022103924.1:3123691-3125287 GCF_000313985.2 Echinops telfairi
TGTGCACAATCTGACCCTATCAGCTGGGGGGAAACACTAAGGGCATACAACAGAGCAGCAAGGGGAGCAAAGTGATGAAATCCCCAGGGAATACCAAAAATAGATTTTGGAGACAGAGTGTGGAACCCCATCAGACTCAACTTCAAAACCCTCGTAAAGGCCAACAAACAGACCTTAAACTATTTATAGGCCTTTACATTTTTGCCAGTGACTTTCTTTTTGTTGTTGTTATCTGTGGAAAACAAAAGAATTTCTCCCAAGTTGTCTCCCCCAAATATATGCAAAACTTAGCTGCTTGCAAATGACGATACACTTGAAGGTCATCAGAAGTAGATCAGGGGTTATTCTCCATAAGAGTTATCAGCCGTCTAGAGCAAACAGTCACCATTGTTTATCCTACAACAAGTAGGGCCCACTCCCTTCTGATAAGGATAGTAGTTGACTGTTTTCTTGTAGTAGACCACAGAGAGGTCAAGCCCACCAAGAGGTGGCCAAGGTTAGGCTACCATCATGAATCTAGGGTCCGACCATCTTGTCACATGTATACCCTTAGTCCCTCCCATTCCTATGTGCACACCCCTAGTTCATCCCTTTCCTGTTACGCCTATGACCACTGTACATCCCCTTCCTATAATGTGTATGCCTATTGTACTGCCATTTCCCGTGATGTGTGGTTACCTGCAATCATGCACCCCAAAGTAGTTATAATGCTTGGTTAGCAATAAACGTGGTCCTCGAGCCTCCTGCCTGCCGGGTCTACGCCCCACCTTGCCTCGGCCCACGCTATGTGCGGACCTGGCTGGTAAAATCATGGCCATCCACAAGGTGAGCATGCTACCATAAAATGTGTCTGGCTCCATTATTTGACTCTCTCCCATATCTCAAGCTCTCTATGACTTTATAATAATTGTACAATTGTGCCCATCAAACACGTGATTAGTGGTGGGGGCCTGGCACCCCTTTCCAACCACAGTTTTCTTGTTGGTCTTGACTTCCTTTGTTGTTTTATTTGGCTTTGCCTGGTTTTTGCATGTATTAATGTCTCTGCATGTCTATCTAGATAAGATAGGCGGGATAAATAATTCAGAGATGAAAATAACAGGACCAATGGTTCCGGAGGGATACAGGAGAAGGGGTGGTGGGAGAAAGGAAGGGGGTTTGTGGGAACCAACTCAGGGACAAGGGAACAAAATCAATGGAAAGAAGGGCGTAGGATTCCTGGTGGGGCTTAATGAAGGGCAATATAGCAGCGAGGAATTACTAAACCTGAATGAAAGCCGAACATGATGGTGGGACAAGAGGAAAGTAAATGGAAATAGAGCAAAGAACCAGGAGGCAAAGGACATTTATAGAGGTCTAGGTACAGGCACGTACATATGTAAATATATATGAGAGGGGAATAGAACTATGTACTCATATCTATATGTTAAGAATTAAGGTTGCAGGTGAACATTGGGCCTCGACTCAAGTACTCCCTCAACACAAGAGGGAGTACTTTGTTCTAATAATCTGGCTTTCTGTGATGCTCACCTACCTGACATGATTGCTGAAGACAAAATGGGTGCATAAGTAAATGTGGTGAAGAAAGCTGATGGT
>NW_022103924.1:3125816-3133733 GCF_000313985.2 Echinops telfairi
AACCAATCACAAGGATCAACCTATAATCCCTCACGGGGGACAAACAACAGAAAAGTGGGTGAGGGGCTATGGAGGATGATGTAATATATGAAAATAATAATTACAATTTATCAAGGGTTCCTGAGTGAGGGTGGGCTGGGCAGTGAGGGGGAAGAAATGGGGAGCTGATATTAGGGGCTCAAAATGGGAAGAGAATGCTTTGAAATGGTAATGGCAGCATATGTGCAAATGTACTTAACACACTGGATGAATGTATGGATTGTGATAAGAGATGTAAGAGTCCCAAATAAAAGTATTTAATTAAAAAAACCAAACAAACCCAACCTTTTCAGATTAAGGGAACTGAAATACTCTTTTGGGCTTAAAGCTGAAATACCTTCGTTGTAAAAAGCAGCAGAGGGCTTCTATCTCAAGGTCATGGATCTGGAAGGCAGTGGACTTTGTTCAAATCTTTTGCTTTTGAGGTTGCCCAGTAAGTGGCAACTTAAAGCTACCATAGAGTTGCTATTTTCATACTTGCTTTTTGTGAAATTTCTTAGTCCTGCAGACATAGTTTTGCCTTAGGGAATGAGCATTATTGAAATTTTTGCCTGTATCTAACTCTCATTGCTTTCTTACACAGTGTTCAATTATATTGTTCAAATAGTGTTTTAACTTCTGTACCATTAACCTGCGTAGTAATTCTAGTATTAGAATTATTGAATGTGTCATGGAAGTTATTTAAATTATTTCTCAACAATCTGATAATGCTACCTCTAAAGTGGACCGCAGATATACATAAAGTTTAGATATACAAATGGATTTTGAACTGATACTTGATCATAAGCCCTAATATTAGAATAATTAGTTCTTATGACATAGCCTTGCTTAATACATGCCCTCATGAAGTAATCACTAAAATATGGGTGCTACAGCAAAGTGTGGGGAAGAAATCAGATGGTACCTGGCTATCAGAAAGAATAGCAACTGGGGTCTTAAAACCTTGTGTTAAAACAAGCAGCCATCTTAGTGAGGTGGCAGCTAAGCCCACAGGGAAGGAGCACACCAGCCCATGTGATCAAGGATTATAAAGAATAAAATCCAATCTCAGAGGAGGGAATTTTTTAGAGCTTAATGATATGGATGACAAGGAAAGCCCAAAACCCATTTGCAGCCCCATGCAGATTAAGCCTCCATTGAATTCCCTCAGGTTATTGACCAGGGATGTGAATAGTCTTAAACCTGAGACATGGTGCATTGGAGAGTGGACTACTGCAGATGTAGTATCTAAAGTGAAAATTTAACGTATTATCATTTGTTTTCCCTTTTGACCCATTTAAAATTTCTGTTATCATTTGCTTTTTCTTAGATTGAAGTTTTTTGTTTCTTTGTTGTCATTTTTATTATAATTTTGTTTATGTGAAATCCAAGATAAGTAAATCTGTAGAGACAGTAACTAGATTAATAGTTCTTTAGGGTTATTGCAGGGAAGGTTTGAGGGTAATGGGAGCAAATAATAATGGGTACAAGAAGGGAGAAATGTTCTAAAGTTGATTGTAGTGAGGATTGACAACTCTTTCAATGTATCTAATTGTATGATTGTATGATATGTGAATTAAATGCTGATAAAGCTGTTTTAAAAACCCAGTGGACGTGGACACCTGCCCTTACCCCCAGAAGAATTATTTCAGAGGACAGCACTGAATATGCAGCTCCGGGAGAGGGACATGTCTGATCAGAGCACACCGGAGCAAATGAAGGGGGAGGAAGAGAGAGTGGAGCACATCCTGGCCCATAAGCCTTGACGACGATATTCCTGCCCAGAGCAGCCAATCCACAGAGAAGACCATATGGCCGGCCCCACTATGAGACACGACATCCCTCACTGACCCATAGCCCTACAGGACAACACTGGAGACACAGTGTGGGAATTCTGCCCGTTCTGCCCACAACCCCCCCCACCACGAGGCAAAACACTAAGGGTGTAGAACAGAACAGCAAGGGGAACAGAACAACGAAGTCCCTAGGGAATACCAAAAATAGACTTTGGGCCCAGGGCTTGGCACCTCATTAGACTCGACCGGAAAACACTCCTAAAGGCCAACAAACAGTCCTTGAACTAACTACAAGTGTTTCTTGTGGTTTTCTTTTTTTTTTGTCATTGCCTTGTTGTTGTTTTGTTTTCTGTTGTTGCTTGGTTTTGCTCTGTCTTGTTTTTGTGCATGTTATCTCCACAAGTCTATCTAAATAAGATAGACTGGATGAACAATCTGGAGGAGAAAGCAATGGGACCGACATTTCCGGGGGCCCATGGGATAGGGGAATGTGGGGGGAAAGAAAGTGGTGTTAACAAACCCAGGGACAAGGGAACAACAAGTGATCCAAATAGGTGGTAAGGAGGGTGTAGGAGGCCTGGTAGGGCATGACCAAGGGTAATGTAACCGAGAGGAATTACTGAAACCCAAATGAAGGCTGAACATGATAGTGGGGCAAGAGGAAAGTCAATGGAAATAGAAGACAGAGCTAGGAGGCTCAGGGCATTTACAGAGGTCTAAATACAGACATGTACATATGTAAATATATTTATATATGAAGATGGGGAAATAGATCTATGTGTGTGTGTGTGTGTGTGTGTGTGTATACACACATACACATATAGAGTATTAAGGTAGAAGATGGAGATTGGGTCTCCACTCAAGTACTCCATCAATGCAAGAATACTTTCTTCTATTAAATTGGAATTCCATGATGCTCACCTTCTAGACACAGTCACTGAAGACAAAGTGGGTGCATAAGCAAATGTGGTGAAGAAAGCTGATGGTGCCCGGCTATCAAAAGATATAGCATCTGGGCTCTTAAAGGCTTGAAGGTAAACAAGCGGCCATCTAGCTCAGAAGCAACAAAGCCCATATGAAGAAGAACACCAGCCTGCGTGATCACGAGGTGCCAAAGGGATCAGTTATCAGGCATCAAAAACAAAAAAAATCCTATCATTGTGAATAAGGGGGAGTGGGGAGTGGAGACCCAAAGCCCATCTGTAGGCAATTGGACAGCCCCTTATGGGTCGTGGGGAAGAGACGAGCCTGTTGGGGTGCAGTGTAGCAACAATGAAACACACAACTTTCCTCAAGTTGCTGACTGCTTCCACTACCCCCTCCCCCCACTATTATGATCCCAATTCTACCTTACAAATCTGGCTAGACCAGAGGATGTACACTGGTACAGATAGGAACTGGAAACATAGGGAATCCAGGGCGGATGATCCCTTCAGGACCAGTGGTGAGAGTGGCAATACTGGGAGGGTAGAGGGAGAGTGGGGTGGAAAGGGGGAACTGATTACAAGGATCTACATGTGACCTCTTCCCTGGGGGACGGACAACAGAAAAGTGGATGAAGGGAGATGTCAGACAGTGTAAGATATGGCAAAATAATAATTTATAAATTATCAAGGGTTCATGAGGGAGGGGGTAGTAGGGAGGGAGGGGGAAAGTGAGGAGCTGTTGGCAGGGGCTTAAGTGGAGAGCACATGTTTTGAGAATGATGAGGGCACTGAATGTACAAATGTGCTTTGCCCAATTGGTGTATGTATGGATTTTGATAAGAGTTATATGAGCCCCTAATGAAATGAGTGGAGTGAAAAATAAAGTACATTTAATTGGCAAAATTAAAAAAACATAAATTCAACGAAAAGTGTTTTTTTCTGTGAGGTGATCCTATAGATATTTGAAATAAAAAATACTCTAAAATAAAGAAATAATTTTCATTTTGTGGAAAAATAATATTGATAATAATAATGCCACCCAGGGGAAATGAAGAGACAATTCATACACCAAGAAATGCATTTATTCTTCATTCAACAAGTATCTAATGACTGTTGACTAAAGAAGAAAAGTTTTCAATTGCACTAGAATTCATCAAAGAAAGCATAGGAAAGCAACACAAAAAGACCCATTGGTTTTTTGCCTATTAAATTAATGATTAAGAAGTAAACCCCAGTGCTGGAAAGAACACAATGAAATAGTCACTTACATTTAGCTTTGTAGGAGTGTAGCTGGTACAGTTTTTCTAGGGAGTAAACAGGAAAGCATATTAAAAGCTTTAAAGTGCTTATATCCTTGCAATCATCAACTTAATTTTATTTTACTTTTTATTACGGTTTGGCTGAAAGTTTACTGAGCAAATGAGTTTTCCATTCAACAATTTATCCACATTTTGTTTCAGAATATTGGTTATAGTTCCTTCAGAGGACAGCTGCCTTACTACTTTCTCCAAGCATGCTCGTCATTTGACCTTTCCTGCCCCATGTGCATCTGAGCTTGCTGTTGGGCAAATGCTACCCTATTGGTCATTTTGTAAGGTTAATTATATTGAGAAAGACATTCTTTTCCTAATGTTATTCACTTTATAGGCATGTCTCTTGTTTAGCTAACGAGCCTTGGTGGCATAGTGGGTTAAGCATTAGGCTGCCAACCACAGGTATTTGGTTCAAACCCACCAGTCACTCAATGGGATGTAATTGAGTCTGTTCCCTTAAAGATTTCCAGTTTTGGAAACCCTAAGGAAATCGTAAGGAGAAGTTGTACTCCGTCCAATAGGATCTCTATGTGTTATCAAACACTCTGTAGGAGTGGGTGGGCTTTGTTTGACTGAAAGTTGATTCTGGGTGTGGGGTTCCGTTTCAGGCTTGCAAGGTATTTAAAGGTCATAGTTTCTAGAGTTCTACTTGTTTCTATCAGATGAAAATGTCTGTGTGTGTGTGTGCACATTTAATTTATGATTTTCAATTCTATTTTGTTTTCCCTTCTTTCCACTTTTCTAGGACCTTTTACTGTGATCCTGAGTAGAGCTGTTAACCAGGCACCATCTATAACCTGGTCACAGGATCACAGAGTCTGATTCATGTGGTTGATTATTCCTTTGAATTGCTTTCTTGAATCTTTGTTTTTCTTCACTCTTTTTACTCTGGGTTAAGAGAGATCAATAGTTGCAGCTTAAATGGCTGCTCTCAAGTTTTTAAGACTCCAGTAAATACTCACCAAAGTAGAACATAGACAAATTATCTTCTCTCACAAAATTATGCCATTTTACCTAGGTGTTCCCTCCGCCTATGGTCCTCAGTCCTAAAGCCCAGTGACTCATTCTCTCCAGTTGTTCAGTTATGGCTGAGAAGTTTTGATAACGTTGCCCGTATTTTCTACAATACCTTTGAATATATTTGCAGTACCATAAGTATATATATATCTATATATATATATCTATATGGAGTACCATAAGTATAATAATTGGTCATAATTACCCTTCCTCATAAATTACTATGTACAACAAAACCAAAACCCACTCTGGTGCTATACCATCCTTACAATTGTTCTGTTGTTGCATCTACTGGGTCAGTCCATCTCATTAAGGGTCTTTCTCTTTTTTTGCTGTGCCTCTATTTTGCCAAACATGATATCCTTTCCCAGGGTCTCTCCTGATAACATGTCTCGCCTTCCTCATTTCAAAGGAGCATATTGGCTGTACTTCTTATAAGACAGATTTGTTAGTTCTTCTGGTGGTCTATAGTACTTTCAATATTTTTCATCAGCACCATAATTCAGAAACATCAATTCGTCTATGCTCATCCTTATTCACCGTCTCACTTTCACATGCATATGAAGTGAATAAAAATAGCATGGCTTGGGTCAAGTGCTCAGTAGTCCTCAAAGAGAAATGCTTTCTGCCAAACTTACACATACAGCTTCTGAAATCTTAGGGGACAACTCTAACCTGTCCTATAAGGTTGCTATGAGTCAGAATTGACTCAATCACAGTGGGTTTGATTTTTTTGTTCATTAATCCTATTGGTTAAGTGTCAATCCCCCCTCGCCTTTTTTTTTTTTTTTTTTTGAGAGAGAGATCAGAAATTTCTTGGACCATATAGTTAACAGTAGTAAAGCTGGGATTGGACCCCATTTGCTAGTAAGTTGTTTGAATCTCAAATCATAAATTATACTATATTTGGTCTTCTACATAAAGAGAGACTGAGCTGAAGTTTCCAAGTTCAGTTAAAAATTTTACAGCTTATTTAAATTTGGTTCTTGCTCACAGATAGACATGTCTCCCTATTATTTAAAACTAGGTAAATAAAATGCTTCAAACATAATTTCATAAACCCAGTAAGAACTATACCGGTTTTACAGCCATTTCTTTTGGAAAGTACTATTTATATAACCCCTAACTTAACAGTTGACCAACCCATCTTGTCTTACTATATTTTGAATTTAGCAGGAATCGATTTAGCAAAGTGTTGAAACCTCTAACTCTTAATATTTGTGGCATAGTAAAAGAAACAGATTTGGGGCTTTTAGGTGTGTGCAGCATACAGCCTGTCCAGGAATTGGCACTATTGATTATTGGTTTCACCAGCAGTTTTGCTGACAGGGATCGTGGCTTGCCAGGGCAGATAATTTCTACCAAGTGGAGATTTTTTGGAGATAGCCTTCAGCTGTTTTTATATTAGAAATGCAATAACTAATAATAATAATAGCTAACATTTATTAAGTTCTTATTATGTGCCAGGCATAGTTCTAATTGTGATCGGTGTGAGTGGAATACAGATAATACAGGGATACTGTTTCAAAAGTTTTCTCCAATAAAATGTGTATAATTTAAGATTATATGTTTTAGTTTTTCTTCTAGATTGATTTATCCTTTCAATTATTAGTAGGACACAATTGGTAAAATTATGTAAGCATATAATAATCATTAATTATAAAAAGTAAAATTTATAAGCAGTGTGGCTCTTGGTGAGTTGTTTGGGTAGTTGCTGAGATTTTTTCTAAGTGCCATGGGAAACATTATTGGTGCCAATCTTTTGATAAGTCTCTGCTTAGAGTAGTGGTTCTCAACCTGTGGGTCACAACCCCTTTGGGGGGGGGGGTGTCAAACAACCCTTTCACAGGGGTCGCTTGATTCATAACAGTAGCAAAATTACAGTTTTAAAGTATTAATGAGAATAATTTTATTGTTGGGGGGTCACTACAGCATGAGGAACTGTATTAAAGGGTCGCGGCATTAGGAAGGTTGAGAACCACTGGCTTAGAGTCTTAGTTTTCACACTTAGGTTTTATGCCTAGGGCTATTAGATACCATGGTAGTATCTGGGTGGGCGAGAAATACTGTATGTCTCTTTCCTATGAGGGGCTTCACAAAGTTCATGGAAAAATTTCATTCTTTTAATTCCATTTTTTGATGATTTTTTTTAAGCTACCTTGTATAAAGTATGAGAAACGTGACAAGAGATAGGAAAGGAAGACTCCTACAGCCCTTAGTCCTAAGTTCTCAGAGTGATAATGTTTTAGAAAAGAGTACCTGTGACTTTCAGGTAGGGAAAAATCTTTCATGTCCTGGGGAAAATGGTTCTTTGATTTGCTTAGCAGGAAAGAGAGCAAGCAAAGGCAGGAGGGGTTGTACATCTTCAAGTGTGAATGTCAAATTCTCTGACTAAATTGGTTCCTCGGTGGTTTGAGCAGTTGATGATCATCTGCTAACTTAGGTTGGCACTTTGAACCTACCCAGTGGTGCTTCAGAACAGCTTGGCGATGAGCTTTCTTAAGGATAACAGCCAAGAAAATTCTATGGAGCTGTTCTACTCTGTATTACACGGTGTCATTGTGAGTCAAAGTGGACTCGATGGCAAAGTTTATTTTTTTGTATGATTGGTTGGTTTTATTGTGGTTTTTTTTTTTTTAATTAACTAAGTTGCAAGTAGATGTTTTAAGCTTCCTTTTCAGAGGTTGGCTTGGCTGCTTATGGGGACTTGGATGCTCAGCTTCCTTGAAGCCCACGTGTTAGAACTGGAGCCGGGGAGTATGGTCAGATGCCACTAGGGAAGAATGTCCCCTGTGAGCAGAAGCTGAAGAATCAACCAAGGCTGACAGGGGATTGTGGCTTTAGAGT
>NW_022103924.1:3134323-3136520 GCF_000313985.2 Echinops telfairi
ACAAGTATTGTTGTTCATTTTATAGGCCTGTCTGTTGTCTGACTGAAAGGAGATACACCTCAATGATGGGATCAGTTCCAAGCTTGAAAGATGTCTGAGGACAATAGTTATTGGAGTTCCCTCCTTCTCTATCAGACCAGTAAGTGTGATTTTTTAAAAATGATTTTGCATTTTGTTTAACTGTTTTCCCCATTTTTGTCGACCTTCTACTGTGAACTTCTCAGAGTGGTTGGTAGTAGTAGACAAGTGCCATCTAGTTCTTCTGGTCTCCGATTTTGGCTCTAGCATCCTAAGTTGAGACTATTTGGTCCTTCTCTATGTAGCTCCAAAGTATGTGAGCAGTCATTTTTAGCAGAAGTGTTTATTGATATTCTCTGTTGACCATTCTTTGCCATCATATCTGCATTTTTTTCCTTAATCATGGCTTCCTTTCATTATGTGAACATGTTTAGGATGACTACTTTGAAGTCTTCTGAAAAATCTGACATCTCTCATATAGTAGTGTCTATTGCTTGCTTTTTTTCTTGGTGTGTGGATTATACTTCCCCTTTATTTTCCTGTCTCATAATTTTGTGTTCAAATCTGTATGTTTTAGGGCTTCAAAGTTTTTGTGGAAATATGGAATTAAAAGAAAATCCAGATATTACCTTTCTCTAATTCCCAGATTTGTTATTATTTGATTGTTTATTTGTTTAGTGACTGATTGGTTTATTTTAATGATGCCCGTGGGTTTATTTTAATGATGCCCAGCCCCAAACAAAACAAAACAAAACAAAAAAAACCCTCATTGCCATCGAGTCAATTCTGACTCATAGCCGCTCTGTAGAGCAGGGTAGAATTGCCCTTTTGTTGCTGAGATTATAACTCTTTATAGGTGTAGAAAACTTCTTGTTTGCCCTGATGAGGGGCTGGTGGTTTTAAACTGCTGACCATGTGGGTAGCAGCCCAGCATGTGACCACTACGCCATCAGTGGTTTCATTTGGGTCTCTTTCTTTCCTTCTTCCTTTCCTATCCTCTTTCCCTTTTCTTATCCTGTCAGCTGAATGCTCAGTTTTAATTTATTTTCAACAATTGTTCTACAAATGAAATTATGGTTACTTTGAAGAAATTATTTAATATTCTAACTCCAGGAAGACTCCTCCAAGCTGTTTTATTCCCTAGTTCTCTTTTGGAAACTAATGATTTACACTTAGGTTATACCCATGAATATCTTCTCAATTGCGTTTCACCACAATCTCCACAAGAAAGTGCTTCAACTGGGTGCAAAGTGGAAAATGAGCTTAAGTCAACTCACTCTGGTATGAAATCTGAGAAGAGGTAAAGAAGGTACCGTTTTGGTTCAACTACCACAGGTCTTTCAAGTTATAGAATTTCTGTATCATTTCTTCAATAGGTATTTCTTTATTTTATTTTAAAATTTAGTTTTATTAAATACTTTTATTGGGGGCACTTACATCTCTTATCACAATCCATACATTCATCCGTATACATAGGATACTTTCTAGAGTTTTTATATGTTTGAGATTTAAAAAAAAGACTTTGTGTCAGTTTTTACTCAGGAGCAGATCAGCAGAACTTCTCACACTGGCCTGGCAGAGCCGATCTCATTTTCTGTAGAGGGTGAACATGTTGTTGTTTTTAACCTTTGATAAAATACACATAATAAAAATTTTGCCATTTCAGTCATTTTTAGGTGTATAATGCAGAGACTTAAATTATAATTCATCGTGTTATGAAACTGTAAATATTCAAAAAAGTTACATCACCCAGTGCCCTTAAGCAATAACTCCTTCTCCTTTTCCTCTAGTCCACTGGTTCTCAATCTTCCTAATGCCACGCCCCTTTCATACAGTTCCTCACGTTATGGTGACCCCCAACCATCAGATTCTTTTCTTTTCTTTTTTTTGTCATTTAAGTGGCTTTTCATTTTTAATATTTTTATCGATGTTTTAAAAACTTCAAAACAGCTGAGTGAGGTCCAGAGATATTGTCTGACACACATGGATGCTGTGTTTTTAAACACTATTAACATAATCTTTCATCACCCCCATGATCTTCACCAAACATTTTGGAATCTGCTCCAAGTGTTGACCAATAGGACTGGAATGTGTCGGCAAACAGCATCCTGGAAGACAAGGGGAAGCTTCCTGTTGGTCGACCAGTTCCAGGACCACAGCTGCACTTCTTCAGTGGTGC
>NW_022103924.1:3137629-3145271 GCF_000313985.2 Echinops telfairi
TTGATAATTTATAAATTGTTATTTTGTCATATCTTGCCCTGTCTGACGTTCTTGATAATAAAACTCTCTCCTACACATATTTGAGTGTCACTGGATTTGTTTCTCTAGTCAACTCAGCCTAACACACCTAATATAGATATTTCATATAGGTGAGATATACAATATTGTTTTTTTTAAAAATTTTACCTATTTCATTTAGTATAGTGTAAGGTTCATGCAAATGGTTGGATGTGTCAGAACTTCATAGGACCCACCTGGGTCATCTAGTATCTGTTCTTTTCAAGATCCTAACTTAAAAAAAAATTATTTTATTTATTTTATTAAATATTTATATTGGGGGCTCTTACATCTCTTATCACAATCCGTGCATTCATCCTTTGTGTCAAGCATATTTGTACATATGTTGCCATCATCATTTTCAAAGCATTTTCTTTCTACTTGCGCCCTTGTTATCAGCTCCTCATTTTCCCCCTTCCTTGCCCTCCCTCCCTCCCTCCTTCATGAACCCTTGATAAAGTTCTAGATTATTATTTTCATATCATACATCACCCTCTGTCACTTCACCCACTTTTCTGTTGTTTGTCCTCCTGGGAGGGGGTTATATGTTGATCCTTGTGATCGATTCCCCTGTGTCCCCCCACCTTCCCCTTATCCTCCTGGTATCTCTATTCTCATTGTTGGCCCTGAGGGGTGTATCTATCCTGAATTCCCTGTGTTGTGGACTCTTATCTGTACCCATGTACATGTTCTAGTCTAGTCTGATTTGTAAGGTAGAATTGAGTTCATGATAGTGGGGGGTAGGAAGCATTAAAGAACCAGAGGAAAGTTGTGTGTTTCATCAGTGCTATACTACACCCTGACTGGCTTGTCTCTTCCTTGTTACCCTTCTGTAATGGGATGTCAACTCTGCACTCCCCCTTGTTCACATTGATATGATTTTTTGTTCTGGGTCTTTGATGCCTGATACCTGATCCTATCAACACCTCATGATCACACAGACTGGTGTGCTTCTTCCATGTGGTCTTTGTTGCTTCTCAGCTAGAGTGGCCGCTTGTTTATCTTCAAGCCTTTAAGACCCCAGATGCTATATCTTTTGATAGCTGGGCACCATCAACTTTCTTCATCACCTTTGCTATGCACTCATTTTGGTTTCAGCGATTGTGTTGGGAAAGTGAGCATCTCACAATGCTGGGTTTTTAGAACAAACTGTTCTGGTGTTAAGGGAGTACTTGAGACGAGGCCCAATGTCCATCTGCTACCTTAATACTTAACAACATTTAGATATAAGTACATAGATCTATTTTCCTATTGTTATATATAAATACATTTACATATGTGCATGTCTGTATTTAGACCTCTATAAATGTCCTTTGCCTCCTAGTTCTTTCCTCTATTTCCTTTCACTTTCCTCTTATCCCACTGTTATGTTTGGCCTTCATTCCGGTTTAGTAATTCCTTGCTGTTACATTGCTCTTAATTAAACCCTACTAGGCATCCTATGCCCTTCTCTCCATTGATTTTAGTTCACTTGTTGTTCCCTTGACCCTGGGTTGATTGACACCTCTTCCCCTTTCCTTTTTTCCCACTTCCACTTCTCCCATGTCCCCCCAGAACCATCAGTCCTGTTGTTTACATCTCCGGATTGTTTATCCCGCCTATCTTATCTAGATAGACATGCAGAGACAATAATAAGCGCAAAAACCAGGCAAAGCCAAACAACACAATAAAGGAAGACAAAGCCAACAAACCACCACCACCAACAACAATAATAAACAAAAACAAAATGCCAACAACAAATAGAAAGCCAATGACAATAAAGGAAAAGCCTATGTAAATAGCTCCAGGTCTGTTTTTTGAGCTTTAGGAGTATTTTCCAGTTGAGTCTGATGGGGTGTCACACTCCATTCCCAAAGTCTATTTTTGGTATTCCCCGGGGATTTCATCGCTTTGCTTCCCTTGCTGCTCTATTGCATGCCCTTAGTGTTTCACCCCTGTGTGATGGGGTTAGATCAGGCACAATTCCCATACTGTGTCTTCATTGTTGTCCCCCATAGTGCTATTGGTCAGTGAGGGACATCATATCTCATGGTGGGGCCGGCCCTATGGTCTTCTCTGTGCATTGTCTGTTCTGAGCAAGAATATTGTCCTTAGGCTTCGTGGGCCAGGATGTATGTGTTCCCCTCACTCTTCATACCTCTTCATTTCTCCTGTGTGCTCTAATCAGATGTGTCCCTCTCCCCAGTGCTGCCCTCTGAAGTGCATTCTTCTGGGGGTGGGGGGTGGCAGCGTGGTCCACATAATTGGGATTGGGGCCAGTCCCGCAGACCTCTCTATTGGTTTCCCGGTACATGCTATTATGTTGTATTCACATCTTGGTGCACCGAGGTGAAGCCTGGTCTCTCGCTCCCTCTCCTGTGGAGATATAAACAATACCCTCCCCTTGGGTGGGTTAGTGCCCTGCTCCTCCGCTACCCATGTCTTTTTTTTTTCTCATTCTTTCCACCTCCTATGTAGTTGGCTGCTATATGTATCCCTGGATTGGGTTTGGCTCGTGCCATAGTACCTGGACCTCACCCCAGGAATGTTTGTATACAGTAGCTTTTCTCCTATACCCCATTTTTTAAGCTTACCTCCGTGGACTCATGTTGTCCTTTTGTGCTTTGCTTATTTCGCTTAGTATGATTTCCTCCAGTTCTCCCCATGCAGCAATGTGCTTCATACATTCATCATTGCTTTTTAGAGAGGCATGATACTCCATTTTATGTATGTACCACAGTTTTTTGATCCATTTGTCCGTTGATGGAAATTTGGGTTGGTCCCAACTCCTTGCAATTGTGAACTGTGCCGTGATGAACATTGGAGCACAGATGTCTGGCTATGGTTTGTTTCTTGCCTCTTCTGGGTATATGCCCAGTAGGGGGATTACTGGGTTGTAAGGTAGCTTGATTTCCATCTGTTCTAGATATTGCCAAATTAATTCTGTAATGGTTGTACATACCTACAGGCCCACCAGCAGTGGATGAGAGTTCCTATCTCGCTACAGCACCTCCAACACTTGTTACTTTCTGATTTTTTGAATTGTGCTATCTTTGAGAGTGTTAGGTGGTATCTCATAGTTCTTTTAATTCGCATTATGGATCAGGAACATTTTCTCATATGTTTATTGACCATTCAGATTTCTGCCCTTGTGAAACTTATGTTCAGGTCCTTTGTCTACCTCCTCAGTGGGCAGTTAGTTTTTTTCTTATTATAAGCTAGCAAACTATTATAGATTTTCATAATAAAGCCTTTGTGTGATGTGTGATTACTAAAGATGTTTTCCCAGTCCATGGCTTCTTATTATTCTCTTGATGAATTCTTTGGATGTACACAGGTATTTTATATTCAGTATATTCCACTTTTCAATTTGTGACTCCTCTGTATTTGTATCCTTCCCTATTTCTGATAGCCTATGTATTCCCTGTGCCAAGGTTCTCAGGTTGGTCCCAATTCCCTCATTAATGGCCCTAATAGTTTGGGGAACCAAACTTGAGTTTATTTCAAGATCCTAATTTAATTGCATCCTTTACCATATAACGTAATACACATGGACTCTGGCGATATATGGGCATGTCTATGCAGGTCACCATTACAGATAGGATGGCATGTTTGAGCCATTTAAAAATCGTACTGTCCATATACTGCTCTTGATGATAATCTTCTGTGTTGAGTAAATTAGTGAGCCTGTTCTTTACCTGAAACCACAATGTTGAAGTGGTTTTATTTAGTGTGTTGTGGGAAGTAAGGGAGTCATTATAATTAAGAAAGAAAAAAAAAAAAGGCGTCATTGCCTAAAAAGTGGTTTATCTCTTTAAGAGCAATTAAGAAAGTAGGCCTCACCTGAACCCTGGGTTTGCTATCCACATTTCTCCATAAAGTTGAATTCCCTGTGGTTTCAAATGATTTCTAGTAGTAACTAGAGCTTTTGTTTCCTTCTTCACATCTGATTGGGTGAGAGGAACCCCCATCTCCCCCACCCCCTGGACATCTGTGTGTGAGAGAGAAACTGGGAAAATGTGCTAGCACAGGAATGAGGGCATGTCATTTTGGGTCAAATAAAATTTTGAAAATATATGTACATATGTAAATATATTAACATATAACAATAGGGATATAGGTCTATGTACATATATTATAGGTTAAGTGTGTTAAACTCACCTTCCTGCCATGATCGCTGAAGACAAAATGGGTGAATAAGCTAATGTGGTGAAGAAAGCTGATGGTACCCAGCTATCAAAAGATACAGCATCTGTGGTCTTAAAGGCTTAAAGTTGAACAAGTGGCCACCTAGCAGGGAAGCAACAAAGCACACATGGAAGATGCACACTAACTCATGTGATCACGAGGTGTCAAAGAAATCAGGTATAAGGCAGCAGAAGACCCACAACAAACACCATTTCGATGCGAACGAGAGGAGTCAGATTGAAGGCTCAAACCCCATCTGTAGAGACAATTGGACATCCCCACTGTGGCAATTACATAATCTCCTTCAGCTTGCAGAGGGGTGGAGTCTAACCTGTCAATCAGGATGCAGCTTGATGACCTCATTTGGGAGGCACATAGGGAGATAAATAGCTCACTGGAGGCAAGATAGACTCTCTTTCCTTGTGAGACATTCCTGTTGACAAGACACATGGAGCTATGCTGATGGCAGCCAGAGCCTTGGAGCTGGAGGAGCCACGTGGAGACCCACACCAGCACTCAGATGCTTCTACCACCACTGGATTACGAGACTTTCCACCAACTGGCCTGTGATCTTCCTACACTCAGTGTCATTGCTTGTGTTACATGAGTTTGAAGAGAAATTTATGGACTAATATCAGACATATGGGCTAATATTGGATTTATGGACTTGATCTGGACTGGGCTGGGATGTTTTCTTAATATACAATTACTCTTTTATATAAAGCTCTTTCTTATACACATATGTTTATGAATGTTTCTCTGATCAACTCAGACTAGCACACCCTCACAGAAGGGACACAAGGAAGGGATGAACCAGCCAGGGTGCAATATAGCTCTGATAAAACACACAACATTCCTCTAGTTCTTTAATGCTTCGTCTTCCCCCCTTTCCCCACTATCATGACCCCAGTTGTATCTTACAAATCTGGCTAGATCAGAACATGTACACTGCTACAGATAAGAGCTCTTGACACACGGAATCCAGGACAGATAAACCCCACAGGACCAATAATAAGAGTAGTGATACCATGAGGGTAGAGGGAAGATGGGGGCAGAAAGGGGGAACCGATTGCAATGATAGATGTACAACCCCCACCCCCTGCAGTGGGATGAACAACACAAACGTGGGTCAAGGGTGAGAGCGGATAGTGCAAAATAGTAAAGTAAAAATAATTTGTAAATTATCAGGTTTCATGAGTGTGGTAGGGTGGGGGAAGGAGGGGAAAAAAGGGTGATGCCAAGGGCTCAAGTAGAAAGAAAATGTTTTGGAAGTGATGATGGCAACATATGTACAAAGGTGCTTGATACAATTGATGTATGGATTGTTATAAGAGCTGTAAGAGTCTTCAATAAAATTATTTATTAAAATTAATAAATAAAAACCCCAATTAAAAGACAAAACAAAATTAAAATAAATAAGTAAATTTTTGTTGTGCTTGCTGGGCCAATCCATTACAAGATGTTTACCTGCATCTCTGGCCTCCACTCACTGGATAGCAATAATACTAACCCTAATGTATGACAATCAAAAATGTCTCCCAACATTGCCAATGATCCCCTGTAGTCAAGACTGCCCCCAGTTAAGAACTACTACTTTAGTTTGTCTGACTGGGATAATTTGAGTCTCCTTAGAAGGAGAAGGTGGAGAATGGATGCTACAAGTGTCTATTCCACCTGGAATTCTAATGATGATCCAATTCAGGATTCAAAATTTCAGCTCATCTTGTGTAGTCTAAAAAGATGGTATACTAGAATATCAAAACCCTGTATTATACCTTTTCTTAATCTGTCAGTTTGTAGTACTGTGATGGCTTGTGAGTTACTGTAGTGCTAGAAGCTGTTACACTGGTATTTCAGAGATCATCTGGGTCATCCAAGGTGAACAGATTTCAGCTGAGCTTCCAGACTAAAAACAGACTAGGAAAGGAGAATAGGCTTTCCACGTCTAAGAGCTTAGCCACTGTAAACCTTATAAATAACAGTGAAGCATTATCAACTATAGTGTTGGAAGATGAGCCCATCTGGTTGGAAGACACTCAAAATACAATTGGGGAAGAAGTGCCTCCTTTAAATAGAGTCTACCTTAATGATGCAGATAAAGGTATCAGGAACTTAACGTGCTGATGGGACACTACTCAAAATGAGAAGAAAGCAGCAAATATCCATTAGTAATTAGGAAGTGGAATATACAACTGTGAATCTAGGAAAACTGGAAATTGTTAAAAATGAAATGGAACGCATAAATATTAATATCTTAGGCATTAGTGATCTGTAATGGCTGGTATTGGCCATTTTGAATCCTATAGTCGTTTGGTATACTATGCTAGGAATGACTAATCCAACAGGAATGTAGTCAAACATCATCAGAAAGTACATTTCAAGATCTATCTTAATGTACAATGCTGTCTATGATAGAATAATATTTATCAACCTGTAAGGAAGTCCAGTAAATACAATTATTCAAATTTACACACTAATCACTAAAACTAGTGAATTGCAAGAAGTTGAAGAATTTCACCAACTTCTTCAGCCTGAAACTGATAAAGCCATAGGATCAAGATGCGTTTGTAATTATTGGTGATTAGAATGTGAAAGAGGAAGGCGCAGTCATGGGAACAAAGGTCGGTGGTAGAAATGAAGCTGGAAATCCCATGGCAGAATTTTGCAAATGAATGGCTTTTTCATTGTAAATAGCCTTTTTCAACAACATAAATAGCGACTTTATATATGAATTTTGTCGGATGAAATATCTAACCCGCCCCCTTAAACTCAGTCATTGAGTCGATGCCAACTCATATTAACCCTATAGGACAGAATAGAACTGCCCCTGTGAGTTTCTGAGACTGTAACTCTTTATTTTTATTTTAATTTTTGCTATTCTTTAAAAAAAAATCATTTTGGGGGGTGGGCTCGTACAGATCTTATCACAGTCCATCCATCCATCCATTGTGTCATGCACACTCTTTACAGGATTTGAAAGCACCATTTTCCTCCTGCAGAGCCCCTGGTGATTTTACACTGCTGACCTTGCTTACCATTAGCAGCCCAAATTATAACCACTATGCCACCAAGGTTCCTTTTAGATGAAATATACAAGAAACAAATTGACTATCTGTTGGAAGAGATGATGGAAAAATTCAATATCATTAGCCAAAAGAAGACCAGGGGTCAAATATAAGACAAGCCATCAATTTTTCATATGCAAGTTCAGGTTGACTTGGAAGAAAGTGAAAAAAAAATTCATGAGAGCCAAAATACAACCTTGAGAGTATTACATCTGAATGTCAAGTACATCTCAGGAACAGTTTTGATACATTGAATGCAAATGACAGAAGAACCAGTGAGCTTTGAAATGACATAAAGAGTATCACACATAATAATTTAAAAATTAACCAGAGACATTTATAAATCATAGATA
>NW_022103924.1:3146846-3148033 GCF_000313985.2 Echinops telfairi
GGCATTCCTCTCAGTTACATTGCCCTTGATCCAGCCCTGCAAGGCCTCCCGCACCCTCCTTGACATTGATTTTGGATTACTTGTTGTTTCCTTGTGCCTGTGCTTGTTAAAACCCTCTTCCTTCCTTCCCCCTCCCCTACACCCAGGTTCCCCTGATCTGTCATCCCGTTGTTCTCTCTTCTGGCTTATTTATTCTGCCTATCCCTTCCAGGTAGACATGCTATGTACCATCACCAGACTGAGTGCAACGAGGCAACAACAGAAAGTAAAACAATGTCTACAACAATAACAATACACACATATGCATACATATATAACCGTATGAATAGTTCAGGGTCTGTTTGTTTTCTTTCACATGTGCTTTCCAGTGAAGTCTGATTGGGTGCCATGCCCCGGCATCGCCTCTATCCCTGAGGACCTCACTGTTCTGCTCCCTCTGCTGCTCTGATGCATGCCCCCAGGGGCTGGCGTTCCATGTGGTGAGCTCATGGTGGGCGCAATTCCCGCTGTTTGTCTCCAGTGCTGTCCCCAGTGGGTTCAGCACATTTTTAGTGGAGTTTTTGTGGTAACATTAGGTGCCTCGGCAGATATTTGGGTCGGCGTATACTCAAGTAAATACAGTATAAATCAAATCCAAAGGAGGGAATATCAGAGCTTAAATTGTGTATACCTGGTTTGCAGAAGGCTATGGATGGTAATGGAAGCCTAAAATCCATTTGCAGCATCTCCATATGGATTAAGTGTTCTGTGAATACACTCTAATCATAGTCTCAGGGTGTGAATAGCTTTGCTGTCATACAGAGAGCATTGTAAATTTGATGACAGCAGATGCAGTTAGGTTAAAGTGTAATCATTTGATCACCCTTTTGACCCATTTTAGGATTGTTTCCATTTTTTATATATTTTTTCTTTCTCTTTGATCAAGGTTTTTCTATAGTCTGTGTAATCATTGTTGACTTTTTTGGTTTTGTTTGTTTTGATCATGCTTTGTTTTATATGATTTTCTGTATATGGAATCCAAGATAGGTACATCTATAAAGAGAGTAACTGTATAGAGACATGGCAGCGGAAGATGGGGAGGTAAAAGCAATGAGTTTGAGAAGAAACTGTTCTGAAATTGCTAGCACAAATTTTCTTAATGTGAATTAACTGTACGGTATCTTAACTATATGCTAATAAAGCTACTT
>NW_022103924.1:3148337-3150775 GCF_000313985.2 Echinops telfairi
TGAAAGAAATGAAAGAAAAAAATTTAAACATTGAGTTAAAATATTGAAGGATTCACTGGACAAAATACTGAATAATGCAGGAAGCATCAAAAGAAGGAGAGAATATACAAAGTCAGTGTACCCAAAATAAATGGCCAGTGTTCAGGTATATCAAAAGATAGTATATGATTAAGAGATAATGGTATTACCTTCTAAAAAGAAGACACTCAAACGCACATCAAAAGACTTCACCAAAAAAGTGAAAAGAGAATGCCTAGACTGGAGAAAAAAAAATGTTGGCAAGGATATAACTGAAATCTATAGAAAACTTCAACACCTTAACAAGAAAAAAACTAATAATCAATTAGAAAATGGGCAGAGGTCATGTGCAGACAGTCACCACAGAATATTCAACAGCCAACAAACATGAAGAAAGCAAGCACTAGCCATATGAGAGCTGCAAATTAAAACAAGATATCACCCCACCCTATCATTGATAGCAGAATTAAAAACAAATCAGAACAGAAACTGAATGCTGGAGAAGATGCCAAAAGATTATAACCCTCATGTACTGCTGTTGGGACTATAAAACAGTGCAACCATATAAAAAAGAGGTATGATGCTACCTCAAATAAATGGGAATTAGAAATGCCATATGATCCAGTAGTCTGTCTACTTGAGTTATTACTTCGTATATATACTATAGCAATAATGTAGCAAGAATAGATATATGCAAACTCATGTTTATTGCTATTCACAATAGTAAGAAGATGAGAACAAACTAAATGCCTATAGGTGGAAGATGGATAGCTAAACTTTGATGTATACACACAATGGAATCCTATGTGATGTTAAGGAGAATGATGAATTTGTGAAGCACCTTGACATTGATGGAATTGGAATCACAAAAGGACAAATATTGTATGACATTACTGTTATATATAATTTTTAAAAGATATTCTACACTTAAACAGGGCTGGGTAGGGAAGAGAGAAGGGGAGGTCAGAGACTAGTATCCTCAAACTACGGCCCTCAGGCCACATGCGGACCACCAAGGACATTTATCTGGCCTGCCGGGTGTTTTTGTCCCATTTGTTTTTTTACTTCAAAATAAGATATGTGCAGTGTGCATAGGAATTTGTTCATAGTTTTTTTTTAAAACTATAGTCCGGCCCTCCAATGGGTCTGAGGGATAGTGAACTGGCCCCCTGTTTAAAAAGTTTGAGGACCCCTGTACTAGAGGGTATATAGGTAATAACTTGGATGTTCGGGGAGATTCTGTCCAACAAGAAAATGGAAGGGAAGCAGAGATGGAAAAAGGGCAACCATTGTGAGGTTTGATAAGTTATTGACCATAAAATGATGATCTAATTTGTAAACCCTTGCCTCATTTAGAATAAGCTTTTTAAAAAAGAACCAATAGTTTTGAAGGGAGAAATTCAAGCTGCACTGAAGACATTATAAAAAATTTATGGCCCAGAAATTGATGGAATACCAGTTAAAATGTTTCACAAGTGGAGTAATCACTGAAAGCACTCACTCGTCTATGTGAAGAAATTTCAAAGACATCTACTTGCCCAACCAACTGGAAGAGATCCATATTTTGTGTCCTACTACAAAGAAAGGTGACCCAACAGAATGCAGAAATCATTGAAAATTATAATTAATATCACATGCAAATAAAATTTTGGGCAAGACAGTTCAGAACACTGCAACAGTACATTGACAGCTGTCAGAAATTGAAGCCGGATTCAGAAAAGAAAGTGGTGTGAGGGATACACTGAGAAACTGGACTGTAGGAAGAAGAATATGGCTTCAGGATTGGAGAAAAGTACTAACAGCCTGAGATATGCAGATGACACAACCTTATTTGATGAGACAAGTACCAGCAGCACTTGCTGATGAAAATCAAAGCCTTCAGTATGGACTACAACTCAATGTAAAGAAAACCAAGGTCCTTACAACGGGGCAAATATCTCATGTCATGATGAGCAGAAAAAGATGGAAGCTGTCAAGATTTCATTTTATTTGCATCCACAGTCAGCAGTCAAGAAATGAAACAATGAATTGCACCGGGAACATCTGCAAAAAGACTCTTTTAAAGTGTAAAGAGACGGATATCGCTTTGAGGACTAAATGGTGCCTGACCCAAGCCATGGCATTTTTATTGCATTCATATACTTATGAAAGTTGGACAATGAATGAGGAAGATCACAGAAGAATTAATGATTTTGAATTATAGCGTTAGCGAAGCATATTGAATGTACCATGGGTTGCCAGAAGAACAAACAAATCTTAGAAGCACAGCCAGTATGTTCCTTAGAAGTAGAATTTGTGAGACTTCACTTCATCCCCAAATATTTTTAATATGTTGTCAGGAGACACCAGTCTCTGGAAAAGAGACACTTGTGCATAAGAAAAACCTTTATATAAAAGACTAATTGTATGTTGAGAAAACA
>NW_022103924.1:3154319-3201120 GCF_000313985.2 Echinops telfairi
TGTTTGACACAGTGAATGTATGTATGGATTGTGCTAAGAGCTGTACGAGCCCCCAATACAATGATAAAAAAAGTTTTTGCATTTCATTTGAATTTGTACCCCATGTGACTCTGCCCATTGTAAGAAGCAATTAGTAGACACATGTGTAGCACAAGCTGCACTGTCAGTGTGGTGGGATATGCACTGGAGATTGTGAGTGGAATTTTTTTTTTTTTTTTTGGTGAGTGGAATTTTTATGCCTTGTGAAAAATGGAAATAGAACACAGATGTAGCTTTTGTTTTGAAGTTTTTATGATTTCCAAATTAACAAATTTATACCTTTATCGGTATCAGATGCCTGGTGTTTTGGGAATACCATGATTCCTTCCTGGGTTCTGCCTATTCAAGGATTTCGCTCCATTTTCCTGTGAGCTCTGCTGCAATGGAAACCCTTACTAATCCCAGTGGAGCAGATGCGCAGACAGGATTGGAAATCAGCACAAGATGCTGGTTTTTCATTATGATGGATGGCATGGTAGAAGTTACATGTATAATGACTCATAAACAGAATACCCACATCAGACCAAAAATACATGTAACAAAGTTAAATGAAATATAGGCTAGCAATTATGTTAGCTGTTCACTGAATCTCTGTTGAGCATTTGTACTGGAAGTACCTTGGGACCACACAAAGTCATAGTTTGCCTGTGAGTGGCACAAATGATTTGTACATGACTGTTAACATTGGTTATTCAAATTCACCTAGCAGTGCCATGGAGGGAATGCAGCAGGCAAAAAATCAGTATGGAACATATCTACTTGGTAATACATGGTATTACCCCTGAATTATCTCAAGGGCAGTGGGATTGTTTGTTTTTCCCCAATCATGCAACGTCTTATTATAAGGATAAGGGGTTATGCAAAAGTCAGTTACATTCCAATCACATTACAGCATTAATTAACAAGTCCAAAATCTTGATCTTTCAGCAAAACAACGGTCTGTAGTAATAGTCCAGTGACTATTTTATACAGTGTGTTCAGCTTTGATAGAGGGTCCCTTAGACAGCGTCAGCAATGTAAGAAATATCTCAGCAGTCAGCAGCCGCCATTCTCAGAAGTCTGCGAGGTCTTCTTGACGTTTTGAATAACTTCAGTAACAGGACAAGGGGGTCAGGTCACACATCAGCTCCCCTGCTTTCTTCTGGGCCTTGCTGGCTGAAGAGAAATCCACCTATCTCCTTTGCCTGTGAAAACATAAACAAATAGCCCCTCTCTTCAGGGTGTCATTAACCTGCAAAAGGAATTATGATTACGATTGGGTGGCTTCTCCATCTCTTCCTTGTCCATCTTTCTCCAAACGTGGTTGCGTCCTTCTAAAGGGAGTCCATCAGATTTATTCTGCAAAAACATGACAGATGGACCTGGATCCCAAACGCGGTTTCCATTATCTTGGAATTTCTTAGGATCAGTTTTCTCTCAGCCCCTCTTGTTGGTCCATGTGGAGGGAGAGAGAAGGGAAAGGGGACAAGGGGAGAGAGGACGGGAAAGAGGGGGAAGAGAGGAGAGGGCGGGAGCGACCAACGGGAGACTGGGATTGTGTTTTTATCACACAAACCATAAAGACACTAGAAAAAAAAAGCACCTGATTTTACTGTGGCTTTAGTTACATTCTATGTGTTTAATATATACAACATTGCAAAACAACTAAAAAAAATCACCTCTACCCTGATGTTAACGTCTAATGTCACACATGTTGTCTTTTCCCTACAATTAAAAAAAAAATGTATTTTAGCCCACTTAGCTATTACAGATATGAGTACTAGTGGTGTAGTGGAGTACATATTGGGCTGATAACTGAAAGGTAAGCAGTAATTTGAACCTACTAGTTGATTCATGGGAGACAGATAAGGCTTTCTACTCCTGTCTTGGAAATCCAAGTGAGTATGTCTACTCTGCCTTAAAATGTTGCTATGTGTTGGAATTGACTTCATGGCAGTTAATTTGTGGGGGAGGTATTTGGGCTGTTCTAGACCTCTGTGCTCATGTTATGACCCTTGAGCATGAGGAACTGCTGTAATTATCTTTAAGTAACTTTGAAAAACTACAATTCCCAATCTCAGCACTGTGCCTATTTGACTTAAAATTTGACAGAATCATTTCCCAGACTCTTTAATCCTCCAAATCAAGGTACTTCCAAGAAATTAAAGGCTATCATTCTTGCTTATGTTTTCCTTTTCTTTACCCTCTGAGATGTATCACACTCAAATAAATAGCTAGTAGTGAAATTTGTAAGTGCTGAAAAGATTTGGATGAAAACATAGTAGATTAAAATAGCAGCTGATGTGAACTACGTTGCCAGTTTGGTGTTATCAAGTCAGTTCTGACTAATGGCAACCCCATGTACATTAGAACAAACACTGCCTGTTTTGAGCCTTTTATTGAACCTTTTGGCCAATCCAGCGTAAGGGTTTTCCTGTTTCTTGCTGACTCTCTACCAAGCACTAAGTCCTCTAGCCTCTCTGATTACATGTCCAAAGCATGAGTCTTGCCATGCTTGCTTCTAAGAAGCATTCTGGCTGTACTTCTTCCAAGGCAGATTTGTTTGTTGTTCTGGCAGTCCATGGTATAGCCAGTATTCTTAACCAACAGCATAATTCAAAGAGATTCTTCTTTGGTTTATCTTACTTGTTATCCTGCCTTTTTGCATGCATCTGATACTATTAAAAATTCCATGCCTTGGGCCAAGTGCACATCAGTTTTCAAAGTAACATATTTATTTCTTAACACCTTAAAGAGATCTTTTGTAGCAAAATTGCCCAATGCAATGTGTCTTCACTGATTTCCTGAACTGTTGATTCCATTAACATTGATTGTGGATTCAAGTAAAGTGAAATCCTTGACAACTTCAGAGTTATCCCTGTTTATCATGACATTGCTTATTTTCTTTATACCGAGGTGTAATTGAGATAGAAAACTGTAGTTTTTTTTATCTTCATTAGTAAGTGCTTCAAGTCCCTTTCACGCTCAACAAACAAGGTTGTTTTCTGCATATTGCAAGCTGTTAATGTCTTTTCCTGCATGCCATGTTTTTTTCTTTGTGTAGCCCAGCTTTGGTTATTTGCTTACTGCACACCTTTCCTGATTTTAAACCATGTTTTATCCTCGTGTTTTGTCTGTTCCAACAACTGCTTTTTGGTCTGTTACAGGTTTGTGTTAGACAGGGTTCTGTAGAGAAACAAAACCAGGACACTTTGTGTGTGTGTGTAATTAATCTACACAGCAGTACAGAGAGTTCAGTTCAACTCACTTCTATGGAACAGTTAATATACTGGAAGTGAGGGCTGCCAGGTCCAAGGTCAAGGAAGCAGACAGCCGAGTCTTCCCTAGGACAATGTAGGCAGTCTGGCCGTAGTCAGCAAACAGCAGGGTGGTTCACCAATAGTGAGCAGCTCAGGAACTTAGCTAAGCAGGCCCCGATAGGATATAAAACTCAAGCAATGCAAGCAGACAGGATCTGATAACCTCAAACTCAGTGCTGTCCCACAGTTAGTATGGCTCACAAATTGAGGCAGAGAACTAGCTAAAGCATCCACAAGCTAGTCTGATCACCAGACAGCAAGAGAGAGAGAGGGGCGGGGCTTGCCAGGCCATTTATCTCTTTGCTCTCCAATCAAACTACAATTTTATTAATCCCACATGTTCCAATAGACCAGGGTGACACAATAAACCTTCCTATCACAAGATTCTTCATGAGCACAACTAAATGGGGTAAATTCCCATTCTTTTTAATGTTGTTCATAGTTTGTTATGATCCACACAGTTGAATGCTTTGCATAGTCAATAAAACACAAATAAACATTTTTTATATTCTCTGCTTTTGGCCAAGGTCCAAGTGACATAAGCAATGATATTTCTCATTCCACGTCCTCTTCTGATGGTGTACTGCTGCAACTTTTTTTGAATTATCTTCAGTAAAACTTAGTTGTATGTGATATTAATGATATTGTTTGGTAATGTTCATATCCAGTTGCAGCATTTTCCAAACTGTCTGATTCTGCCACCCTAGGTGGTGGTACTAGAATGATCCAATGGAGATGCAAAAGCAGATCATTATATTTTATTTTGGATTATGGGCTATAGTACAAAAGATTTTAATTGCCAGTGATGGATGGCAATGAGTAATTTTTTTCTCTCCAGTCAGTCAAATGCATTTGGGAACCTATGTTCTAATGGGTCACCATTCTTTGGAATGGGCACAGATACGGATCTCTTCCAGTTGGTTGTCCAGGTAGCTGCCTTCAAAATTTTTTGGCATAGTGATAATTACAGCAAATTTTTTTTGTGTGTGTGCTTTCCTTTTGCCACTGTAGTAACTGTTTTTCATGAATGAGCTCACTTAATCCTCACTACAACCTAATTATCTGCATTTCACTTGAGGAAAGAAAAGGCTTCTATAGAGGTTAGGTTACTTGCCCAAGATCACTTAAGATAGTAAGTGCTATAGCACCAGGAGGCTAGCCTCAAGTCTGGCTCCAGAGCTTGCACTCTAATGATTCCACTGCAGTGACTCTTAGTGACGGGTCTGTGAAGGCTATCATTCCAAGATGATAGCATAGAAACTGGAACTTGCCAAGTGAAGAATGGGAAAAAGGACATTTCAAGCCTAAGTCTTAGCATAAGCAGTGTTTTGTGTGAAAAAACACACTGGGCATATCGAGGCAGGAAAGGGAGTATTTCCTAGCGTCAGAAAGTTTATTTAAGACCCAGACCATGAAGTACCCCAAAGTCATTGCTGAGAGGTTTGCTGAGATGGAAGAACTTGAGCCTACCTAGTTTAGTACAAACAGCTGGCAGAAAGTCAAGACTAGATCACAGTGTTGTGGATTTGATTAGTGCCTCCCTCTTGCCCCATCCCAGTAGTGACAATGCAGTCCTAACTTCAGAACCTTTAAATGTGACCTTCTTGGGAAATAAGGTCTTTCTTTGACGAGGATATCCCTTAATATGAGGTCATGTCTGAGGATGATGCCTCCTAATCTTTCCTGAGCGATGTCTTATAAAAAGAGAGAACAGACCGGGAGAGTCACACAGGGGTAAGGCAGATGCCCTGTGAAGATGCATTTCAAAGCCAAATAACACCCAGGCTTGGTGATACCTTGAATACTTGATCATTTATAGACTGCTTGGTTGAGTTCCTTGTTGCTGGGTTGTTTTCTTTCCTCCTTGAGCCACAACCCCTGTGAGCCAAAGGGACTGCCAACTGAAATTAAGGAATGGGGTGCTTTCCTCCACTTACTACCTTCCAGCAGCAATTCCAGGTCTGTCCACCACTTTTAACTCCAGATTCATAGAGGACCCAATCCAGTTTCATTGTTATTGTTACTATTATTTGGGTCCTGAGCTTATGATGCTCAAGTCTTCAGCTTGGAAACTTACTTCTTTGTGTTTGTGCCCCAAATCTATTGCACAGAAAGTTTTTTTTTCCCTTTGACTCATCTGTGTCTTTTTGAGTTTCTCCTTTTATATTTCCCCTCTTGTTGCTGTATATTTTGAACAGAAGGTATCCACAGAGAGTAGACTTACTGTGCCATCTTAACTGGAGGTCATGTGGACTAAGGTTATGGTAGTTACATAATTTCATGTCAGCTTGATAAATAAGGGTGGAATCTAGCCTGTCAATCAGGTCACAGCCTGAGGATGCCTCCCTGTGGGCGTGGCTGCCTCATGAGGATTCTGGGAGGTTCCTCTCTTCCCATGAGACAGGCCACTCTCTCTCTGCTTAACCTTCCTGTTGAAGAGACACTCAGAGAGCTAGAGGAGCCATGTGGAAACCAGCACCAGTGCTGAGATGCTTCCACCAGCACTGAATCCACAAGATTTTTCACCCATCAGCTTGTGATTTTCCTGCATTCAGCATCATTGCAAGTGGCTATGTGAGTCTGATGAGGAATTTATAGACATATGGGCTAATATCGAACTTATGGACCGGGCTGGCATGTTTTCTCAATATACAATTGCTCTTTGATATAAAGCTCTGTCTTACACATATTTGGGTGTCTGGATTTGTTTCTCTAGTCAACCTGACCTAACAGAGATTAAAAGAAATAAAATTTCTGGTTTTATGAAGTTTTAAAAACTAACCACAAGAATACTTTTCTGTCTAAGTTCAGTGACCCATAGCAATATAGTGATTTAAAGTCCTCCATTAGAGGCCTACATACCCAGAAAGGTGAGTGGAATTTACTAAGTAGGATTTATTAGGATGTTATAGTTCTCCACAAAGACTATGACCTTCTATTTTTATTTTGATGGTAATTAAAAAAAATTTTGTGTAAGTCTGTCTCCAAACACCTAAATACCTACAATTCTAGCCAAATATTGTCTTAAGACTTTATTGCCTGCAATTGAATTTGTATTGGTGCCAAGTAGTACTAATTTAAATACAGAGTGATTTAAAAGGTAAAAACTTTAAAAATGTGTTTGAGCTAAGTGAGAAATTACCCAATAGTTCAAAAAGAAAGAAAAAAAAGTAATAGGTGATTGTGCCATTCCTCAGCATCTGGCAATACTCACATACTCAAAGAGCCTGCCTGTGGTGGTCACTACTGTGTTGCAGTACAGTGACTTACTTGATAGAACCCTTTTATCTATAGGTTTTGTAACCCTGCTATATGGCTGGTTTAGGGCTATGAGCACGGGAGGTGCTTATGATCCACCACTGGAATTAGATAGCTTGCTCTAGTAATGTAAATAAGGTATGAATAAGGTGACCAGATGTCCCGCTTTTGGCGAGACAGTCCTGATTTTTAACAATTTTTCCCGCGTCCCGTGGCATTTTATAAAAGTCCTGATTTTTGGAAAGAATGCACGACAAGCTAGGGTATACGGTTTTTAGCTGCTATGTGGCTATTTCGCCAGGATGTGAGTTTGATCAATGGTGTCCCACTTTACCAATGTTAAAATCTGGTCACCTTAGGTATGAAGCACCCTTGAGGAGGTAATACCATGCAAATAAGATATATAGAACCCCAACTTGGGGTATATTCAGTTTTGCCATCTTACTAACTTAAAACGAGTCATCCCAGAGGATTTGCTAGCTTTCACAGTCTTTTGAGTTTATGGATGGCCCATTGTATGACCTGGCAATAGGGTGGGGGGTAGGGGCTCAAAACTGATCCTTGAAATATGGATTTGGGACTTGCTAGCCTCCACCACTGGCTGAGCCATTTCCTTAATGGTTATGTGAGTTCTGCATGGCCATTGCAATGGATTATTGAACCCAACAGATTTGGTAAAAAGGGTGGGAGGTGGAGGCATGTCTGACCTCCACCTCATAGAAATTTTACAAGAATCAGCCTTGAGATGATGCTGATTCTCTTCCTCCCTCCGTACAATGTTAGAGGAGGTCAAATGTCATCAGTTTTACACAGAGCCACACATTAAGCCCAGGGGCTCAGTATCATATCCCCAGTGATCATGCTGAACTATTTTGTCAGTTTAAATTTTATTTGTTCTGGAGTTTTGTTGTCATTTACTCTACTTTTTTTTTTTTTTTGCAGTTGTGTAAAATTAACAGCATAGGATTTTTACTAGTACTAGGTTTGTTAACATTTAAGTAACATAATAAAAACAAATGGAACCATATTGGAGCTCACCTTTCATAAGAAGCAAAGGTTAAATGGTAGCCTAACCTTTCCTGTGCAGTGTCAGTGAGTATCCTTTGTTTGACTTTGACCTGCCTCAATCCTATCCCTCATAGTCTTTGTTATTGGTAATCTCAGGTGTTACTTTAGAACATATGACAACTTTTCTGTGGGTTAGATGCCCTTTCTTACTTACGCCCCAAAGGGTCCCGTCCTGTGTTTCTTTTGCCCTGCTCTTTCCACAGGGTATTAAGTTTCCTTTGTTTACTAGGACTAGTTTAAATATTAGCCCCGGTATCAGTTGCCATTGAGTCAATTCCAGCTCACGGTGACTCTGTATATGTTCTAGTAGAATTGTGCTCAGTTCTGTGACGTTGTGGAAGCAGATCTCCATGCTCTTTTTTGAGGAACTTCTAGATCAGTGGTTCTCAACCTGCCTAATGCCACGATCCTTTAATACAGTTCCTCTGGTTGTGGTGACCCCCAACCATAAAATTATTTTCATTGCTACCTCATAACTATACTTTTGCTACTGTTATGAATCAGGCGACCCCTGTGAAAGGGTCGTTCAACCCCCAAAGGGGTTGTGACACACAAGTTCAGAACAGCTGTTCTAGATAGATGGGCTTAACCCCGTAACCTCTCAGTTTGCAGCGGAGCACTGAACTGTTTGCGCCAAGCAGGGCCTCCCTTCACCTCTAAACCAGTCCTGATCTTATCATTAGCCAGGCTTAATGAGAATGGGGGACAGGTGCCAACTAATTTTTGCAGTGTTTATCAGAGTTACTGTGATGTTACAAGGCTCTCAATAAATGTGTGGGCTTTCCCCCTTTATTTTCGAATACATTGCTAGTGAAGCTAAGGGTAGAAAGAGAGACATAGAAAACTTTTAGCCACATCACCAGTGACAAAGGCAGGAAAAAGCTTTCTAATATGTTAATATCTAATATACTCCTCACCTTTTTTTTTCAAATGTGTCTTACCAAAAGTCTCACTGTCAGCTAAGGAGAGTGTGGATTAATGGGTCCAGCTGAGTATAAAACAGCATTTGGCCATTACAAGCATTTCCTTCCAATACTCCTTGTTCACAGACTCTCCACCCCCACATCTTCCCAGTTCTGCCAAAGCCTCCTGTGCATGTCAAAGGCTACGTCACCCTGCCCCATTCATACTCGCCAATCAGGACAACATATGATGCTCTCCCAACCCTTATTACCAGATTCTACCCCTGAGTGTTTATTTACTCACACCACCCTCCTGTTGGGGCTTCTTTGTTTCTCCATTTTTCCTCTACTCTGGAGAAGCCTGGTAGACTGCGCTGCCCATTAAAGCTTGTTTCTTGATACCTAAGCTCCTGTTGCTCTTTTTTCTATGATTTGGTGCTGAAACCCGAGAGGGAGCAGCCTGGGACTGCAACACTGTCTTGGGTTGTTTACCTTCCCAGACTCCCCTCCTAGACCTGCTGGAATAGGTATCTTATAGGGGCGTGAGAAAGAATCTGACAGGGATGTGATAAGGAATGTGATAATGTGATGAGGATGTGGTAAGGAAGCTGACATTGTTATGGGTGATAAGGAAGTTGGAATTGTTCTGGGTGAAATTGCTCTAGGTTTGCATTAAGAACAGAAGAAAACAGGATGATCCCAAGCTTGTGTAAAGGTCAGCTTAACTGAAAAATGTTCTGCTTCTCTACCCTGAAGCTTTTTAGACAAGCCACATGCTAGTGCAAGCTAAAAGATAAAGTACAGCATTCTTTCTGTTTGACCCAATAAACTGTATGCCAATAAATGCTTGTCCCCAGTCTCAGCTTGCCTCAACAACCGGCACTCGACAGAGTCTGTTGTGGTTCCTCAGCCTGGGGTCCAAACTTGGCACTCGATAGAGCCTGGTGTGGTCCCTCAGTGCTGAGTCTGGGTTTGGACCCGATAAACCTCTTAAACTATACTCGGTCTCTACTAGTTTTGTTTATTCAATGGCCTGCTTACTACAGGGTCTTCTCTGCTTGCTGTTAGAGACCCTGCATTCACACACTGGCTGATTCTGGGTAAGTACTTATTTGGGGTTTCTCTCTCTCGGTTTCTCCACTTGTTCCTATGGCCTTTAAAAGTCTCCCTCAAAAAAAAAAAAAAAAAAAAAGTCTCCCTCAAAAATCCTGGTACCAGTTTGGAGAAACTCTGTGCTCTTGGGACTCAGGCCTTGATCAAGGGGGGAACACCTTCCCAGTTTGCTGCCCTCTCTTCTCCCATTATGGGATCTGAAGTTTATAATGGACTTTTCGAGGATGCTCCTGAGTCTCTTAAAGTTTTGGGGAGCTCAAATTCCACTCTCTCTCACCTCCCCCACCATGGAGAATACAAATTCAGGTTGTTCCAAAATCCGCCTGTTGGGTGCCTAATAGCTAATCTAAAATATCTGGGATTAGATCCAGACATTAAGCAAAAACATCTCATTTTTCTTTATAACATGTAACAACAATCTAACCTCAATGCAATGACTCAAATGGCCACAAGATGGCACTCTTGATTGAAAAAAATCCTCCTGGACCATAATAATTGCTGTCAGCTTAATGGCAAGTTTTTAGAAGTTCTTTACATGCAGGCATTCTTACTCCTTTGCTCTTACCTCCATCTTTATCAAAATTGTACCAATGTCCAATTCCTGCTGGTTCAGGAAAAGCTATCTCTCCCAGACTACAAATTCCCCTTTGATCCTTCCGATCAGCACTTCAACCAGGTCATGGAAAAAGCCATGTCTGCCTCTCAACCCCTTTCTCTGCTCCAGTTTTCTCTGCTCCTCCCTACAATCCTACTATAGTCCTGTCTTTTACCCCTCCAATGCCTTCTACCTCCTCTGACCAGCTATCCTCTAATCCGCTATCTTCTACTTCATTGTCCCTTCCCCTCTTCTAACCTGCAACTTTCTGATCCTGCCATCTTCCTCATCATTCCCTCCCCCTTCATCTTCATCACCATCTTCCCTCCCACCACTGCTATTTCTGTGGATAGCTGACCCCTCCCCTCTACCTTCATTGTCTGTGCTCTACACCATTTGAGCTCAGCTTTTCCTGACTCAAAGGCCTCTTCTACATTCCAGAGGATTCTACCTTCAGACCCTGCCTCACTCCTATCTCCGTCAGGTGGCAGGGGCTGAGGGATTAGATAAAGTACATATTTACATGCTCCTTTTTCTGTTTCTGACTTCCCTACTTTGGAAAAACATCTGGGACCTTTTGCCTCTGACCCAGACATTTATATTAAAGGTTCAACTATCTCACTCAGTCTTATGACTTACCTGGCAAGACGTTTAGATTATTCTTACAACTCTGTCTCCTGAAGATAGGCAAAGAGTCTGGGTAGCAACTCAATAGTGCTACTCATTACACAGTGTTAGATTTAAAGGTTGCCTTCTTTACTATCCCTCTCAATGAAAGATCTCAAGACCTTTTCACTTTCACCTGGACAGATCCTGACACACTATATTCTCAACAACTGTGTGGAGGCGTCTTATCTCAGAGGTTCATAATTAGTTGTCACTTACTCAGTCAAGCCCTAGCAACTGATCTCTTGTGTTTATACCTTTCCCCCAGATATCTCCTTCACTATGTGAAAGACCTCCTGCTATGTAACCCCTTCCTTCTGGACTCACAACATCACACCGATGTTCCTCTAAATTTACTAGCTTAAAGGGGGTACCAAGTGTCCCCCACCAAAGTCCAACTTTCTCTCCCCCTCTGTCATCTATCTGGGGGTCCAGCTCACAAAGCATTCCAGTAGACAGAAAACAGCTTCCGGTTCAACTTCCAACTCCCTCTACAAAAGCTGAAGTATTTAATCTAAAGATGGATGGATCATGATGGGAGGCTGGTATATCTTTCCAGACATACAGGCAATGTCCATTCTAACTGATGCACATACCATTCTGCATGTGGAATACCACCCTCTTTTGCAATTAATAAAGTTACATCTTTTCTTACCCTCACCTATCCACATTGCTCCAACAAATCACAGAAGGATGTACTATCTGCTCCATGACATCATCTCAGGGAGGAATTCCTCCCCTCTCATTTCCCACCCACCAGACAAGGGGACCTGTTCCTGGACAAGACTGGAAAATTAACTTCACGCACATGCCCTCTCATAAAAGGGTCAGGTATCTGCTCACAATGATTGACACTTTCTCAGGATGGGTAGAACCATTTCCTTCTACCTTGGAAGGGGCAAAACAGCTTACCCAGATACTCATAGATGAAATCATTCCCCATTTTGGCTTGTCTGCCTCTCTACAATCAGACAATGGTCCAGCCTTCATCTCACAAATAATTCAGCTTACAGCTTAGGCTCTCAACATACAATGGAATTATACCTTACCACTCTCAATCACCAGGAAAAGTAGAAAAAGCCAATCACATCCTTAAATTTCATTTATCCAACGTTATCTCTCGAACTTCATCTGCCCTGGATTCAGTCTTACCCCTTGCCCGGAGGTGTATAAGAACCACACCTCACAGCTCCCCTTCTGAGCCCCTTTGAGTTAATATATGGCAGACCCTTTTAGAAAACTTCCCTTCTTATCACCTCCATTAGGAGACTATATACCCACTCTAAACTTTGTCAGATGTATTCTCAGGAAACAAGCTAACATACACCTAACTTCAACTTTATCCCACTGGAAAGGTACAATTTTCAGTTTCCCCAGGACAAGAAGTATTACTAAAATCAAGACAGCCCCCTCCCCTAGTGCTTAAATGGGAAGGGCCATACACGATCCTCCTAACTACTCCCACAGAATTAAAGCTGCTAGGGAAACCCTCTTGGTACCACCATTCAATGATTAAACCCTTTCCTCCCAAATCTATGTTTTTCTCATCTAATTCATTTAATAAGGAGATTAATCCACCGATTCCTACTCCTTTTAGGTACTAGGACCAACAAAGCTCAAATTATCTCGTAGGCTTTCTCACATTCCCAAGGAGACAGATGCCCACACCTCTGCAGCACCAACTTCTGACCTTCAGTGAGTGCTCTCTTGAGGATATAACCTGATTCTATCTTCCTAACAACACCCCTGAAGCCATCTTGCTGGGGGTTGAAGACCTCTGGTTACAGGGTGCCTTTATGATATTTTCCTGTGAGGAAATAGAGTTTTTCTCATTCCTTCTAGTATGGTGCCTCGCCCCACCCTCTGTTCTAGCATTAGAGATCCCGGCTGTGTTAGTTTATCCGATGAGCCACTGTTCTTGTCTAGTCTCAGGAGAACCCTTTAGCATTGTCTGTCTCATTGGGGTCCCTCTCACTGGGTTCCTTTTTTGGCATTGGTTTAGGAGCTATTTCTCCAAAGGATTGAATCCAAGGCCAAAACTGTCTACTTATAAGTGTATACCAGGTTATTATTTTCCTCCTGGGTCTTCTCTCATGTTTACATTAGTAGGTAGACAACAGATGCCTCTCTGCCCTGTAATTTCTATGGACCCCTCCAGAAAAATGTCATCTTTTAAATATCATTTCATCTTTCCCAATGATGTGTAAAGCTCACGTGGATATAGTGGTGCTGGACAGGCAGAATTACCGAGTTTTAGGTGGGCATGAAACCAACCGGATGTCCTGAAATGCTTGGTCAGTATACTTGTTGGTTCTCTGAACATATGTACAAATAACCCAAACTGGCATCAAAAGACTCAAGGAGCGAACTAAGACCCTGGCTCTATACCAACCAATAGACCTAGCCAGACTCAGGAAAATAGCACAACAAGCTGACTCCCAGACATCAATTTCATCTTTCCTTAATCCCACCCAACAACTTCTGAGCCTAACAATGCTCACCACACAGTATTGGTTATGTCTTCCTTCTAACAAAGAAAATATCTAGCATCTTCAGTTCCATCTTCAGTAACATCTGCCTCCTGGTCCCTGCAAGGTTACAACCCATACAAACTCTTGTAGTCAATCCCTCTTTTGGCAAAATACTGAGGTTCAATGTGCCTCACCTTGAATATTTTCCCTATGTGACATATTTGTCTATACATGTCTAGAGTCTGAATGGACAGGATTATGCATCCCACTATGTCTCATTCCCGACATAAGTTTTTTAAATGAACAGGACATGCCAAACACCTTACTGAAATACACATCTGAATCCTCTCAAATATTTGTCTATAGACGCAAGAGAGCAGTAGTAGCCCCTGTTCTCATTGGAACTAGTATAACAGCAGTTCTGGGAACTGAAATGGAAGAAACTGGAACTGCTACTCATTTTTACTACAAACTATCACGCTGCCTTAGCGTTGATATGGAGGAAATAGGTGAGCCTCTCAACACTACAAACTCAGATTAATTCCCTAGTGGGTGTAGCATTACAAAATAGGTGAGCCCTGAATTTGCACATTGCAAAAAAGGGGGAAACATATTTTCCTAGGAGAGGAATATTGTTATTTTGTTAATCAATCGGGCATAGTTACACAAAAGGGAAAACAACTAAAGGAAGGTGTCTAACACTGTCTAAAGGAGTTAGGAGATGTGGGACCCACATGGGAAGACATAATTTTGGGCCCTATGGCTCCTGCCACTCCTGGGACCTCTTGGTTTAATATGTATAGCTCTGTGCTTCGGGCCTTGTCTGTTTTGTTGTTTTCAAAACTTTTTGCAGGAATGTATGCGTGCCTTCACCAGTCAAAGCTACATGGAGCTGTACATGGCTGGCTTCCAACCCCTAAGGCACTCACTGAACTACGCTGAGACAGGATAGCTACACATTTTTTGTTGCTCTGTCCAGTAGGAAGCAGTTACAGAAGATGAGACCTTCGGCCCTATTATCAAAAGGGAGTAATAATGGGTCCAGAGGAGTGTAAAACAGCACCTGGCCATTACAAGCGTCTCCTTCCATACTCCTGTCACAGACTCTTCACACCCACATCTTCCCCGCATGTACCAAAGCCTCCCCTGTGTATCAGAGGCTACGTTACCCCGCCTCATTCATACTCGCCAATGAGGACAATATACAATTCTCTCCCAATCCTTGTCACCACACTCCATTCCCGAGGGTTTATCTACTCACGCTACCCTCGTATCGGGAGCTTCTCCACTTCGTTCTTCCTCCACTGTGGAGAAGCCTGGCAGACTGTGCTTCCCCATAAAGTCTGTTTCTTGATACTTGTTCTCTGACTGCTCTTTTTCTATCAAGGATGCTAGGTTTCTGGGGTGGTATACCTTGGTTTTTGCTTCGCAACACTGAATAAATTTACGTGGAAGAAGCACCTTTGTAAAGCTAAGTGACTTTTATGAGGCAAAGGAAAGTTTCAGATATTACAGTCTCAAAAAGTACACACTACTTCTGGAAAGCTTTCAAGGGCGTGTGGGGACCATGCAGGAGCTCGAGACTGAAGGTAGCCACTTCAGGAGAGCTCAAGAAACCCCCTGAAAAGAATACCCGAATGGGAGCATGGAAACCACACGTGGGGAACCAGGAGCAGGAAACCTTGAGAGGCCTGAGAGGGAGCACAGGCCCGAGGGTTCCAGTGGCACGAATGTGCCTCTGCCCTCCCAACCTGCAAGAGTGCACCTGTGGCTGGCTTTTACCTCTCATGGCTGGGGAGGCATGGTCTCTTCCCACTTGGGTCCAATTAGTGTGCCTGATTCCTTTCCAACCCCTTTATTGTGGCATGCACAGATAATTTTCACTTAGTGCAGACATTAGGGAAGACAAACCCCCTTTGTCCCTAATCTAATGACCTGTCATTGACAACACACAAGGTAAGACCGACAAGGCCAAATGTTTCCATCTTAACAGCAATAAAGGCAAACAATGTGGTGAAGGTGCTAAAGCCAGGTTCAGAGAGACGTGCTTCTCCCCCCATCATTGGATAGGAAGTTAGAAAATGGAGCTCAGTAAAACTCCAGGCAGTGTTATCTGCTCGATTAAACATCCGTAATTCTTTGTAAAGCTATCCGAAGAGTGAATGGATTTTGCACCTGGATTGAAGTTGCTTCCTCAGCCCAGATTTTGTTTACAGTTTTGATTGGTTTGAAATTATCAGCAAACTTCAGACCTGAGGTTAGACTATCTCAGAGGTGAACTGCTGAGGACACCACAGAGAAAAAATCAGCTGCTCCTTAGTGGAACTTGTCTTAAAACCTCATTTTATCAGTAGGGGAAAGAGCATTGGCTTCATTTTTAACCAATCTTAGTTAAAATAATGGAGCAAGATAAAATTGCCTTTCAGTAAATTAAGTTTTTGGCACCAGAATTTTTGCAAGGAATAGTAAGAACGTTGTCAAGCTTAAGCATATTTGAACATAAAAGCCAAAGCAAACTCCTTGCCATAGAGTCCAGGTCAACTTCCAGCATCCCTATCAGACAAAGTCGAACTGCCCCTTTGAGTTTCCAAGATTGTAACGCTTTACAGGATTAGAAAGCCCCATTTTTCTCCTGTGGAGCAGCTGGTGGTTTTGAACTGCTGACTTTGGAATTAGCAGCCCAGATCATAACCACAATGCTCCCTTTAATTTTTCTATTTGCTCATGTTTCTAGTGATTCTGAATATTTTTTTAGAAGGCCATTATGCCCCTAGCTGATAACATTGATTGGAGGCTAGATATTTGATTAGTCTCTTTTTTCTTCTTCCATAAATGCTGTGTTTTATAATATTCTGCCTATAAAATCTCTCTTTTTCATGGTGCTTCTTTCATGGGAGAAAGTACTTCAGTTGACTTATGCTCAAGGGAAATGAAAAACAAAACCAAAACACAACAATAACAATAATAATGCTTTATTAGATTGTTGTTTTTGAGACAATTGTATTTCTTCTTGGCATACATAGACTCATCTCTCCTGCATCTGACTTAAATATAGTACAAACTAGAGGAAAGCAATTTCAGACTCTCTCTGCTTCAGGCAGGTACCATGAAATATGTGTGTATATAGTCTTGTGTTTTAATTTTCTGAAGGGTCTTGACACCAAAACACTTGCAGTCTTAATTAAGATTTGCATTCTGGCCCTGGGGAAGGTTGCAGTCTCCCCATGATGTGTGGCCCCCAGATTTCTGGACCAAGTGGGGTCTGAAGCAGCAGTAGAGGGGTTAGAAACTAACAGTGTGTGCAATGGTGTCTGGGAAGATTGCCATGAAGAGGAGGGCAGTGGGCAAGGGGCTAGGGAGCAGGCGTTCTTTTTTTAATCATTTTATTAGGGGCTCATACAACTCATCATTTTTTAAATCATTTTATTAGGGAGCAGGCATTCTTATACTAAAACTTTATGGAGAAGTAGTCACAAAGTATTGATACACAATCATAAAATATAAATATAAAAATATGAAGCTACTGTTTGTCCACATCTTTCATCCACATCTATACATTCAGACCAGCAGTGTTTTCATTTCTAGCTCTTCCCTAAATAAATTCTGCATTTTTAAAATTTACACCATGTTAAAACAGCAGTTTGGTCATCCTGAGTGGCCCAAGTCATGTCCTTTTCAATGTTTTTCAGTTTGAGGAACAAAATCAAATGTAAAGGGGCAAGGTTTTCCAATGAAATTCTCATAAGACAGTCCTTACTACCTCTGAGCAGGTGTATTGCCATGATGGGAAAAAATTCCTTGGCCTTTTTCTAATAATGAGGGTTTCAGTTTTCTTAAAACTTCATAACCCTGTGCTTGTCCTGTGCTCTTTGAGAAAACCTACCAAGAGCCCTTTGGGATTCCCCAGGACAGTCACCATAACCTTGTGAGCTGACCTCTCTGCCTTGAATTTCACTGGCCCAGCAGATCCCCACAGAAGACATTTTGGATCATATTGTTAAATTCATGTCTCATTCCCATTTATGACTTGTTCCCTCAAATCCTCTTCATTAGCTTCAATCTTGCTTAAGAAGACTGATGGAAAGATCAGTTATTTGAGCTCGTTGTTCTTTGAGCAATACTTAAAAAATAGTTTTATTGAGGTATAATTAATACATCACACAATTCAATAATTCAGTCATCTCAAGAACAGTTGTGCAGTCAATACTACAATCAACTTTGGGACATTTTCTTCCTCCTTGGACCCATTGCTGTTGATGAACCATTTCTCTCTAATCTGCCCTTCCCTACCCCAACCCACCCCGACTTCCCTGTACAGGAAAACATAAAATCAATGAGAAACGACACAAAGCATAAAAGGCCTCAGCAGCAAGGACCAAATAAACAGAGAAAAGCATCAATAGAAAAGAAAGTGGAGGTTGTCTATCTGTTTTACTTTGTCATTGTTAGGGCTTTAAAAAAAATGTTTTTCTGTATGTGAAATCCAGAATAGGTAAATCTATAGAGATACAACTTGATTAATGGTTCCTTGGGGATATGGCATGGGATGGTGGCTAGAAATGGGGAGCTAATAACAATGAGTTCAAGGATGAAGAAAATGTTCTAAAACAGATTACAGTGATAAATTTACAACTCTTTTTAATATGATTGTATCTACATATATATCAGAGTTTTGTTATCCATTCTTCAATTGATGGGCAGTGGGGCTGTTTCCAGCATGTTGCTGTTATGAACTGTGCTGCAGTGAAAATGGGAAAGCATTTGTTCATTTTCTGTTTCTTTCTTTTTTTAAAATCATTTTATTGGAGGTTCTTATTGCTCTTATAACAATCCATACATCAATTGTATTAAGTACGTTTGTACATATGTTGCCATGATTATTTGCAAAATATTTTCTTTCTACTTGAATCCTTGGTATCAGCTCCCATTGTTTCTTCTCTCCCCACCCTTCTACCCTCATGAACCCTTGAGGTAGCCATCCACATGAGATTATAAATTATTATGAATTTCATATCTTACAGTGTCCACTGTCTCCCTTCACCCACATTTCTGTTACTCGTCTGGCTGGGGTGGGAGGATTATACATCAATCATTGCAATTGGTTACCCCTTTCTCCCCTGACCTTCCCCCTACCCTCATGGTATCGCTACTCCCATTACCTTTCCTGCGGGATTTTTCTGTTCTGGATTCTGTGTGTCTAGAGCTCCTGTACATGCTCTTGTCTAGCTGGATTTGTAAGGTAGAACTGGGGTCATGATAGTGGTGGGGGCAGGGGAGAAGCATTAAAGAACTAGAGGAATGTTGTGTTTCCTTGGTGCTATACTGCACCTTGACTGACTTGTCCCTTCCTTGTGACCCTTCTGTGAGGGGATATCCAAGTGCCTACCAATGGGCTTTGGGTCTCCACTCTGACCCCTCTTATTTGAATCTCTATATGATTATTTGTTTTGGGTCTACTACTGCCTGGTTCCTGATCCTGTGGATACCTCGTGATCACACAGGTTGGTGTGCTTTTTCCATGTGGGTTTTGTTGCTTCTGAGCTAGATGGCTGCTTGTTTACCTTCAAGCCTTTAAGACCCCAGATGCTATATCGTGTAATAGCTGGGCACCATTCCTCACCACATTTGGTTATGCAACCATTTTGTCTTTAGCGATTGTGTCGAGAAGGTGAGCATCACAGAATGCCTGGTTATTAGAACAAAGTGTTCTTGCATTGAGGGAGTACTTGAGTAGAGGCCCAATCAATGTCCATCTGCAACCTTAATATTTTAGATTTAAATATACGTACATAGACCTATATTGTTTCTTACTTGTTTGGGGTATAAACCCAGTAGAGGTGTTGCTAAATTTCTATTCCTAGTTTTTTTCAGGAACCACCACATTGCTTCCCACAATGGTTGCACATGTTTACAATTCCACCAGCAGTATATGAACTTTCCAATCTCTCTACACCCTTTCCAACATTTGTTGCTTCCTGTTTTTTGTTTAATTCGGCTATTGTTGGTATAAGATGATATCTCATTGTTGTTTTGATTTGCATCTCGAGACTGGCTAGTGATAGTGAGAATTTCCTCTTTTTTTGTTAGTCATTTGAGTGTCTTTGGTGAATTTGCTCTTCATGTCTTTTGCTCACCTTTTCATTTGATTGTTTTTATTGAGGTGTTGCAATAATTCTATAGATTTTAGTAATTAGTCCCTTTACCCTTGTCATTGTTAAAGAATTTTTCCCATTCCATGAGTGTTCGTTTTACTATTTTGATGTGCGTGTCTTATTTTTAATAAGTCTTATTCATCTATTTTGTTTTCCACAGATTATATTTGTTATATTTGGCAGTATGTATATGCCCAGCAATAGGACCCTTAAGTTTGTCCTAATTTTCTTGTTGATGATCCTTATAACTTTGGGGTTTACATATAGGTCTCTAATCCACCAGGAGTTCATCTTTGTGCATGTGCCAAAATATGGTTCCTGCTTCATTCATTTGCAAATATCAATCCAGTTTTTCCAACACCATTTGTTGAAGAGGGTGTCTTTTTCCCATTTTTTTAATTCTTTGTCAAAAATCAGTTGTCTCTTATTATTTGGTGCCATAGGATAGGTTCTGACTCTTAGAGACCCTGCATACAGCATTCCAAAACATCGTGGGTCCTGTGTCATCTTCAAAAAATTGTTCTTATGTTTGAGCCTATTGTAAGTGGATGCTTTTATTCATGGGTTTTCTATTGGTCGATATATATGTTATTGTGCCAGTACCAGGATGTTTAAACTGCTGGGCTGTGTAATAGGTTTTGAGGTTGAATAGGGCAAGGCCTTCTACTTTGTTGTTCTTTTTGAGTTCTTTGCTTATCTAGGGCTCTTCCCAGGTCTCTGGTAATTTTTCCTTTGCGTTAAACAATTAAGTTGGGATTTGGATGGAAATTGCTTTGTATTTATATATTGCTTTAGATAGTATTGACATTTTCACAATACGTAGCCTTCCTGTCTGTGAACATGGGATAGTCTTCCATTGTTTGTAGGTGTCTTTGATTTTTCTAACAGTGCTGTGTCATTTTCTTTCTACAGGTCTTTTGTTTTTCTGGTCAGATTTATTCTTCGATATTTCATATCTCGTGTGGCTATTGTAAATGGTATTGTTTTCTTGCTGTCTTTTTCAGAGCTTTCCTCTTTGGTATTTACAAATCCACTTGATTTCTGTGTGCTGATCTTGTATCCTGCTACTTTACCAAATCACTCAATTGTTTTCAGCAGTCTTTTTGTGGAGTCCTTGGAGTTCTCTCTATATAAAATTATATCATCTGAAAATAGCGAGAGTTTATCTTCTTCTTTGCCCAATTTTATTTCCTTGAGTTCTCTCTGTTGTCTAATCATTCTGGCTAACACTTGCAGCTTGATGTTGAATAAGTGTAGTGATGGGCGCATCCTTGCCCAGTTCCTGTTCTCAGGAAATGTTTTCATTTTTTCCCCATGAAGTATGCTATTGGCCATTGGATTTTCAGAAATTGGCAACACTTTTTTTTTAGTTTCCATAGACAAATGTGTTACTTAGAGAACTTCTCTATAGCCATCTCTTGATAACTGAGTATGTTTAAATGAGTTTGCTTGAACTAAATTACGCATATATGAACTGGAACCCAAGAAGCAATGTTTTTTTACTTCCCCTTGTATATATTATTGACTCATTAGCAATGAACTCAGAGCCAACAACACAATAACTCAGGCATGAATCAAGCTTATCTAGCACACGTGATTTAGCCATAAGTACAGCGTAGCCTTTTTGTGCTAAGGAATTGTGGACAGCACATTGACTTTTTGCTTGGGCACCATTTTAAATAATGAAATTGCCAATAGAAAGCACAAACATGTCCAAAATGCATCACTGAATAAAGTGGGACAAGAATATGTGTTTACAGCACAAGGACTGAAAAATGAAGGCAGAGAGTGAGGTCTTGTCCCGTCTCAGCTGTGAGCAGGCCCTGCTCTGCTCACCTGGGAATGCCTGCAGACGTGCTTTGAGTATTGAATTGGAGATTGCAAGTACATTTTAGCAGGTGGGGAATTTGTGAATAAGAGATCTATCAGTAATAAGAATAGACTGTGCTTCAGTGACCACGATTCATTTATAATAATTATTTTAGAATTTCTCTCATTATTTCCAGTGTAACCCTGACTAGTCTCATTTGCATACATGGTTTTCTAGATTACCTTCAATATGCCATAGAGGAAAACAATGATAATAAAGACTACATAACTTAAAAAAAAAGAATTTTGCTTCACATCTATGTCAACTTGTTGCCTTTGACAGCATTTTAGAGGTACCTCATTATATAAACTGAGTAGGAATTGATTTTCCCCCCAGAAAATCTGGGGGGGGGGAAGGTCTAATTCTAAAGTTGTCTATAGTTGTGACAGGCATTTAATGCCAAAAGTGTTCTACATCAGTGGTGCTAATAGAGGATCAGAAAGCCCTAGGTTAAATTATAGAACAGGTTTTGCATCCTGAAAGTTATTAAATTAGGAGAGAGACATAATGACACATCATGTTAAATGAGAGGTAGGTCAATAGTCCAACACTATGGTGGAATGGATAGCCCTATTTGGGCCTTCTCTTTGGAGTGAAACCCAAACCAACTCAACCCATTCCCAGTAAGTCAATTCTGACTCGTCTCGATTCTATAGGATAGAGTAGAATTGTTCCTTTTGGGCAGGGGTCCTCAAACTTTTTAAACAGCGTGCCAGTTCACTGTCCCTCAGATCCGTTGGAGGGCCGGACTAAGATTTAAAAAAAAAAACTATGCACAAATTCCTATGCACACTGCACATATCTTATTTTGAAGTAAAAAAAATGGGCAAAAACACCTGGTGGCTGGATAAATGTCCTCAGCGGGCCACTTGTGGCCCGCAGGCCGTAGTTTGAGGACCCTGCTTTTGGATTTCCAAGGCCGTAAATCCTTATGGAAGCATGTAGCCATGCCCATGAAGTGGCTAGTGAGTGGGTTTGGGCTACTGGGCTTGTAATTAGCAGCCTAACTTGTAACCCACCAAGTAAATGTTCAGGTGTTGTAGTGCAGGGGTCCTCAAACTTTTTAAACGGGGCCAGTTCACTGTCTCTCAGACCCGTTGGAGAGGTGGACTCTAGTTTAAAAAAAAAAAAGCCAAAAAAGTATGAATGAATTCCTATGCATACTGCACATATCTTATTTTGAAGTAAAAAAATCAAAATGGGGCATAAACACCCAGTGGGCCAGATAAATGTCCTCGGAGGGCTGCATATGGACCGCAGGCCGTAGTTTGAGGACCCCTGGCAAGTTACTCTTTGGTCTGCTAACTGCAAGGTCAGCAATTTGAAACCACCAGCTATTCTAAGAAAGGACAAACAGGGCTTTCTACTTCCATAAAGAGTTATAGTCTCTGGAGTTGAGGCCACTGGCTGGCCAATAAACTCATAAGTGTAGGTAGTGTGCTACGTGATGGGCAAGGTCTTCGCTAAGACCACCAGGGTCTCTGACCCAAGGAGTGGAGTTTGATAGTAATCCTTGCTGCAAGTATGTATGTATGTATGTATAAATAAATAGCTAAATAAATAACTAAATAAATAAAAGAGTTATAGTCTGAAAATCTCAGGCGCAGTTCTACCTCGTACTTTATAGTTGGAATGAGTTGTCATTAAATGGATGGCAGTTGGCATCTGCATTGACCTTTGAGAACCATTTGTTCCCTGTTGGGCTCTTATTGTTCTTGAGTGATGAATTTGGGACTTGTAGTGTTCATTTTAATTGCACAAAGATACTTTGCTCCAGCCTAGGTTCTAGTTCTTTCTTTCCATTTAGCTATCTTTCTTCAGCCACTACTTAAGTAGGTTAGTGCCTTTACTGCCTTCTTCCACTCTAGTGAATTGTGCTTGGTGAACTCATAATCCTTATGAAGCACATTGCCGTGTAGTTTTGGAACCCATCTTACTTCAGGGCAGAAAAAGCCAACCTTTTAGCCCTGGGGTAGTATTACCTCTTTCTTTCCTGATGTTCTTGAAATCTGAGCCTGTGACTGAAAACTCATGGACAATAATGTATTTTTGTGCTGTGGTGATCTGAATTCATAAAATAGTACTTATAAATGATGGAAAGCGGGCAAGTGCAGAGATCCTAAACTGACACCATTTTCAATATCTCTGCTGTTTGCTCTGCCTTTCCTTGGCTGGTTTCCCTGGCCACTTACCTTCTTCCCTCCCAACTCTTGCTTGTGAAAGATCCCCCCAGACAAGGCAGGAAATGGGACTGAACACTGGAGTGGGGCTCCTCGCTGCCAGTGTCGCTTTCTCCCAGATCTCTCTGCTCACAGGACTTCCCTTTATTTCTGGAAGGCATTTTATTTTCTCTTGGAAATACAGTCTGAGGGGACTAGAAACTCTGTTGTTTGTAGTCACTGTCTATAGAGAAAGTGAAATAATGGTTTGTTTTGATTCCTGAGGGTCTAGGTAAATATATTACAAGAAAAATAATCCAATAGTGGAAAATGGTGATTTTCACTCTATTTGTTTTTGCTATAGTAGTATAAGGAGTTCTGGTGGCACTGTGGGTTATGTGTTAGACTGCTCCCTACAAAATAAGGCATTTGAAACCACCCATTGCCCCTCAGAAGAAAGCTGAGACTATCTACTCCCATAAAGGTTTCCAGCTCCAGAAACCCGAAAGGGCAGTTCTGTTCTGTCCTATCGGGTCTCTCTCTCTGAGTCAGAATTGACTCAATGCCAGTGGGCCTGGTTTGGGTTTTTTATGTTAGTATGCACACTGTGCAAGATGCTTGTTAAAACCCTGAGTCATTGAAAACCCACCTTTTTATTCTAGGAAATAAACTATGATAAATGGTGCTTTTCTAGAAACATAATGAAATGACTCTGAGCCAAAGATATGTACAGTTAGTCTTTGATTTATGTGGACGACTCTATCGTTAAGTCATTTCTAATGAAAGTAGAGTGCTTTTTCTATTAGTTTCATTCTTGTTTTTATTATCAGTATCTTTGTAAGTCCTTTCTTTGTCTTTGGGAGTTAGCAGGACAATGTGTAATATTAGCAAATTACACGCTGCAACATTGTATGTATGTGCTGAGCATAAGATGCAGGAAAAAATGTGAATCAGTGCCTACCTATAGTTTTCAGTTGCTCAGCAGAGTTGCAGATTAACTAACATTTTTTAAAAAGGTGCCTTTGTGAATGAAGTGGAAATGACTGGGAATCTGCAGGATCATCCTGTTTTCCAAGACACACCTTTATGGATCTGCATAGGGGTTGCCTCATTGTGTCTGCTTTAGCATAACTGCAGCATGCTCTCACCAGTCACTCTCCACCCAGTGAGCTCATGAACCAACCCCTTGAGCCTCTCGCTGGGTTTCTGGGTTTTTTCCCAGTCTTTGGAATTTTGTTTTTGTTTGCATCTTCTTGGCACGTGGCAGCACTAGCAAGCTGGGGGCTCCATAATTTCATTTATTTTCCATACTTTCAGGGTGCAGCATTTTGGGCCACAAAGTGCTTGGTGGATTACCAGACCTCATTTTGGGAGGCCTGTCCTGCTTTTTCCTTGCTTGCAAGGCTGACCTTTTAACCACTTTCTCAAGATCAGTGACTGCCTCCTTTGGCCTCAGCAGCCAAGTGTAAGGATCTTGCTCTGATAATTCAACACTATGGTTTTTTAGCCTTTGATTATATCTGTAGGTTTTCATACTTCATACTGCATTAAATTTTTTCTTTCAGCAGCAAAGTAGTTTAAAAATATATGGTCTACCATTACAGGTTAACTACTACTTTGGTTAATAAGGAGCCCGGGTGGCATAGTGTATTATACACTGGACTGCTAATCGTAAGGTCAGCAGTTGGAACCCACCAGCCATTGTGCAGGAAAATTATGAGGCAGTCTGCTCCTATAAAGATTTGCCATTTTGGAAATCCTTGGATTTCAGCCGTTCAAAACCACCAGCTACTTCTCTGATGAAAGATGGGGCTTTCTATTCCCATTAACAGTTACAATCTTAGAAACTAACAGGAGCAGTTATGTCCTGTTTTATAATAGGGTCACTATGAGGTAGCATCAACTTGATGGCATTGAGTTTTGGTTTTTTATAGATTTACTATGAGTCAAATTTGACTCAATGACAGTGCCGTTTTGTTTCTTCAGTTAATCAAGAGAACTGAAAATTAAGAATCAGACAAAATATCTTTTGAAGACACTGGAGGACTTTGGAGGCGCATAGATCTCTGGCTAAATCCCAGAGTGAAGGGCCCTGCAGAGTAGTGAGCAGATGGGCTGCCTGCTCTCTCCCCTCAGGGCACTTCTTGACCACCAAGAAGAGACAGAAGTCTGCCAGAGAGTCTGAATTTGAAGGCTGCTGCTGTGGGACATAAATCTCTGTTGGAGAGACATGCATTGGAGAAAAGATTGTTGAAATTTTTAAGACTTCCATACATAAAGCAACATCATAAAAATGGGAGAATAGATAAAATTAGAAAAGCACTCTGTTTGCAACCCCATGGAATCTTGGGTGGTGCAAATGGTTAAGCACTTGATTGCCTTCCTAAAGGTTGGCAGTTCAAACCCACCCATTCAAACCCATCAAGAGATACCTCAGAAAAAGAGGGCCTAGGGATCTACTTCAGCAAATTCACAGCCTTGAAATCCCTATGGAGCACTGGCCTACTGCACACATGCCAGACCATCAAGAATTGGCTAAACATAACAGTATATTTGTTTCTTTGGTTTTGATGGATCTCAACCAGTATAGGTGTAGGGGCTGCTAGCCACTCGGTCATCAGTTCGAAACCATCAGCCACTCTGCAGGAGAAACATAAAGCATTTTACTCCTATAAAAAATTACAGAGGCAGTTCTACCCTGCCCTATAGGGTTGTTATGAGGCCGAATTCATTTGATGGCAGTGAGAAACCCGTGGTACTTATAGTTAGTGTACTGCTAACCAAAAGATTGGAGGTTTGAGTTCACCAAGAGGTGCTTAGGGAAAAAAGCACTCTAATCCACTTCCGAAAAATCACCTATTGGAAACCCTGTGGAACACAGCTCTTCTCTGACATGCAGGGACTTGACTTGAGACTAACTTCACTGAAAAACAATATTCAAACATATGTACAAATATGCTTGATAAAATTGATGACTGGATTGTTGTAAGAGCTGTGAGCTGTAAGAACCCCAAATAAAATGATCTTTTAATTTAAAAAATTAAATTAAAAAATTTTATTCACAGTTCTGTAACAATTACTCCCACCCACAGCTCAGCCCTTTTGTAAAAACTCAGATCTGAAACTATCACCAATGACTCATAAGACCATTAGGGAAAAGGTTGATGTTAAACCTTTTAAAGTGTTGATTAGGTTGAAAATACCAGAATCCACTAATCAATTTCAGCATTATGAAATGTGAGATAAGCAGACATATGTGTGCCTTTTGATCTGATTCAAAGTTTACAAAACATGAGAGATGCATTCTTGCAAAATAATTGAACCTGTATCTACTCAACCCTCTAGATCTGTCAGTTTGTAGGAATGATAGGGTTAGATAAATAGTACCACAGACATGCAATCAGCCAAATGCAGATAAGTGGGGAATCATCTCGGTCAAACGCCTTGTTTTCTCCTGTAGATTAAGGATATGGAAAAGTTTGTTTTTCATTTTGTTTTCAAATAGAAGTCTTTGTGGCAGATTAGGTAGGCTTGAGAGAACTATGAATAGTGATCATATGTAATTTGTGGATCTTGATATAAACGAAGTAAATGTAAAAGGAAATTGTTGAGAAATTAAAACAGACTGGCTATTAGATAATATTGTCTTTTTTTAGTGTAAAAGAGGTATGCCTAATTTGTTCTTTTAAAAATAATTTTTATGAGGGAGATATATAAAGTATTTTAATCTGATATAAGTTTCTCTAAAAATGGAAAATACTGAGGGCAATGAATGTACAAATGCGCTTTACACAATTGATGTGTATATGGATTGTGATAAGAGTTGTATGAGCCCCTAACAAAATGATTAAAAAAAATAAAATGGATCAAAAGGGGGAAAAAAAGGAAAATACTTAGAAGAACATGGGGGGTGTCATTGTAGTCTCTACTTTTATATTTAAAGTTATAAAAAGAAACCTAGACAAACGTCACTTGTACTATATATCCTATGTTTTAAGCACGACGGTGATACTCTCCCTTTTTGGTGAAAGCCTGATATCTTTTGGTGTGGTATCAAACAATAAAAATAAGCTCTATTTTTTATAGACCTGTGGGGCAGTGAATTATTTAATGTGGCTCTTCTAGCTCCTACCAAATGACCCTTCCCTGCATGAGTCTGGTAAGAAGGTGGGTGAAGATACTAATAGGATTCACTAGTGAGTAATTGGGAACAGGATTCTCTGCAGTGGTATTCTGCTGTGGTCCAAATGAACCTTCTGAGAAACAAGAGAAGGGATCTCATTACCAGCAAGAGCAAGGAGTGGAGCATGTCCTCTGGGATCCAGAAGACCGCTATAACATCAGAGGAACAGCAGCAGAACCAGGATCCAAAAAATGCAACAGAATGATGGACTTCCAACCAATAGAGAAGTTAATAGAAGTGCTTTTGTGCAGGAGGCTGCCTTGTGGAGCAGGGTACCTGTGGGCACTTAATTAGGGAAATTGGACTTGCTGGCTAAAGGAAGTGGAGCTGACTGGAGTGGGTGCCTCTGAGCACTTAATTCAGGAAGCTGGATTTTCTGACCCATGAAGTTAGAGCTGAATGCCTTTAGGTTAATGTTTACAGCAGAGTTTGGGGCATTTGTTAACAGACCTGAATTTTGTAACATGTAAATGACTACCTTGAGCATTTCTCACAGAGCATTACAACTTGCTAATTTCCTTAATAAACCCTTTAATCATGAATTTTATCTGTGAGTTTCTGTGTAGCCATTGCAATGCACATTAGAACCCAAAGAACTAAAATATAGAACCTTAAGTCAACGGAACACCTCATCTCCTATTTTATGTCTTAGATTAACATGACTTGCCTACTTCTTCATACCATGAGCCATAGACCCACCAAGACCATAAGGAAAGGAAGAAGTGAAGGTTTTCAAAGTGAAAAGCATTATGAGGGGGCTTTAAAAAGTTCATGGAAAAATTCCATGATCTTTTTGTTCTATTTTTCCACGAATGTTTTAAACCTCCCTAATATTTCATAGTAATAAGAAAGGGATAATAGGCATACAGAAATGACATATGTTTACTATCTTTTACCAGTTGGCTACTCAAGACATTTAAGCATACCACTTTCCATGCATAGCATTTTAAAAGCACTTCCAGCAAACATTATTTAGCTTTCTTCTCCTTCAGAAACAGAGATAATCCAAAGTAATGCTTGGGTAATGCATCTAACTTCGAGTCTGGGAGCTCTGGATAATGTCAGTTACTCTTTCCTTTTCTCTTATAGTCAACAAATTATGGACTAAATAGAAAACTTATCTACTAATAATACTCTGCATATATGCAAATAGTAGGAGAAGGGGAAATGAAAGAGAAAGGAGTCTTGGAAATTATATGACATAACAAGCTAGAAATATAGCTAAGGTCCCAAAGCCTAATTCATGCATTTTTTAGCAGGGGGTGTAATTTGCCTTTGATGATAGAGTGCTACTGGGCACACCCAGCTTTGTGGCTTGGCAGATCATTCTGTTTTCTGAGCACTGCCAGAGGCTTCGTCTAGGGTCCTGATCGACCATACATATTTTCCACACCACTGGCTCTTCCAAGTCATGCAAGCTGAATGAAAGTGTGCTTCAGCCTGAGTTAGCAGTGACTCTTGCTCCAGGCTCCACTCAGATGTTACTATTACCAGGTAACGGGTAGCTTGGTCACGTGCTGTTAATCAGTTCCCACTTGCAGTAGCCCCACATGGTCCTGCGTGACCCTCACACTTGCTGCTGTGCTTAAAACCCACTTGTAGTTTCTGTGTCAGTCCATCTCCTTGAGGGTCTTCCTGGTTTTTCAGTGACCCTGTACTTTTCCCACATGGTGCTTCTCCAAGGACTGGTTCCTCTTGATGACATGAGGTTAAGTCTCTCCATTCTCACTTCTAAGGAACACTTTAACTATACTGTTTCCAAGATAGCTCTGTTTGAGCAGCAAGGGGATCTCTAAAACAATGAAGTCCCCAGGAAATACCAAAAATAGGTTTTGGGGTCAGAACGTGGCACCCCATCGGACTCAACCAGAAAACACTCCTAAAGGTCAACAAACAGACCTGGAACTATTTATAGGCTTTTACTTTTTTGTCATTGTTTTGTTTTTTTGCTTCCATTTGTTGTTTTGTTTTTCTCTGTCTTGTTTTTGTGCTTATTATTGTCTCTGCATATCTATGTAGATAAGACAGGCTGGATAAACAATCTGGAGGAGAAAACAATGGGACCAATGGTTCCAGGGATACACGGGAGAGGGGGAGGCAGGAGAAAGGAAAGGGGGTGTCAACTACCCCAGGGAGAAGGGAATAACAAGTGATCTAAAATCAGTGGTGAGGAGGGTATAGGATGCCTGGTGGGGCTTGATCAAGGGCAATGTAACCGGGAGGAATTAGTGAAACCCAAATGAAGGCTGACCATGATAGTGGCACAAGGAAAGTAAAAGGAACTAGAGGAAAGAACCAGAGGCAAAGGACATTTATAGATGTCTAAATACAGGCATGTATATATGTAAATATATTTTTTATATAATGATAGGGAAATAATCTATGTACATATGTTTATATGTTAAGTATTAAGGTAGCAGATGGACATTGGGCCTCTACTCAAGTCCTTCCTCAACATAAGAACACTTTGTTCTAATAACCCAGCATTCTGTGATGCTCACCTGCCCAACATAATCTCTAAAGACAAGATGGGTACATAAGCAAATATGGTGAAGAAAGCTGATGGTGCTGGCTATCAAAAGATAAAGCGTCTGGGGTCTTAAAGACTTGAAGGTAAACAAGTGGCCATCTAGCTTGGAAGCAACAAAGCCCACATGGAAGAATCACACCAGCCTGTGTGATCATGAGGTGTTGATGGGATCAGGTATCAGGCAAAGACCCAGAACAAAGAAATCGTATCACTGCAAATGAGTGGGAGGGTAGAGTGGAGCCCCAAAGTCCATCTGTAGACAATTGGACATCCCCTTACAGAAGGGTCACAAGGAAGAAACAAGCCAGTCAGGGTATAGTATAGCACTGATGAAACATAGAACTTTCCTCTAGTTTTTTAATGCTTCCTGGCCCCCACTATCATGACCCCAGTTCTACCTTACAAATCTGGCTAGACTAGAGTATGTACATGCGTACAGATAAGAGCTGGGAACACAGAAAATTCAGGACAGATAAACCCCTTGGGACCAATAATGAGAGTAGTGATACCAGGAGTGTAAAGGGAAGGTGGAGGGAGAAGGGGAAAACTGATCACACTGATCTATATGTAATTCCCTCCCAGGGGGATGGACAACAGAAAAGTGAGTGAAGGGAGACATCAGTCACTGTAAGATATGGAAAAAAACAATTACATATTATCAAGGGCTCATGAGGGAGGGAGAGTGGAGGAGGGGGGAATATGAGCTGATAACAAGGGCTTACATAGAAAGAAAATGTTTTGAAAATGATGATGGCAACATATGCACAAAGGTGCTTGACACAATAGATGGATGTATGGATTGTGAGAAGAGCTGTACGAGCTCCCAATAAAATGATTTAAAGAAAAGATAGCTCTGTTTTTCTGGCAGTCCATAATTCAAAGGCATTAATTCTTCTGTGGTCTTACTTATTTATTGTGTATCTTTTGCATACATATGAGGCAACTGAAAATACCATAGCATAGATCAGACATACCTTAGTCCAGAAAATGATCTCTTTCATTTTTAACACCTTAAAGAGGTTGTTGCAGGAGATTTGCCCATTGCAATGCATCCTTTGGCTTTTTAGCTGCTGATTCCATGGATATTGATTATGGATCCAAATAAAGTGAAATCATTGACAATTTTATATTTTCTTGATTATGGTGATGTTCATTGCTTCCTTTTTGAAGATTTTATTTTCTTTATGTTGAGTTTTAATCCATACTGAAGGCTGAATTCTTTGATCTTTAATTCTTCTTGACTTTCAGCAAGCAAGATGTGTCACCTGCATATTGCCGGTTGTTAATGAGTCTTTCTCCAATCCTGATGCAGCTTCTTTTTTATATGGTTCTCATCCTTGGATTATTTCCCCAGTATACAGATTGAATCGAAATGATGGAAAGGATACAACCGTGACACATAACTTCCCTAAATTTAAATCATCCCTTGTTCTATTCAACTGATGGTCATAGTCTATGTACAGGTTCCACATGAGTACAAGTAAGTGTTATGGAGTTCCCCATCATAGTTCCCATTCTATGCAATGCTATCTATAACTTATTATGATCCACACAGTCGAATGCCTTTGTATATGCAATAAAACACACTATACATCTCTCTAGTATTCTCTTTCAGCCAAGATTCACCTGATACCATTAAGAACATCTCTCCTTGGACATCCTTTTTTGAATCTGGCTTGACTTTGTAGCAGTTCCCTGTCAATGTAGTATCATGAATAAAACTTTACTTGCATGTGATATTAATGATACTGTTCAATAATTCCCACACTTGTTGGATCAGCTTTCTTTGGAATGGGAACAAATTTGGATTACTTTTATTTAGTTGTCCATCTGGCCGTCCTTCAAACATCTTGGCAGAGAAATTGCCTTTTCCAGCATTGTATAGTTTGTTGAAACATCTCAATTGGTATTCCATCATTTCCTTGAGCTTTGTTATTTGCTGATGTCTTCAGTGCATCTTCAAATTCTTCTTTCAGTACCTTCAGTTCTTGATCATGTGCTACCTCCAGAAATGGTTGAATGTTGACCAATTCTTTTTGGTACAGAGACTCTATGTACCTTTCATCTTCCATGGATGTTTCCTGTGCTGTTCAATATTTTGCCTAGAAAATCCTTCAGTGTGTAACTCAAAGCTTGTTTTTTTTTCTTCTTCAGTTCTTTCAGGTTAAGACTCCAGGACTTTGTACATTTCATTATATTTGTCTTCTTGAGCGATGCTTTAAAATCTTTTCAGCTTTTTTACTTCACAATTACTTCTGTTCACTCTTTTGCATCATTCAAGAGTAAGTTTCAGAATCTCCTCAAACATTCATTTTTGTCTTTTTTTCCTTTTTTGTATTTTAATGACCTTTTCCTTTTTTCATTCATGTATATCATACCACAACTTATTTGGTCTTCTTCAGTCATTAATATTCAAATCCATTATTTTTTATATTTTATATCATTTTTCAAAACGATTTTATTGGGAGCTAATACAGTTACCATATCATTCCATAGTTCAATAACATCTAGGTGTATTGTACAATTAATTCTACAAACCAGTTACAAACCATTCTCTTCTTTCTTGAACTCCTTGACATCAACTCTCCTATACCCCTCCTCTCCAGTGTCCTCCCACCAGGAACCCTTATTTTACTTGCTATCTGTGGTAGCTAAATAATCTTGTGTCAATTTAAGGATATTAAGAGTGAAGGGGTGGAGTCTAGCCTGTCAATCAGGTCACAGTCTGATGATGCCTCCTTGTGGACATGACCTTCCCTGAGGATTCTGGGAACTTCCTCTCTTCTCCCTGGAGACAGGTCACATTCTCTCTTTGCTTCACCTTCCTGTGGAGAAGCCACTCAGAAAGCTGGAGGAGCCACGTGGAGACCTGAGCCCTTGCTGAGATGCCTCCATTAGCATTGGATTCACAAGACTTCACCCATTGGCTTGTGATCTTCCTGCATTTGGCATCATTGCATGTGCTGTAAGAGTCTGAAGAGGGATTTATGGATTAGTACCAGACATTTGGGCTAATAGGGGACTTATTTGGACCAGGCTAGGATGTTTTCTCAATATACAATTACTCTTCCATATACAGCTCTTTCTTATACATATTTGCGTGTCTTTGGATTTGTTTCTCTAGTCAACTTGGTCTAACAAACTATCTCTATAGGTTCATCAATCCTGAGTTTCAAATACTGGAAAACCAAAAAAACATTAACAAAAATTCACTAGGGTTACCCCAATGACAAAATACATCTGAGATAAACCCCAAATATGAAACACACACATACATACATACACACACAGAAAATGTTGAAAACCAGATCAGACCCACTGTGCATCAGACAGGGGATCAGCTGACAAGATTCTAACCGTTCAAGTCAGGTTTATCATTTTGATCTATTGTCATCCCTCTAATAAACTCTGTTTGGTAACCAGTTTCTTCCCATCCCTCTATTATGGATAGAGGGAAATTACTGGAGGCTTATTTCCTTTGGAGATCTCACAAATATATCTTGGGCTCAAACCTATTCTTGAGATAATCGTAAATTCAGGGTAGATATAATCCAGGTTGTATTTTGGTTATTATAGACCGGTTTTAAATTTCTTCAATTTCAACATGAAACTTGCATAGAGCAACTGATGGCCTGTTCCTTCATCAGCCCCTGGCCTTGTTCTGACTTATGATGTTGAGCTTTTCTATTGTCCCTTTCCACAGATAAGTGACTTAATTCCTGTGTATTCCGTTGAGTAAGGTTCATGTGCATAGTTGTCATTTATATTATTGAAACCCAGTATTTCTCTGAATAAGTTGTTGGTCTTGCAAAATTCTAGCTTTGCAGTTTTCATTGTTTTTACCATAAAAGCTGTATTTTCCAGCTATGAATCTGTGGTAGTTAGATGATTTTATGTCAGTTTGAATCTTTATGAAAGTGTAGCAGTAGAATCCAACCTGTCAATCAGGTCACAGCCTGATTGTGCCACCTTGTAGATGTGGCCCTCATGGAAACCTCCCTTTCTCTCAGCCCTTTTGCCTTCCTGCTTCCTGAGAGCTGCTGTTGGTTGCCCTGCCATGTTTCCATCGATCTCGAATCCACATGACGTGGCACCCACTGATCTGTGAGATTCCTGCATTTTGCATCATTGTATGTTGCTTTGTGAGTCTGAAGAGGGAGTTATGAACTAGTATCAGGCTCTGGACTGGAGTTCAATTGGGCAGGGATACCTTCTTCATAATTACTTATTGATACAAAGTTCTTTCTTATACATAGATGAGTGTCATTGGATTAGTTTCTCTAGACAACCTGGCCTAACACATAAACCCTTTTTCTTTCCAACTTTCTTGTTCCAATCATAGGTATCAATGTATTTGAATTTCTTTTTTGATCAATTTTAGACTGCAGACATTAGTAAAAATCTTCAATTTCTTCACCTTTGACATTAGTGGTTGGGGTGTAAATTTGAAGAATTGTGTAAGTGGTCTTCCATGGAAGCATATGAATATTATCTTAGCCACTGACACAGTCGTAAGGATCTCTGGTGGCACAGTGAGTTAAGGGTTGGGCTGCTAAGCTAAAGATTTGTGGTTGGAACCCACCCATCTGCTGATTCTTGAAAGAACGTGAAGCAGTCTGCTTCCCTAAGTATTACAGTCTCTGGAACTCTATGGAGGAGCTCTATTCTGCCCTAGAGGATCACTATGAGTTAGAGTTGACTCGATGGTATAAGATATATGGGAATAGAATTGTGCTTAGGGATAGATCTTGAAATGTTCCTTTTGATGAATGTACTGCTATTTCTCTTCATTTTATCATTCTTGGCATAGTAGACCATATAATTGTCCCATTCAAAATGGCCAATACCAATCGATTGCAGCTCATTAATACCTAGGATATTGATCTTTATGTGTCCCATTTCATTTTCAATGACTTTCAGTTTTCCATTTGAGACTTTACATTCCACATTCAAATTATTATTATCTTTTTAAAAGTCATTTTATTGGGGGCTCATACAACTCATCACAATCCATACATACATCAAATTATTAATGAAGGCTTGCAACTTTTATTTTAGGTCATGCTACATCAGCAAATGATGGTTCTGAAAGATTTATTCCATCTATGCCATTAAGGTTGTCTATACTTTGAGGAACCATCTGTCCCTCAGTTATATTTCGAGTGCCTTGCCACCTGTGTGACTCGCCTTCTAGCTTCTAGAACACCTCACTACATCAGTGTCCCAGAGCTACTCATACAGTTTTTACTGGTCATTTTATTGAAAAGTGGTTTCCCAGGTTCTTCCTAGTAGTGTCTTGGTCTGGAAGCTTCCTAGTCTGGCAAAACACAAGCCACCACACTACCATAAACTAATAGACAAGTGGTGGAGGCAAATGGGTAGGAGCAGGTAAATGACTGACATTTCCATGCTGTCTTCCCAATGCCAGGAAAATAAGTGAGGCTGTGTGTGTCATAGTAGTTGTAAGATAACAGCTGTTTTTTTTTTTTTTAAACATTTTATTAGGGGCTCATACAACTGTTATCCCAATCCATACACACATCAATTGTGTAAAGCGTATTTGTACATCATTTCTCAAAACATTTTCTCTCCATTTAAACCCCCAACATTAGGTCCTCATTTTTCCCCTCCCTCCCCGCTCCCTCCTCCCACATGAGCCCTTGATAGTTTATAAATGGGTATTTTGTCATATCTTGCCCTGTCCGACTTCTCCCTTCATCCACTTTTCGGTTGTCTGTCCCCCAGGGAGGAGGTCACACACAGTTCCATGTAATCGGTTGCCTCTTTCCTACCCATTCTCCCTTTACCCTCCCTGTTTTGCCACTCACACCACTGGTCCTATAGGGCTCATCCATCCTGGATTCCCTGTATTTTCAGTTCCTATCTGTACCAGTGTACCTCCTCTGGTCTAGCCAGTCTTATAAGATAGAATTCGAGTCATGGTAGTGGGAGCGGGGAGGAAACCATTAGGAACTAGAGGAAGGTTGTATTTCTCATCATTGTTACATCGCACCCTGACTGGCTCATCTCCTCCCCGAGACCCCTCTGCAAGGGGATCTCCAGTGGCCTACTAATGGGCTTTGGATCTCCACTCCACACTCCCCCCATCATTCACTATGGTAAGATTTTTTGTTCTGATAATGCCTTACACCTGATCCCTTCGACACCTTGTGGTTGCATAGGCTGGTGTGCTTTTTCCATGTGGGCTTTTTTGCTTCTGAGCTTGATGGCCACTTGATTACCTTGATAACAGCTGTTTTCATGCACTTTATTTATCTTTTTAAATTGAATTTTAAATTTTGAGTAAGTAGTAAGCACACATGACATGAAATTGAAAATTTACCACAAGATATACAGTGAAACTAAGTTCATTTCTACACGGCCAATCCATCCTCTCAGATATCCTCATTGGAGGGAATTACTAATAACAATTTCTTGTGTATCCTCATGGTAAAGAGCATATCCTGGCATGGTGCTGAACATTTGATACCAAGAAACTTCTTGAAGTAGAATGCTTCATATGTTGATGAATTGTAAATCCCACCAGGTGGAGCACGTCTAAGGCACCTGAATATTGCTACTTTTCAGATTCTGTTAGCCTGATAGCTTTAATATAAGAGATCACTCCAGTGTCCTGTGTCCTTGAATAAATGGTTTTTCGAATTTCTTAACTGCATTCTGCATGCCAATGGCGTTGTTAAATTGCTCTAGTAAGGAGGGTACTTCTGAAAGTGCAGCTTGAGTTTGAGTCAACATTTGCTTATGATAACATTGCCCTTTAAAGTGTTGAAGAGCATGGATGTCATTTTGAGGACAAAGGTCGTGACTGATGCAAGTTGTACTTTCAGTTGCCATGTATGCATGTGAAAGTTGGACATTGAATAAGGAAGACTGAAGAAGAATCCATGCATTTAAATATGGTGCTAATGAAGATTATTTTAAGTGCCTTGGTCTGTCAAAAGAACAAACATTTATCTTGGAAGAAGTGTGGCCAGAAGGCTCCTTAAAAGTGAGGTTGACAAGACTTCTTCTCATGTACTTTGGACATGTTACCAGTAGGGAGCAGTCCTTGAAGAAAGACATCATGCTTGATAAAATAAAAGAAAGGCAGTGAAAAAGAGAAAGAATCTGGACAATATGGATTGACACATGGCTAAATAATGAGCTAAAAAATAACTACCATTGTGAAGATAACACAGAACCAAACAGTGTTTTATTCTCTTGTGCATAGGCTCCCTATGAGTCAGAACTGACTTCATGGCATCCAACAACAACAACAACAACATCAACATCATTGAAGTTGTTACCCACCCACTGCCATAGAGTCAACTTTGACTCATTGGGACCCTTTATGGTTTCTAAGGTTGTAAATATTAATGGGAGCTGATAGCTACACTACTTGTCTGTCAGTTGTCATAATGTGGTAGCTTGTATGTTGCTGTGATGCTGAAGGTATATCACTGGCATTTCACATGCTAGCAGGGTCACTCAAAGTAAATAAGTTTCAGGAGAGCTTCCAAACTAAGAACAGACGATGAAGAAGGAAATGGCTGGCCACTTCTAGGAATTAGCCACTGAAATCCTTATGGATAGCATTGAAACCTTGTCAGTTACTAAGAACATTGTTAGAGGTACCTGGAAGATGAGCCTCTGATGTTGGAAGGGACTCAAAATGTGACTGAGGAAGAGCTTCCTTCTCAAAGTAGAATCAACCGTAGTGTCATGAATGGAGTCAAGCCTTCGAGAGTAAAACTTTTGGGAATAAAGCTTTTGAGGCCTTCATTTGTTGAGGGAGCATGATTCAAAATGAGAAGAAACAATTACAAGCATCAATTAATAATGGAACTTGGAATATATGAAGTCTGAATCTAGGAAAATGAGAAGTCATTAAAAATGAAATGGAATACATAAAGATCTATATTCTAGGTATTAGCTGAGATGGACTGGTATCGACCATTTTTGAAATAGATATCCATATGGTTCTCTAGGCCAGGAATGGCACAATCAAGAGTAATGGTGGGTGTTCATTGTCAAAAAGGACATTTCAAGATTTATCTTAAAGAACAATTCTGTGATAGGATAATCTATCCTCATACAAGCAGACCCAATCAATACAACTACTACTTACATTTATTCAACTACCAAAGCTATTGATGAAGAAATTTAAATTCTACTAAAGTCTTCAGTTGGAAAGTGATCAAACATGCAATCAAACCCAGGATTGATGAACCTATAGAGACAGCAGTAGAATAAGGATTCCTGGGGGTACAGTGGAGGAGGGGAGATGATATCAAGGAGTTCAAGAAGTAAAAGAATGTTTTGAAATTGATTGTGGTAGCAGTTGTACAATACTGTCTGATGTGATTGAACTATGGAATGATATGATATCTATATTACATCCCAATAACAAGGGGTTTTTTTTGGGGGGGGGAATAAAAATAGAAAATTTTATGTGGGAAGGAGAAAAATAACATGCAATCAAGATGCAGTGTAGTCATTGCCTATTGGAATAAAAAGTTTGGAAACAAATGAAAAAAGTGATTGGAAAATAGGTTCTTGGTGATAGAAGTGAAGCTAGAGATCACAAGATAGAATTTTGCCACACCAACATTGTCTGTTTCAGATATCTTTTTCAACAATACAAAATGTCACTGTGTACATGTGGAATTCTCCATATGGAATATACAGAAATAAAATTGACTACATCTGTAGGAAGAGATGATAGAGAAGCTCAATATTAGCTGCTAAAACCTAGCCAGTGGCTGACTGTGGTTCAGATTATCAATTGCTTGTATGTAAGCTGAGGTTGAATTGATGTAAATTTAAACAAGTTCATGAGAACCAAAATACCTTGCTTGCTCGACAGTGAGGAGTACCTTAAGCATTTGCTGATGAAGATCAAGGATTGCAGCCTTCAGCATGGATTACAGCTCATCATAAAAGAAAGCAGAATCTTTACAAATGGACCAATAGATAATATCATGTTAAATGGAGAAGAAATTAACATTGTCGAGGAATTTATCTTAGATCCACAATCAATGCGCATGAAAGCAGTAGCACCAGAGATCAAACAATCCATTGCATTAGGTATATCTGCTGCACAAGTCCTCTTTAAAGTGCTAAAAGTAAGGATGTTTTCTGGAAGACTAAAGTGTGCCTGACCCAAGCCATGGTATTTTCAATTGCCTCATATGCATGCGAAAGTTGGACATTGAATAAGCAAGACCAAAGAAAAATCAATTCATTTGAAGTATAGTACTGGCAGTTCCATGGACTGCCAAAAGATCAAACAGATCTGTCTCGGAAGTATAGACAAAATGTTCCTTAGGGACAAGGAAGGCACGACTCTGTCTCATATACTTTTGACATGTAATCAGGTTAGACCATTCTCTGGAGAAGGATATCATGCTTGGCAAAGTAAAGGGTAGTGAAAAGAAGAAGGCCCTTGTAGTATTAAGTTAAATTTGGAGGGGAGTGGGGTGCCAGCCCCCACTGTTAGTACTACCCACTGGTTCAGTAAGCACAATTGTATGGTTGAGATATATATTATATTAAAGTCATAGAGAGCATAAGAGTTAGAGGAGAGATTGGAATAAATGGAGTCAGACACAATTCATGGTAGCATTGCTCACCTCAGCCCCGTCTGATAGTCCTCGTGGGGGGAACTCGGCCACGAGAGCAGGAGCAACCTCGGGGACCAAGAACCGGGGAGCCTCCAGGCCCCCTAGAGCCGGAGAGAGCTCCCGGGCCCTGGGAGCTGGAGAGAGCCTCTACTTTATTGCTAACCAACCATTATATCACTTTAGGGGGACATGATTACAGAATCATCCATCACAGGAAGGGGCAGCACAATAGGCATCTACATTGTAGGAAGGGGATCTATTATAGGCATAAGCGTAACAGGAAGGGGATGAACTAGGGGTATGCCTATAGGAATGGGAAGATCTAGGGGTATACATGTGACAAAATGGGCGGACCCTAGATTCATGATGGCAGCCTAATCTTGGTCATCCTTGGGCGGGTTTGACCTCTCCAGTGTCTCCTACAAGGAAACAGACAACTACTATCCTTATCAGAAGGGAGTGGGCCCTACGTGGGATAAACAGTGGTGTCTGCTTGGTCTAGACAGCTGATAACTCTCAGGGAGAATGACCCCCAATCCGATCCTGATGACCTCCAAGTGTACAGTCATTCTCAAGCAGCTAAGTCTGGCATGTCTTTGGGGGAGACAGCTTGAGAGAAATCCTGTTTCCCACAGGCCCTCAAAGAGATGAATGGACACAGTGGCTTCAACCATGGGATCAGACTAGGGCAAGTCTGGGGAATATGAGGATGGCCCAGGACCAGGTTGTGTTATGTTCTTTAGGGTCACTGTGAATCAGAACTGACTTGATGGCACCTAATAGCAACAACTGCAACATACATAGCTGACAGGTTAGTGGTTTGAACCTCAAAATAATGGTTAATTTAAAGAAAAATAGAATTTATTGTAAGGATCCTGGGTACCGACAGAATCAGAGCTGAAAAACCATACCTTGTTAACATAAACTAGGGGAACTAGACTATGATATATTTGAGTGGCTTAGTTACCCTCCCCCCTCCCCCCACCTGCCCCTGTGTCAGTCTACTCAACACTTCAATTCCTAGAGAGTCTGGTTTGCCTAATTTGAGTATCTTGGTTCATCAACCAAGGCACTTTTTTGTTTGTTTGTTTTAATTGTAGCAAAAATATACACAACAGAACATTCTCCAATTCAACAATTTTTACATGTATAATTCCATGCCATTGATTACACTCTTTGTGTCCCTTTTCCAAATTATTCTACCATCATTAACATTAACTCAATGCCCCCTAAGCAAAAACTCTTCCTCCTTCACCCATGGTAACTGTAGGTCAAGGTTTTTTTTTGTCTTTGTTTTTTAAGTAGTTTTCTTGATACAATATTTACATATCATGCACTTAGACAGTTAACCACTTCTAAAAGCTGTATATACATTATCACTATCAGTTCTGTACCTCCCTTGTTTCTTCAATTTCTTTGTTTACAGGCACAGACATTAGGATCAGACTCTCTGGGTTCAAATCCCACAATCCTACCTCTGATGTCTATTAGCACTTCCTGACTATGGGCAATTAGGTAGCATCTCTGTTTCAGTTTTCTTATCTATAAAATGGAGCTATAATGGTACCCACCTCATAGGTTTGCTATGCATTAAAAACAATATTTTTTATATTGCCAGGAATTTAGTAAACACATATGTATAAAGCATTATTATTATTATATAAAATGGGCTTCTTGTTGAGAGTTGTCAAATTGGCTCCAACACCTAGTGATCCCATGTACAACAGAAGGAGGCATGACCCTATCTGTACCATCTTCACAGTTATTGTTGTTTAAACCCATTGTTACAGCCACTGTTCCAATCCATCTCAGTGTATTCATATTTAAATTTCACACAATTTACAGGATGATACCATTTATATTTTATTTTTATTGCAGGGATTACCTTTCAAAATATAAATTGGTTTATTTGAAAAGCATTGTTAGCTTTTATCCTAGACCTATTCTTTGAAAAATACCAATGACTTATCATTTTTGCATTCAACATTTATTGAATTTTTGCCAGGCATATACTAAATTCTAAAAAGACATGGAATTTATATTCCAGGAAAATAAACCCAAGGGAGCAAATAATTAAGAATTCTCACCTCCCATGTGAGAAACCTGGATTTGATTCCTGGCCAATATACTCTATGCACTGCCACAAGCTGTCAATCAGTGGAAACTTGTATATTTTAGGATGCTGAACAAACCAAGATTAAGAAGAAAAGCCTGTTGACTAACTTCCCAAAATCATCTAGTGAAAACTACGAATCCCAATGGATTGATCAGCTGATTATGACACAGGACTAGACAATGCTTTGCTCCATTGTACATGAATCACTGGGAGTGAGTCAGTTCGGTTGTAGTTTGCAACAACAACAATTATTGATATAAGAACTAATTGGTAACAATGTGTGTGATAGGTAGGCTTATTGTGCCAATCTGGCCAATAGGAACTTGTGGGATTAATAAAGTTGCAGTTTGATTGGAGGGCATAAAGATAAATGTCTCGGCAAGCCCTGCCTCTCTCTCGTTCTCTGGTGATCGGACTAGCATGTGACTACTAGTTCTTTGTCTGAACTTGTAAGCTACACTACATGTGGGACTGCCAACCCCTGGATTGCGTCGCTAGAGCTTGAGGTTCCTTTGAGACCTGCTTTGCCATGCTGGTGGTGTATACATCGCTTGAGCTTGGGATTTTTGGATCCTGTCATCCTACTGACTGTTGGTGACTTGCCCTGCTGTTTGCTGCCTGTGGCTAGATTGCCTGCATTGCCTAAGGAAGATTGAGTTGTCTGCTTACTTGACCTTGGCCCAGCAGCGCAAGTGAGTTGAAGGACTCCCAGCATAATAACTGTTCCACAGAAGTGAGCTAAACTGAGCCCTCTGTACTGTTGTGTGGACTAATTAGCTGTTAGATTCCTTCGTACTGTGTGTGTGTGTGTGTGTGTGTGTGTGTTATATACTCGTGTATAAGCCAAGTTTTCCAGCACATTTTTAATGCAGTTTTTATGGTAAAATTAGGTGCCTTGGCTGATATTTGGGTCAGCTTATACTCAAGTATACATGGTGTGTATATGTATATATGCAATCATAAGTGTCCTGATTTTGTTTCTCTAGAGAACCCTGTCTAACACACTATGTGTGTATCAGCTAAAAGACTAGGAAGCTGGAAGGGTTTGGTGTATGCATGGACTGGAATGGACTGTGGTGACTCCAAAGGGAATAAAAGGAAGGAAGGGTGGAAGTTGTACTGGAGCCTTAGAGACTCCATTAAAGAACTTGCATCTAAGTAGGGAACTTAGATATCTTTCCAGTTACGTTGAGGGGATGTTTTAAGCAGGAGAAAGTCATATTTCAGATTTACATTGAAAATGCTGTCTTAGTCCATTCCTTAGAAAGTCAACTGGAAGGGGATAGGCCCAATCTGGTCGAGGACTAGTGTGACAATCTGGGGAAGAAATGGAGGGAGCTGGACAGGTGGCAGTACAAGGAAGTGACCAAAATCAAAGTTTGAAGGTAGAATTGGCAGGCATTGGTTATGGCTTGCTTCAGGGAGATGATGAAAGTGAGGATTTCAGAACAGCCCTAGATTTTTGACTGTTAGGTTCGTCCTGTTAGCATTCATGTGTTTGCTGCCTTTGTTATTATACTCTTTATTTCCATTTTAATATGGTCCTTTACAAAACTGAATTATTAAGTTCCATTTTAAATCTTCATCTTCCTGGCCTAGAATTTTTTGCACTATAGCCAAATTATATAATGTCTCTTAATTTCTTCCTGATTTTTTGTGTAGCGATAGAAACACCTTTTAGTTAATTAGTAGCTCTTTACCTTATTAATGTATTCTTCTGAATACTTAAACTTATTGAATAGTCTTTTGAAAAGAGTTAGATAGCTGAGAGTCATTCACTTCCCGACTAAAGGTGGAGACTGTACAAACACCTTCACTTCTCTGCCTTGTGTGCTTTGGACAGGGGAGAGCTTCTAGGAGTGATGGAGGGCTTCGAGGTTTCTGGTGTTTACTTGAGCCCTGATGACATATAGTGATTGTGTATTGGGCTGCTAGTCACAAGGTAAGCTGATTGAAACCACCAGCCACTCCATGGGAAAAAGATGAGACTTTCTACTCCCATAAAGAGTTACCATTTCAGAAACCCATAGGAAGATCAATAATTCTGAACCCCATGTATTACCCTCTGCTACAGGGTCAATATTAGTTGGAACCAACTCAATGGCAGTGAGTTTGCAAGTGGTTAATCTGCTTGACTACTAACTGAAAGATTGGATATTTGAGTTCACCCAGAGACCTAGGAAGATGGGCCTGGTAATCTACTTCCAAAAAACTCAGCAATTGGAAACCCTAAGACACATAGTTCTACTCTCGACACACATGAGGCCACTCTGAGGTGAAATTGACATCATAGCAACTGGTATCTAGGCACAGATTTGCTATGTAATGTGACTTCCAGAGTGGTAAGTGAAGTTCATGAGTTGTTATTTTCTGTCACTTTGGACTATGTAAGGAGCCTTGGTGGCTCAGTGGTTAAAGTGCATAGCTGTTCAGCAAATGGTGAGCTATTCAAACCTACAAGCTGCTCTGAACCTACCACACTTCCCTTCTGTGATGGCTTACAAATCCGAAAGACACGGCTCTCTGTGTCTGTAAAGATTTACAGCTCTGGAAACCATGTGGTACACTTCTATTCTATCCTTTAGGGCCTATATGAGTTACAATCAACTTGCCAGCAGTGGGTTTGGTTTTGGTTTGGTAGAACTATGTAGATACATATCAATAATTGGAGTTTATCCTGCTTTACCAAAGTATGACTTCTTGTCAGTGAATTGAGATAAAATATAAGCAGATTGTTTAACTTGGTGCATGTGGAATGAATTATTAGAAAAAATGAAGAAATAAAGTGAAACTGGAAAGAAAATTCATTAGAGAGTAATTTAGAGAGATTTTTTTTAAACCTAAATGAGAAGTCAGAAATGTATATAAAGCATAAGGACTTCAAAAGCAAATTTTAAACACAGACTTTATTATTAAATGTCCATGAATGTTTTTGACTTCCCACTCCATTAAAACACTCAAATTAACTTTATATTTAGAACATTTAAAAATAGATCTTAAAAATAAGATATAAAATATCATCAGCTGTGCTTTTTGTACATAATTAGTATGGGCCTGTGAAGGTATAATGATCTTTAGTCTAAGGATATTACTCATGATATCTAGAGGAAGTGAAAGTCGTAACAAGGTTTCCGTAGGTGAACCTGCGGAAGGATTAAAAAAAAAAAAGTTCTGATAGTAAAAAATATCAGAGGTACAGCTGGATGACACATTTAAATTAATTCAGTGATGACTCCAGCACAGGAAGTATGGGATTTTGGGTCCTTGGGATCCCATTATGAGTGGGTCAGGAAGACAATGATAAAACGTCCTTTCTAAGGGGGAACCGAGTACAAGGATCTCCATATAACCCCCACCCTGGGGGACAGATGGACAACAGAAAAGTGGGTGAAGGGAGACATTGGACAGTGTAGGACATGACAAAATAATAATAATTTAGAAATTATAAAGGGTTCATGAGGGAGGGGTGGTGGGGAGGGAGGGGAAAAATAAGGAGCTGAGACCAAGGGCTCAAGTAGAAAGCAAATGAATGATGAGGGCAATAAATGTACAAATGTCCTGGGGCGGGGCGGCGGGATGTATTCTATGATGTGGGCAACAAATGTATAAATGTGGTTGACACAATGGATATATGTATGGGTTGTGATAAGAGTTGTACGAGCCCCCAATAAAATGATTTAAAAAAAAGATCCTTTCTAAAATGCTTCATTGTCCCCCTTTCTTATAGATTTGATACGTGCACACTTTCTGTCAGTGTTCGGCAGGCCAGTGTGAAAGTACTCCACCTTTTCCCGTCTGCAATGGCTCACAAGTTAGCAGACCTTTCTTCTGAGTATGAGTTTTGGATGCAGAAGCTTTCTATATGGGACCAGGCCTCCACTTTGAAAACACAGCAAGATACCTGTGTTCATCTGTCTCAGTTCCAGGAGTTCCTAAGGCGGATGCATGAAGCTTTGAAAGAGATGGTAAGTAGTTGACGAAAGGATGAAATGATTTTGTCCCTTCAAGAACTCTCCACCCAGATTTCCTCTAGAATGCTAAATATGGTCAGGGATTTGTAGTGTTGACCTAAGGTCTGGGTTTTCATACTTGACTGATCTTTGGTATCACCTGGGCTCTGTTTGCAACCTAATGAATCAGAATCTCTAGGGGACATTTGAGTGTGTCATGTAAGAGGTCTTGAGTAATCAAATTATTTTTAAATAATCAAGTTTATGATACTTGCTGTCAGGTAATAAATGGGGTTCTTTTAAGACCTGGCCCTGGTGCTGTAGTGGTTACATGGTAGACTGCAATCTGCATGGTCGGCAGTTCGAAAACACCAGAAGCTCTGAGGGATAAAGACTGGGCTTTCCTGTAAACGATTACAGTCTCAGAAACCCCAGTGGGGTAACCGTGTGTCAGATTGAGCTTGAGCTTTAAAGACCTTTGCATCACAATGAAACATGCAACTTTCCTCTACTTCTTAAATGCTTCCACCTCTCCACCCCCCTACCCCCACCCCCATCATGATCCAAATTCTAACTTACAAATTCAGCTAGATCACTGGTATTGATAGGAACTGGAAACACAGGGAATTCAGCACAGATGATCCCTTCAGGACCAATGATGAGAGTGGTGATACTGGGAGGGTGGAGGGAAGGTGGGGTGGAAAGGGGGAACCAATTACAAGCATTTGCACATAACCTCCTCTCTGGGGGATGGACAACAAAAGTGGGTGAAGGGAGATGTCGGACAGTGTAAGATATGACAAAATA
>NW_022103924.1:3202189-3216377 GCF_000313985.2 Echinops telfairi
TTGTGATTGATTGCCCCTTTCTATTTTGACTGACCTTTTGTCTCTGATTTAAGGTTCCTGTAAAGCAGTGGTCCTCAACCTTCTTAATGCTGTGACCCTTAAATACAGTTCTTCATGTTGTGGTGACCCCCCCCAACCGTAAAATTATTTTCATTGCTACTTCATAACTATAGTTTTGCTACTGTTATGAATCAGGTGACTCCTGTGAAAGGGTCGTTTGACCCCAAAAGGGGTCACGACTCACAGGTTGAGAAATGCTAATGTAAACTAAAGGCTTTCTACTCCCATAAAAAGTTATTCTCAGAAACCCACAAGGGCAGTTCTACCCTGTCTTAATGGGGTCATTATGGGTCAGAATAGACTTGATGGCAATGAGTTTTGGTGTTGGTGTTTTTTTTTGGAGACTAGATATGATGTCTAGTCTGCTGTGCAAGACTCTTTTTTCAAACCATTGAAAAGCAAGGATGTAACTTTGACAACTAGGGTGCACCTTACTCAAGCCATGGTATTTCCAATCACCTCATGTGCGTGTAAAAGTTGGACATTAAATAAGGAAGTCTGAAGAAGAATTGATGCATTTGAATTGTAGTACCTGTGGGAAATAGTGAAACTACTATGCACAGCCAAAAAATCAACAAATCTGTCTTGGCAGAAGTACAGCTAGAATGCCCCTTAAGAGAAAAGGTTGGCAAAACTTCTCACGTACTTTGAACAAGGCATGAGGAGGAGAGACTAGTCCCTGGAGAAGGACATCATGCTTAGTTACTTGCAGGTGTAGTGAAAAATATGGCTTGACACAGTGGCTGCATTGATGGGCTCAAACATAAGAACCATTGTGAGGATGGTGTAGGACTAGGTGGTGGTTTGTTTTGTCATCTCTATGATTTCAAACTGACTTGACGGCACCTTACAACAACACACATGTCATTTAGCACATAGGAGTCAAAATAGTAATAAAGTCATACATATTTTTATACATTGGCTGCTTTTATTTTTTACAAGTTCTAAAGTTCTTACCTTTAAAAAATAGTCCCAAACTCAAACCAAACTCAGTGATACCTAGCCAGTTTTGACTCAACTGCTCATGCATGTTATTTTAGAATAAAAACTCAAAGTGAAGTTATAGGAATAAATAACTTTTTTTTTTTTGGGGATTCATGTCTTTTAATTTTGGAAAGTTTTGGTCCATTATTTCTTTGGTTATTCTTTTTTAAAAAAAATCATTTTATTAGGGGCTCATAGAACTCTTATCACAATACATACATACATCAAATGTGTAAAGCGCATTTGTACATTCATTGCCCTTGTCATTCTCAAAACATTTCCTCTCCACTTAAGCCCCTGACATTAGGTCCTCATTTTCCCCCTCCCTCCCCGTTCCTCCCTCCCTCATGAGCCCTTGATAATTTATAAATTGTTATTTTGTCATATCTTGCCCTGTCCGACGTCTCCCTTCACCCACTTTTCTGTTGTCCGTCCCCCAGGGAGGAGGTCACATATAGTCCCTTGTAATTGGTTCCCTCTTTCCTATCCATTCTCCCTCTACCCTCCCAGTATCGCCACTCACACCACTGGTCCTGTAGGGATCATCCACTATGGATTCCCTGTATTTTCAGTTCCTATCTGTACCAGTGTACATCCTCTGTTCTAGCGAGACTTGCCAGGTCAAATTCGAGTCATGGTAGTGGGAGCGGGGAGGAAACATTTAGGAATTAGAGGAAAGTTGTATTTCTCATCGTTGTTACATCGCACCCTGACTGGCTCATCTCCTCCCCGAGACCCCTCTGCAAGGGGATCTCCAGTGGCCTACTAAGGGGCTTTGGATCTCCACTCCGCACTCCCCCCATCATTCACTGTGGTAAGATTTTTTGTTCTGATGATGCCTTACACCTGATCCCTTCGACACCTCATGATTGCATAGGCTGGTGTGCTTCTTCGATGTGGGCTTTGTTGCTTCTGAGCTTGATGGCAGCTTGATTACCTTCAAGCCTTTAAGATCCCAGACACTATACTTTTTGATAGCCGGGCACCATCAGCTAGAAAGCCTCATCTTTCTCCTGTGGTGGGGCTGGTAGTTCCAAACTACTGACTCTGGGTAGCAGGCCAAGGCGTAACCCACTATGCCAAGAGGACTTCCTGAATGATGTATAGTAGTTTTTAAACATCTTGTGAATTACTTACCTAAAGATTGCCTTTAGCCTTTTTCAGAATAAAATTTATACTAACCAAGGAGAACTTGAATTCCTTCAATGTATAGTGAACAATGGTTCAGTTATGTGAATTGCCTAGTGCTCTTTAACTGACCAAAATGTAATTTTCTTCTACAGAATTCTAAAACAATCATTGAAAATTTTCCCACAATTGGTCAACTGTTAGCAAAAATTTCCTGGAATCCTTTCATCTTAGCATATGGTAAGTACCCCCAAAATATCTTTTAACATAATCTTTGCATACTTTAAAAACAGAGTTTAAAATGTAAACTTTCCTCCTATTTTTTATGGAACAACTTATCAAATATATACTATTTTTTCCATTTCAGATATGGTATCCTTTATTGTTGTCTGTATATCTCTGTGTGTTTAGGTAAACACACACATGAATTGACAGGCTATTTTTATGTATAATCACTCTGTTTTGTATATTTGATTTTTGATTCAGTATAAAATGGCTATATTAATGATACCAAGTTAATTTCTTTGACTCGCTTTTTCAAATGAATTCACATACTGATTCAATGTTGTAAACTCATTTTTCAGAGTTTAAATTCTGACATTACTCTGTCATCTTTTGGCGGTGATGCTTTGGTTTTTCATAAAGTTATGAGGAATTTTAAGACTCTTGGGGGAAGTATTTCTTCACTGATCTCCTTCCTTATTTCCTGTTTATTCTTTCACACATACATGGTATGCATTGTAGCCAGGGCCAGAGTACTGGATGTTAGGGCTATGACATGCAATTTCTTTTGCATGGAATTCTGTTCTTATTTCTTGTCCTCTTACACAGGCTTTGAAAGAGCAATAAACTCAAAACCAAACCCTGTGCCTAATTCATGGTGGCCTCAGGTGTTAGAGAACAGAACTGATTTTTGAGCCTCATAGCATTTTCTTAGCTGTAATCTTTACAAAACATATCATGAGGCCATTTTTCTTTGGCACTGGGTAGGTTTGAACCACTGACTTTCAGGTTAGTAGCTGAAAGGAAACCACTGGTACCATCCAAGGACCTGAAATAACATAATTAAGTACTTTTCTTAGTGTTTCCATAGCACTCATTACACTGTCTTATAATTGTTGGTTTCCTCGTGTGATGCCCTGGAAGATTGTTAGTGTCTTGAGAGAAGGACCTGTGGTTTTAGTTCTCTTGTTGGTCCAGGGCCTTGCATACTGCATCAAGGTCCATCTGAAGGGTCTCAGTTAAGATTTTTGTGGTCTTGAATGGATTGTAATGTTAGCCAACACAATACTTTTTTTTAAGTTTTTAAAAATCAAAGACTAATGAAATAATATAATGGCATTAGAACCAAAAATATATTGAATGTTCCCCTTTGATGTGTTAGAGATAATTTTGTTGTTCTGGCCTGGCATAAGCCATTATGAGATATGTAAACTAAGTAGGGAAGGGATGACATGCACACTTGTTCTGGGAGCATACACTCATCGGTGTACTGCATCCCTAAACTCATTTCTTTCATCCCACTTCCACCTCTTTCTTCATCTTCATCCTTGGGCTAACTCTTCTTCTCTCTACCCACTGACCTTTTTAAAGATCTTGAATTGAAATAGCAAAGCTCATGAACCATTGCTATATTTGTCCACCAGGGTCATACTTAGTTGTTCAAAGTTTTGTACCTTAGCTAGGCTGGTGTTTCTCAAATGTCTTTGACCAGAAATACATTTGAAGTACATGAGTGTATACACACACACACACACACACACACACACACACACACACACCCACACACCCATACATTCAGGTGAGCACACATGCCTAAATAGACATGTACATTTGCACACGGGTATCATTAAAATGTGTTTAATGAAATGCTTATGTATAAGCTATATTTATTATATCTTAAAAATAGTGTTCACAAACTCCAAACTAATTTTGTTAGGTTTCTGTAATGGTTTGCCTTGGTTCTTGCTTCTCAACACTGAAAGAATTCACATGACAGAATCACTTTTGTAAACCCAAGTGACTTTTATGAGGGAGACGTAAGTTTCAGGTATTACAGTCTTGAAAGTACACACTATCTCTGGAAGCGTGCAAGGCCACATGGCGGGGGCCGTGGGAAAGTTCATGACCGAAAATGGCCGTTTAAGGGGATCGTGAAAACACACGGAAGTAATACTGGAACAGGAACACAGAACCAGCATGCTGAGCCAAGAGCAGGAGCTCCCAAGAGAGTGAGAGGGCCTCAAGCAGGCAGGCAGGCACCTGCCTGCCCGCTGGCATCCTGGAGGAATCTCACCTTAGCTTGCAGCGCTGGGGCTTTTTATCTCTTCCCATCCCCACTGGCTGGGGAGGTGTGGTTGAAGGCATTGGCTGACCTTATTGGCTGAGTTTAGGCTCATCTGTTTGATGTCATGTAGCTGGTGCCTAGTCTGTGTGCCCAGGTGGGCCTGGGCCTGGGTGACTTGGGTCTGAGCATGCTCAGTTCTGAATTTTCCCATAGGTGTCTAATTAGTGTGCCTGATTTTTTTCCAACCCTTTTATTGTGGCATGGACTGCTAATTTTCGTTTAGCCTAGGCATTCAGTGGGGTCAACCCCTCTTTATCCCCTTATCTAGCAACCTGTCATTCCCACTGAAGGGTGATGTTCAAAACTTTGAAAAAGAGATAGGCCAGTTATATTGATGGTAAGAGAAAGAAAAAAAAAGTGTTGAACTTCCTTCATTATAAGGCATGCTCCATGAATTTAATAACTGCCTTTTAGGATAAAAAAGAAATACTGCCACCTTAAATGTACATGATAGATATAAGACATATCCCAAATTCAGAAATGTTAAAATATGTACAAAGTTTGTGTTGCAGCATTGAAGAAGTAAGGTTAGAATCATTGCTCACTTTTCTGAGCTCTGTTTTACAAGAAATGCATGGTGTTGCTACTTGCCATAGATTGCTTTTGACTCATAGCAACTCCATGTGTTGCAGAGTAGAACGGCTTCATAGAGTTTTCTTTACTGGGTCACTTGGGGATTATTATGCATCCAAATCAGCTCAGTATCCCCTAACAACAAATCTTTTTCCCTCATAGTACTTCTGAGTGGGTTCAAACCGTTAATCTGTAGGTTAGGAATTATATTCAAATAGCTTCAAGTGACCTGTGAAATATAGTGTATGCATCTAATTGAGTTCTTGCAGGATAAGTGTTGATTTTGAGTCATTGACTTTCCCCAGAATACAAGACTAATATTGGAAGTGAAAGAGCTCACAGTTAATCAAATATTGGAAATATAACACATTTGGGGTCTGTTGAGATTTGCTTATATGCAAGCTACATTTACTATATGTAAATGGGCCCAAGATATAACAGTCCCTTCTCTTGTAATAAAAATTCCTTTTAAACTTCAAGTCAGTAAGGATACTCTAATTCAGGAAGAGGCTAAGCAGGGCTATTCCAGTAAACAGTGGAGCCTGTAACCTTAGGGTTACCAGTCTGACAGCCCCTGGAATGGTGAAGATATCAATTGATGGTCTGATAATCCCTTGGGGAAATGTAGACTCTTTTCCTGTGAGCCTTTCTTCCTTTGTCCCATTGTTTGAATGTCCTCTGATCATCTTCAAAATTTGATAATTAACCACCCCCCAACATACCACATAGTATAAGGTATATAACTTGTTTGATTTTTCCTGAATCTTTGACGCAGTCTGAGGTAGCAAACCCCAGTGTTTCCTTCTGTTAGCGCTTGCAGAAATAAACTTGGAATTTCTCGAATAAGCCTGATCTCTGCATTTGGCTGAAACAATGACAAACACTCCTATAAAAGGCCAGGATATAATTTTTTTATCCAACTCTAAAACCTACATTGTTCAATTGTGCTGTCCTTGGGTCCTGCCATCATGGTTTAAAAGGGCCAGATATTAATAGAGAGTTTTTCATATTTCAGGTTCGGGTTTAGGAGAGCTCACAATTTCTGGGCACTGGGAGCTTCTAATCAGAGAGAAACATAAGCAGATCACTCTGGTTCCCTGTGATGGTTGCTATGGGGATGGAGCAAGCAAAGCCATAAAGAGAAGTAGCCATACACAAAGCATCCTGCATGAGGCCTCAGGGGTGCTGGTCTGGTGAAGCCAGGCTTGAAAGCTCCCCACACCACTCCATTTACATAAACAAGAGTGCAGGAGGCTTTAGAGAGAGCAGCTGTTCTCAACCTTCCTAATGCCACCACCCTTTAATGCAGTTCCTCATGTGGTGGTGACCCCCAACCTTAAAATTATTTTCGTTTCTACTTCATAACTATAATTTTGCTACTGTTATGAATCATAATGTAAATATCTGATATGCAGGATGTATTTTCATTGTTACAAATTGAACATAATTAAAGCATAGTGATCAATCACAAAAACAATATGTAAACTAAATATGCAAAATATTTATTTCTAATTACAAATAAATGAAAATTTGTCTTGAAGCATGGTTTAGCATGGGTAACAGTCTTAATATAACAACAGTAAACTACATTGCTACATTTTGCGATAGCTTTCTCACCGGATCAGAAATTCTTGGAACAGTCTTTGCAAGAGCACAACGAAGATCATCTTCCACAACAAGTCTACTTCTGTATTTAGATTTGATAACAAACAAGCTGGAAAATCCTGTTTCACAAAGATATGTTGTTGGAAATGGAAGAAGGAGCAACACAGTCTCGGACAGAACAGGATATGACTGCAAACCCTTGATCCAGAATTTTGTGACTGACATTGTAGAGAAATCAGTTTGCTGTTAATAAGTTCAATGAACTCTTGTGCAGTCTTAGGAACATCTTCAACTTTGACTGTGAATGAACTTCTGGCAAGTGCAAATGTGGTGTCAGGTAGATTTGGAAAGTACGATGAAATTTTATCTGCAAGCATATGCAAGTGCTCTTTCACAGAAATTATCATCGTAATCCTTTTTTCTGGTTCAATATCATGTTCCTCAAAGAAAACAGATAAGGTAGGCAACATGTAAATCTTATTTTTATCCAATTTTTTGGGGGGGGGCCCAAAGTTGAAGTTTCATTTGGAATGATCGGATCTTTTCATACAAATCGAGGCATGTTGCATTTGCTCCTTGCAGTGATCAATTGAACTCATTCAAGATGGCAAAGATGTCAACCAAGTAAGCTGTTTTCTGCAGTTCACTTTTATTGCTGAAAAGTGTTTCAAACTACGGTCTTGCTTTCTGATTCAAAAACATTTTGAGTTCATCACAAAGCTCAAAAACACATTTTAAAACTTTTCCCTTCGATAACCATCTCACTTCATTGTGAAATAGCAGAGCATCGTTTGGCGCATCCAACTTGTTGCACAGTTGCGAAAACAGTCCACTGTTTAAAAGTACTCGCCTTTACAAACTTAACAGAACTTATGACGCTTTTCATTACTTCTTGTAACTCTTGTTGCAGTGTCTTCATTGATAATATTTGCCAATGAATCATACAGTGAGTTCCGATGACTTTTGGTGACTCATTCAGTACCAAACGTTGAAATAAAGATTGATATCCTAGCATAGCTGGAGCACCATCTGTGCAAATACCACAAACCTTTCCCAAGAGATCTTATGCTCTTTCAGAAGTGAACCAACTGTGTGAAATACATCATGTGCAGTAGCTGTCGTTTCAAGAGGTTTTCAAAAAAGAAACTCATCTTTAAAGTCGCCATCATTAATATACCTCACGTAAACCAGTAACTGTGAACAGTTTGCAACATCTGTAGATTCATCAAGTGGATGCTAAATATTGGAAGTGGAGCAGATTGAATTTCCCGGATTACCTGATTAAGAATATCAGCAAACATGTCATCTATTCTTCTGTGGACGGTGTCATTAGATAAGGAAATTGCACTCAATTTTGTAACAAATTTATCCCTGTTCACAACTCAAACAATGTTTTTGGCCACTGGCAACAATAAATCCTCAGCAATGGGGAAAGGTTTCATAGCTCTGGTGATTCTGAGTACCACCAAATAGGAAGCTTCTATGACTGCTTCGTTTTGTTTGTGGTACTTGCCACCAGTGTGAAGTCTGGCTTTCTTGAGTCCATCAGCTTTGCTTCTAAAATAGTTGGTATCATTGCCAGCAAAGTTCGGATGCTTGCTATCAAAATGGCATTTTAATTTGCTCAGCTTTATAGATTTGGCTGATAGAACTTCACAACAAATAACACAGTGTGATTTCTGAATTCCTGCTGTAATTATTGAGGTAAAACCGTACTGTAAAAATTCTTCACTATATTTTCTTTTCCTTATGTTCTTCTCTACACAATCCATTGTCATGAGATAGTTTGCTAATGAAAATAATATATAACAAAAGCTTTAATAATACAAAAAATGATGCATGTCATAGTTCAGTCAATACAGTTCACTAAAGTTTCCTATGATTTACCTTTTTTTTTTTACATACCTGTTACTATCACAAGAGGGCAGTATTTGCATCAACCACAGCTGGATATAAAAAGACTGATCAGCATCCAGATTAAGTTCCCTTGGTTCAGATATATATATATATATACAAAAAGACTGATCAGCATCCAGATTAAGTTCCCTTGGTATATATATATATATAGCAGTAGTTGATGATTTTACATTTACCCAGTAATTATAATTCATGATGTGTCATTTTACTGCTAATACTGCTGCTTTCAACATAGTAGCTGCTTTTAACACAACAGCTGCTTTCTACACAATAGCTGCTCTCTGCACATGTGTGACTGCTCTGCATAAGTACATTATGGAAAAAAAAAGTACTCTATAGTGCCAATCCTGTCACATACACCTGTATTTGTACAGGGTGTTTGTGATGGGATTGGCGCAATGATGTCATCACGCTGGACCTTGTATGTGGGTGTATCTGCACGTGGGAAGACCCACCTGGAGATGAGTAGAGGAGCAGTGTCTTGGTTCCTAAGATCATCGGAAATATGTGTTTTCCGATAGGCTTAGGTGACCCCTATGAAAAGGTCTTTTGACCCCCAAAGGGGTCGCCACCCATAGGTTGAGAACTGCTGCTTTAGAGGATGACAGGCTAATGATTCCTGAAGAAATGCAGGTATAGATAATTTCATATGATCATTGCAAAACCTATTAATCACTTCTTATAAACCTGCTTTTGTCACATCATTTAAGGTATCTAAGTTGCTTGATTTTCACTGGATTTTTGGAGCAGTTTGTAGGTAGTAAATCCCACTATTTGCTTCTGTCTCGCATTTCAGATAAACAGAGTTTCTCAAATCAACCTGATCACTGGCTTTTGTTGAAACAGTGCAGACAATCCTGCACTCATTGTTTTCTAGCAACACTGGTGTGAAAGGAATGTTTCACAGAACTTAAATACAGAAGACCCAAAAACATACAAGAAAAGTATTCTCATTGTGTGAGCATTATAAAATTATTTTTTGCAAGGCACAAGACAACGATAAGGCTCCTTAAACATTATTTTGCCAATCATAAAGTTTTAAAGTTTAATTTCTTTCATAGATCTTCTCCCTCTCCCCCAAAACGAAATTACCTATAGATCAGCGGTTCTCAACCTGAGGGGCGAGGCCTCTTTGGGGGTCGAATGACCCTTTCACAGGGGTCGCCTGGTTCATAACAGTAGCAAAATGGCCGTTATGAAGTAGCAGTGAAAACAATTTTACGGTTGGGGATCACCACAACATGAACTGTATTAAAGGGTCATGGAATTAGGAAGGTTGGGAACCACTGCTATAGATATATACAAGGTAGAACTGCTCCTGTAAGTTTCTTAGACTGTAACTCTTTACAGGTGTTGAAAGCCTTGTCTTTTTCCCATGGAGCAGCTGGTGGCTTTGAACTGCTGATGTTACTTAGCAGCCCAACATGTCACCCACTCTAGGATATTTCAAGTCCAGCCTGAGTAAATGTTCTTGGGAGCATGTTGTGGGAGGAAAGGAGCCAGAAGGCTTCCTGAGGTATGCTAGCTAGCTGGATTTAGAGGACACAGAATAAACGATATAAACAGATAGAGGGGGGAAAAGTCTCACCAGCATCTCTTGTCTCTCTCTATATGAAGCACTTAGTTCTTTTGAGCTCTTTAACACTTTCCATAGATTTGAACCAACACCTTTTTGTTACTAGCCTATTGCTTAGCTGTTTGTAGTACTGCCCAGAGCCTCCAATTTGTTACATATGATAACAAATTGACCCAGAACTTGTTGTCCCCCTCCCCATTACTGTTTTCACAGTTTTGAAGTTTATAGAATTAGTTTATATTCTAGTTAGAATTTCAGTTCCAGGTATAAAAAAATAAGTTAAATATTAGGTGACGACTTTATGTTTATATATTCCTTTCCTTCCCAGTTACTTTTAGAATATAAATTTGAACTCAGATGTCCTTCCAGGTCTGTCCCAAGATGCATACTTGGCAGTGTCCCATCTCACTTAACATGCTCAGGGGAGTGCTCCAGCTCAATCTGAGGGCCTTCTGGGAGGAGCCTGAAAGATGGGGTCCCTGTGGAGAATGTTGATGGCAGTCTTGGATAACAATGACAGCCCACTTCTGTAACTCCAGGAAGTTAGTGAGTTGTAGATTCATTAGCAGTGCATTTTAATGCAGTTATTTCCCCCCCCACCCCCACCCAATCACCTCTGAATGCCTGGAAGAAAGTCTCTATATTTAAAGAGCAAAAAAAAAAAAATTTTTTTTACTTGTTGAACTAAGTGGAGAATCACTTAACCCCTGAGGAAAACTCCCATATTCTGGGTTCTTTTAAATTTAAGCCCCATGAAAGGTTTCCCTCCTTCCTCTCTTTTGGTGTTGAATGTCCAAATTTTAGAAGCACTCCCCATTAGGTTGCACTCTAACACTGGAAGTTGCTTGCATAAGCTTATTGTTGAATGCCTCTGTCATACTAGCTACATGAAAATGGTTAGAATGTATGTAAATATAGAAAAGTACAACAGTCTCATCCATTATATGAATAAATCTGAAGAACCTCAAGATCCTCAGATGTTAAATCATATAACTCATGAAATAAATTTAGCCCAGCCAAGCCAATGATGTATTTGAATTCATAAAAACTAGAGACTGGGAACCGATTACATGGAACTGTGTGTGACCTCCTCCCTGGGGGACAGACAACCAAAAAGTGGATGAAGGGAGACGTCGGACAGGGCAAGATATGACAAAATACCCATTTATAAACTATCAAGGGCTCATGTGGGAGGGGGGAGCGGGGAGGGAGGGGAAAAATGAGGACCTAATGTCGGGGGTTTAAATGGAGAGAAAATGTTTTGAGAAACGATGTACAAATGCGCTTTACACAATTGATGTGTGTATGGATTGGGATAACAGTTGTATGATCCCCTAATAAAATGTTAAAAAAAAAATTAATCCAAAAAAAAATAAAAATAAAAACTAGAGACAGAGATAAATGTCCCTCAGAATAACCCCTGATAAAACCTGATAATTCTGTATACCCATTGCACCAGCTGCTGAGGAGTCAGTCCAACTCAGGTCAGACCCATGTATGTCAGAGTAGAACTGTGCTTTCAATGGCTCTGATTTTTTTTTCTCTCTCTGATCTTCAAGGAATAGATTACCAAGCCCCTGCATAGACTTGAACATCTAATGTTAAGTTAGTAGTCTAAGACTTCACCCATTGTACCACTCAAAGACTGTTGAGAGATGTTAATTTTGGGATAAGCATAAATTATGGAGGTTTATGGGGCAGTGTGGGCTTAAGTAACAGCATCCTTTGGTTTGTGGTTGGAAAAATAGAGGATAACTTACGATAAGGCATATTTTTCTGAACTCCTTGTTACTAGAGCTGGTAGAGATGGTGTAATTATTAGCTTGCAGAGGATGTGGAGAGGTAAGAGCCTGCAAGGACTCTGATGGGCCATGTTTCAGGGGCAGGGCTTCCTCAGCCTTACTGCAATAATCTTGTTGCAAAGCTAGAGCTGCTTTAGTCTAGCTCGAGTACTGACATTTGAGTTTTTAGGTCTCATGCTTGCTGCTCACTCATGTTATAAAACATCCAGCTGGCATGAAGTCAATTGCCACAAGAGGGAGGGAAATGTAAGAGAGTCGGGCTCACAGAGGAGATGTTTAATCCAAATACAGATTTTGAAGTTCAGCAAATTTGGCAAAGCATAAAATTTAAAGAGTTAGTAGCATCTAAAGAGCTTCTATTTTATCCAAATCATTTGGTACTAAACAGAATATGTATTTTAAAAGAGCCCTGTTTGTTAAATTTGTTTTTAACAAGAATATAGCAAATCAGAGAATGAAAGATTAAATATTGGCCTGTAGTAATAAGGTTCCCTTAAGAAAGCTAAAACTACAATGTGCTTGAAGTGTGAACTAATCTCTAGGAAAGCGCAATTATTCCAGCATTCTCTATGGGCTTTAAAAATTGCTGCTGTATCAGACAGGAAGTTAACCACACCAGAACTAGGCAGAAGTAATCCCAAACCCACAAGAAAAAATTCAACAATTAAGTTTCACAGATGGTCCTAGATATTTTCTGTAAATTTAGTAAATTGAGATTTTCCTACTGTGTAAAAGATTTTCATAATTTCTATCTTCTTTCTCTCCAGAGATATAATCTACTCATTTTTCCTTTTTTTCAGATGAAACCCCCAAAATTCTAATATGGTGCTTATATTGTCTGATGAACAAAGAGCCACAGAATTCTGGAGAAACAAAGTATAACTCTTGGATACAGGTAAAGCCTTTTCAAATTTGAGTTAACTTGATTATTTAAGTGTTTTGCTTTGCTTTGTTTTTGTGTGCATTATTGTCTCTGCACGTCTATCTGGACAAGATAGGTGAAATAACCAATCTGGAGGAGAGAACAATGAGGCCAATAGTTCCAGGAGACACAGGAGAAGGTGAGGCGGGGGAAAGGAAGGAGGGGTGCCAAGAAATCCAGGGACAAAGGAAGAACAAGTGATCTAAAATCGAGGGTGAAGAGGACATAGGATGCTTGGGGCAGCTTGATCAAGGGCTGTGAAGCTAAGAGGACTTACAGAAACCCAAACGAAGGCTGAACATGATAATGGGACAAGAGAAAATTAAAAGGAAGTAGAGGAAAGAACTGGGAGGAAAGGGACATTTATAGAGGTCTAAATACATTTATAGGGGTCCAAATTCTGGCATGGATATATGTAAATACATTTATATATAATGATAGAGGAATAGATATATGTACATATATTTATTTATAAATATTATGGCAGCAGATGGACATTAGGCATCATCTCAAATACTCCTTCAACGCAAGAACACTTTGTTCCACTTAACCGGCACTCTGTGATGCTTACCTTCCCTGACATGATCGCTGAATACAAAATGGATGCGTAAGTAAATATGGTGAAGGAAGCTGATGGTACCTGGCTATCAAAAGATATGGCATTTGGGGTCTTAAAGGCTTGAAGATAAATAAGCAGCTATCTACCTGAAAAACAACAAAGCTCACATGGAAGAAGCACACCAGCCTGTGTGATCATGAGTTGTCAATGGGATCAGGTATCAGGCACCAAAGACCCAAAACAAAAAATCATATCGATGTGAATGAGTAGGAGGGTAGAGTGGTGACCCACAGACCATCAGTAGTCAATTGGACATCCCCTGTCAGAAGGACCACAAGGAAGAGAGAAGCCACTCAGGGGCCAGTATAATACCGACACAACACAACTTTCCTCTAGCCCTTTAATGCTCCTCTCCCCCCCGCACCACCTCACTAGCACAACCCCAGTTCTACCTTACAAATCTGTCTAAATCAGAACATGTACACTGGTACAGATAAGAGCTTGCAACACAGGGGATGCAGGACAGATAAAACCCTGAGTATGGGGGAATGGATCACAATGATCGACCCCACAATGTTCGGCCCCCTCCCAGGGGGATCCTAGGCAGCAGAAAATTGGATGAATGGAGACAGTGGATGGTATAAGACATGAAAAAAAAATTATAAATTACCAAGGGTTCATTGGGGAGGAAGGGTGCGGGAGGGAGAAAAAAAAA
>NW_022103924.1:3217388-3225810 GCF_000313985.2 Echinops telfairi
TAGCTGGGCACCATCAGCTTTGCTTATGTACCCATTTGTTTTCAAGGACAGTGTTGGGAAGGTGAACATCATGGAATACCAGTTTAATAGAAAAAATTGTTCTTGCATGGAGGGAGTACTTGAGCGGAGGCCCAATGTCCATCTGGTACCTTAATACTAGACCTATAAATATATGCACATAGATCTATTTCCCCATCATCATATATAAATACATGCCAGTATTTAGACCTCAATAAATTCGCTTTGCCTGATAGTTCTTTCTTCTATTTCCTTTTACTTTCCTCTTGTCCCATCATCATGCTCATCCTTCATTTGGGTTTCACTAATTCCTCTCGGTTACATTGCTCTTAATCAATCTGTACCAGGCCTCTTACACCCTCCTTGCCACTGATTTTTGCATCATTTGTTGTTCCCTTGTCCCTGGGTTGTTTAACACCACTTCCTTTTCTGATTTATCCAAATTACCAGTAACTTTTCAACCATCGATGGTCTGGCTTCTTTGTTTTGTGGTTAACAATTCATACCTTTGATCACATTAAAAAAAAAATTGTGATAATGTCGACTTAGCCAGTTGTATTTAGCTGCCAATTTAGGCATGCGGTGACCTGGTTCAATTTTGTAATGGTTTCTTTCTTTAACTTTACTGTGATTCTCACAGTTTTCCTCCTAGCTTTACTGTTGGTATCACCAGCGTTTTTTGGAGCCACGACTACGATGTTTTAAGCAATTAAAGTAAAAAATTAAAAAAAACACAGTGACAAATGTTTTTAATGTACCAATACACGCAGTATATGTTGTCTGAGAATGGTGCTTAGACTGAAGCATCACCACTTTGTGTCCTTAGTAACACAAGACATGTGACTGACTCTTGGGATGTACAGGTTTTTTCAATTTGTATTTTTGATTTTACTGTTGAGCAAAGTGATGAACGTGGAGTTAATCTTAAGTTGAAAGAACTAAAAAAATTAAGCCTTGATTTATTGCACAAAAAGATTCTATGGGCAGAATTTTGAATGATGCGGGAAGCATCAAAACAAGATAGAAGAAATAGACAGTCACTAAGCCAAAAAGAAATAGTCATACAGCCAATTCACAAGGTAGCATATGATCGAGAAGTGATGACAGTGATGGAAAAGGTCCAGGCTATACTAAAGGATCAGCAAAAAGCAAAACTCCAGGAATTGACAGAATATAGATTGAAATATTTCAACAAGCTGATGAAACATTCACCTATGCCATGAAATTTGGAAGAATCAGACTGGAAGAAATCCATATTTGTAACCATTCCAATGAAAGATGACCCAACAATGCAGGAATTACTCAACAATATCACATGCAAGTAAAGTTTTCCAAAAGATCATCCAACCATTGTTACAGCAGTGAATCCACAGGGAGCTACCAGAAATTCAAGGTAGATGTAGAAGAGAACTTGTGGCAGATCTTGGCTGAAACAGAAAATACAGAAAAATGTTTACTTATGTTTTATTGACTATTCAAAGGCATTTGTTGGGTGAATCTTTCAAATTCTTGACAGCCTTAAGAAGAAGGGGAATTTCAAAATATTCCATTGTGTTGATAAGGAACATGTACTTGGATCAAGACACAGTCATTCAAACAGAACAAGGGAATACTGCATGTTAGAATATCAGAAAAGGAGTGTTCAGAGAAGTCGCCTGTTTTTTATTCATTCGCTATGACTATTTTCAAATTGGCCTACCCCTAAGGGGAGGATCCTACTCCAACAGTGAAAGATAAATCATACAGCTGATAATGCTCCGATAAAAGCAAAGAATATTACAATTGAGGATGTCTTTTGTTTTTTTAACACATTTATTGGGCACCTAATCCACATATCATACCATTCAATGGTTCAATTGTTTAATCATATCAAGAAGAATTGTACAATAATTATTACAGTCAACGTTAGAACCACCACCCTCCCATGGATAAATCACCTTTAAAATAAGTTGTATAATCATGGTCAGTTCTAGTGTTCCCTCCCACCTTCATTGTTTACTCCAGAAATCCCCTCATGCTCCCTATCTCCCACCCTCCACCCCTTAAATCCCCTGTAAACCCTTGCATCAGTTATTATCTCTATGCATCTACTCCTTCTGTGCTTCAAAAACTGGGAAGCCCAGTAGGAAAAATAAAAAACAAAATCATAATAGCGTGGTAAGGATAAAATAATAATATAAAAATACAAATAACGTGTAAGATAGAAAAGACCACCATCAATATTTGAAAAGCCAGAGAAGACATTTTTGTCATGGAACACACAAGAGATACTCGCACCTAGAACAAATTCAGGTTGGGTCAATAGGGAGGTTAGCTGACCAAGTATCAAGTTTGATCTAGCATAATCAAGACGACAAGGATATGGTTTGATCTTAAGGCTGTCTGTGGTTAGTGAGGGTCTGCCAGTGACTAAATCTAACTAGTTACTCTGCGCATGGGTTTTGGGCCCCCCACTGTCCTCCATAGCCCTCTACCATTTGGGTGTTCATAATTTTAGCTCTGAAACTTTTCCCTTCATCATGTTTGAATTTTGTTATTTTCATCTTTGGATCACACAAGCTGATATGCCTCTTCCATGTGAACTTAGTTGACTCCTCACTTAGACGGCTTCTGCTTTGAATACAGGCTTTAAACACCCCAGACACTATTTCGATTTGATAGCCGGGAACCATGTGCTCTTTTCACCACACTTTGTTGTAGCACCCTTTAGTGATCATTTCATGAACATGAATGTGGAGCAGGGCCATGTTATCAGAACTAACTGTTCTTGGACTGAGGCTAGAGTTAAGTAGGAGGCCAGAATTCATCTGCATGTGCATGGGATATGTGTGACTCAGTTTTACTTTGGCAGCCATAATATAGCAAAATCAAAACTCCACAAGACCAATTACACCAATACCAGCAACAAACCAACCAGCAAACAAGTGCAAGAAAAAGAAAGAAAAGAAAAAAAGCTAAAGGCCAGAAAACAAAAACCCATATAAATAAAAAAATACAGCACTGTCAGTCATTTCCCTGGGGTATATGAAGATTGCACCGATAACCTCAATTTTCCCAATGACACAGCACTCTGAACATTGTCAGTATAAGGAGTCTTTGCAAGTACATATCCTCCTTTAGCCCTAGCCCTTGCATTATTTCCCTCCACAGTTTGATCTCCCTTTCTATTGAGCTCTGTTTACCCAAGTATGGCACTTTACTGTACGTGCCAGGGGGGATCTTCCTGGGTCAGTTCTTCCAAGTGCAGATCCCTACCCGGCAAATCAAAAACTGTCACATCACTGTGAGGGGAGCATCAAGGTACTAAATATACGGTGATTCTGGGCTCTTTTCCACTGGACCTCCCCCAAGGTCCAATGACCACCATTTCCATAACCCCCAGGGCTGCTGCTTTCTGCTTCCCCCCCCCCCAAACCCGTATACCCCAGTTCTTAGTCCAAGGGTGCAGGCAACTTTGAGGCAAGGTTCATTTCATTCAGCCGGACCTCTACGTTAAGTCCTTCTGGTGTAGCTCCTGCACGGTCAGCATCCAAAGTCATTGTGCTGTTTAGTCCATGGCATGATTCACTGTGGTTTGGGTAGAAACACACTCCTAGAGTCTACCCAGGAACATAAAATCTGGTCCATTGTTCCCCTAGGTTCTCAACAATCATTGTTTAGCACCCCTTCCTTATGTGTGTTTACTTCTCCCCCAATCACCCACCATACTTGCCAATAGAACTGTCAGCGTCTCCTCCCAAATGCAGATGCTTCTCTCTGCTGTTCTTAGTTAGGTTTACTGGCAAGGATCTACTTCCATTCTGTGTTCCCTTCCTGAGGGCCAGTATTGAGCAGGGCTATGACATAAGAACTAATTGTTCTTAAGTTGGAGCTAGGATTTAGTGCCAGCCCAAAACATTCCTGAATCTATGGTTTCTTCTCTCTCTCTCTCTCTCTCTCTCTCTTAATTTGCTGTAACTTGTAAGCTAATACCATTGTCATATCATTCCTTAGTTCAATCATGTCAAACAGAATTGTGCATTTGCTTCCATAATCAGTCTCCAAGTGTACTTTTCCTTCTTGGACTCCTTGACATATCTCCCTTTTATAATAATCTCCCCTTCCCTCTATTTCACCCCTCCCCCTGATACCCTTGTTCAATTTGCTTTCCCTAAAGGCTCAGCATCCCTGGGTTTCACAGAAACAACACAGCTGCCAGAGAGTGAGTCCCAATGGCAAAGCACCTCTGAGACACACCCTTTTATGAGAAAGCATAAGCAAAATAATAACAGAACGACCATCACAGGACTGCCGGAATAATAATGTATCTTAATACAGCATATAGAACGTTCATGTATCAAGGCCTTGTTTGTCACCCAACCAACTCTTGGTACAGCTGTCTTATACTTCCTTAGACACCATGTATTTTCTGGCAAAGTCCTCAGGTTACAAGTGTGTCTGAGGTAGAATCCAGTTCAAACAGATGGGTTCCCACATGGGGTCTCACCAGTGCATCCTCTGGAGCATATTGTGCACAACAAAGGTCCAGGATTCAGTGTCCCAGCATTCCACTGCACCCACCCTGGGTTTTTGCCCACCTGTTGCAAGCCACTTAAGGACACGCCCTCCTTATCTTCCCCAAAGCATCCTCAGTCACTCCTCCTAGTCAGTCCACCTAGAGGTCAGTCCATCCTCCCCTCCCCTCAACATACATGCACCTATGTTCCTGGAAATGTGACCATTCCCTCTCCCCTCCTGCGCTGCGCCTCCCATCAGTAAGCCTCGTTCCTCTGACAAGGCCTCCTCCCTCTTCTGGTGGATCACACTCCAGATTGCATGACAACCATTCAGCAGACAGCATCACCACCACCCTATCACCTCCAACCACTTGATCCTAACTGTCCTGAAGCACTCTCATCAAAGGACCTACACTCTGTTTACCTGGAATGGATGATGTGTGGTTCATTGGCACTGGTACCGCTCATTATCAGGCTGTCTGATCCCCAACCTGAAGACTGGACGCCCTACAAGCTTGAGCTTGTGCGCATTCTGCTGCTAGTTCCTACCGCAGGAGTCACGTACATTATTTGTCCTTCTGTGCCTGACTAACTTCACTCAGCATATTGTCTTCCAGATACCTCCAAGTCTTGAGGTGTTTCATGGTATCATCAGTGTTTTTAGGGATGTCTAATATTGTGTGTATGTAACCAGAGTTTTTTTTAATCCACTCTTCTATTGGTGGGAATTTAGGCTGTTTCCAGCTTCTTGTTATGGAAAACTGTGCTGCAGTGAACTTGGGGAAGCAAACATCTGTTTGTGATCTGTTTCTTATTTATTTTGGGTATATTCACCATAAAAGTATTGGCTGGGTCATATGGTAGTTTAATTACCATCTCTTTTAGGTATTGCCATATCACCTTCCACAGTAACTATACATATTTACAAATCCACCAGTAGTGGATAAGAGTTCCTATCTTACCATACCCTCTCCAATATTTGTTGTTCTCTGTTGTTTTTTTTTTAATTGGGCTACAGTTATGGTCGTTAGGTAGTCTCTCATGGTGCTTTTGACTTGCATTTCCCAGCTGGCTAAAGACCGAGAACATTTCCTCATGTGTTTATTAGCCATTTGAGTATTATCCTTTGTGAATGATCTGTTTAGGTCCTTGCCCACATTCTCAGGGGACTTTTTTCTTCTTCTTGTTTTAAACTTGTAAAATTCTTTAGATTTTAGTGATTAGTCCTTTGTCTGTTATGTCATTACTAAATATCCTCTCCCAGTCTGTGGGCTGTCTTTTTACTCTTTTTTTTTCCTTTTTACTCTTTTAATGAAATCTTTTTACATACACAGTTTTTATTTTTACTAGGTCCCAGTCATCTATTTTATCTTCCATGGAGTGTGTTTCCTTGGTTATTTCTGATAGCCTGTGTATTCCCTGCACTAGGGCTCCTACCTTTGTTCCAATTTTCTCATTGATGATCCTGATAGCTTTGGGTTTTACATTTAGGTCTTTGATCTACCTTGCGGGGTTTTTTTGTGTGCATAGAATGAGATATGGGTCTTGTTTCATTCTTCCCTAAATGGATATCCAGTTTTTCCAACACCATTTATTGAAGAGAGCCTCTGTTCCATCTATTGTTTTTTGGACCTTAGTCAAAAATCAGTGTTCTATATGCAGATGTTGTATTTCTGGGTTTTCCGTCCAGCTCCATCGGTACAAGTATCTAGCATTATACCAGTAGCAGGCTGTTTTAACAACTCTGGCTGTATAGTAGGTTTTAAGGTCAGGTAGTGAAAGACCATCTACTTTGCTCTTCATTTTGAGTTCTTTGCCTATCCTGGGCTTCTTCCCTCTCCGTAAGCTGTTGGTAATCAGTTTTTCCATTTCTTTGAAGAATGATCCTGGAATGTGGATTGGGATTGCATTGAATTTGTATATTGCTTTAGGTATTTTTGACATTTTCACAATATTGAGTCTTCTGATCCACAAACATGGGATATGCTTCATTTTTGTGTAGGTCCCTTTTGGTTTCTTGTAATAATGTGCTCTAGTTTTCTTCGTATAAGTCTTTTGATTTTTTGGTGAGGTTCATTCTAGGTATTTCAGCTTTTGTGTGGCTATCGTGAATGGTACTGATTCCTGATATCTTTTTTTGTATTCCCATCACTGGTATATAGGAATCCAATTGGTTTTTTTTATTGTTAATCTTATATCCTGCAATTCTACTAAACTCCTTTATTATTTCCAGCAATCCTATTGTGGACCCCTTAGGATTCTCAATGTGTAAAATCATATCGTCTGCAAATAGTGAAAGTTTCACTTCTTCTTTACCCAATTTTACTCCCTTGTTATATTGCCGTTATCTAATGGGATTGGCTAAGACTTCCAGCATAGTGTTGAATAGAAGTGGGGATAAGGGATGTCTTAAACGGATTCCCTTTTTCAGTGGAAATGTTTTCATTACACATTGAGTGTAATTAATATCGGCTGTTTGTTTCTCATATATGGCTTTTATCGCATTGAGAATTTTCCCTTCTAAACATACCTTCTTGAGAGTCTTTATGTGGAATGGGTGTTGGCAGGAGCAGGTGATGGGGGAGGAGGAGAGACTGGAGCACATCCTGGCCCACCAGGCCTTGAGGACGATGACCCCAAATTGAGCAGCCAGTCCACAGAGAGGACCACATGGCCAGCCCCACTATGAGACGTGATGCCCCTCACTGGCCCATGGCCCTGCGGGGGACAACACCAGTGACACAGTGTGGAAATTGCGCCTGATCTGACCCCGCCACGCTGAGGCAAGGCACTGGTGGGGGGGTGGGGGGGTGCAGCGGAACAGCAGGGGAGGGGGGAGTAGCAAGATCTCCAGGGAATGATGAGGGTGGACATTGGAGACAGGGCATGGTGCCCCAACAGGCTAGACTGGAAAATACAAGCTTTTCTTTCTTGGTATATTTTAATTTGTTCTTCGTCAGTGGATTGATGTTGTTGCTGTTTTGTTGTAGACTGTGGGACTGTTATATTCGGGAAAGGAAGGCGAGCTCACCTTGGGCGCATGGACTAAACATGACCACTTGAGATGCAAAAGCGGCAAAAGAAGTTTATTTGCTACCTCGAGCTAGGGCTTTCCTCTCTCCACTACCCTGCGCAGCGGGGACCCAGCGTCCAAAAGGGAATCGCCCTGAGCCCTTTGTTCCTTGGATTTTTATGGGACAAAGGGCAGGGTGTAGTCCAGTATTGTTGTTCTTTTAATTCATTGGAGAAAAATGTTTGGCGCCAGCGATGTCCAGAGGTGGTTGGTGAGTAGTTTCGCTCGTGCCTCCCTGATTGGTCAATCGGTAGCGGCTTGTTGCTTGAATTCCACTGGTCAGTTCACAATCAGGCGGTGCATCCCATTGGTCAGTTTGAAACAGGCGATGTCTCATCCGACAGAGTTGCCTCAGTGTCCAGGAACCTGAAACCGAAACTTAGGCCTACCACAGATTTTGGTTTTATACAGCCTGTCATGGCGCTGGTGCTGGCAGTTGTAAACCAGGACCCCACAGGGCCAGGGCGTGGTGCCCCATCACACTCAATTGGAGACACTCGTAGGTAGGGGACAACAAATGGACCTTGAACTATTTATAGGGTTTGTTTGTTTTGATTTTTGTTGTTGTTACCTTTTTGTTGTTGTAGCTATCGTTTTATTTCCTATTGTTGCTTCGTTGTGCTCGGTCTTGTGTCGATACATAAGTTGACGCTGCATCGCTATCTGGAAGGGATAGGCGGGATGAACAAGCCAGAAGTGAGAACAGGATGACAGGTCTCGGGGGACATGAGAGAGTGGGAGGCAGTGGAAAGGAAGTGGGTGTTAACAAACCCAGGGACAAGGGAACAATAAGTGACTGAACATCAATGGAGAGGAGGGTGTAGGAGGTCTGGCA
>NW_022103924.1:3225910-3226929 GCF_000313985.2 Echinops telfairi
AAAGCAGAATATGTATATATATTTAAAGTCTACATGGACCATTTACCAAGACACATAATTTTCTGGCAATAAAATAAATCTCAATAATTATAAAATTAAAAAAAAAAAAGGAATGGATGTTGGATGTTATCAAATTCTTTTTCTGCATCAATTGATGTAATCATATGGTTCTTGTTCTTTTTCGTGTCGATGTCATGGATTACATTAGTTGTTTTTTTGAATGTTGAACCATCCCTGCAGCCCTGGTATGAATCTCACTTGGCCATGGCGTATTCCTTTTTTTTTTTTTTTTGTCTTTAATGGTTTTGTTTATTGATTACATGCTAGGATGATAACATTTAGATAATTTGGATTAGATAAAATTTCTTATTGATAATCATTAAAATAATACCCACTTGGTCTTTTAACTTATTTTCTGCCACATTTCGATGCAATTGATTGTTTGTTTTCCATTTTATTGGGGGTTCTTACACCTCTTATCAAAATCCGTATGTGTGAATCTGGGTAGACTAGCGAAAAAAATTTACAGATACTCATATGTATAAAGAGCTTTATATACAAGAGCAATTGAATATTGAGAAAACATCCAGATCAAGTCCATAAGTCTGATTATATTAGCCCATATGCCCAATACCAATCTATAAATTACTCTTTAGACTCACAAAACACATGCATTGATGCCGAATACAGGGAGATCTCAGGCCAGTGAGTGGGAAGTCTTGTGGATCCAGTGGCGTTGTAAACATCTCAGCGCTGGTGTGTATCTCCATGTGGCTCCTCTAGCTCAGGGCATTAGCTTAGTTCCATGTGTCTTGTCAGCTGCAATGTCTCCCAGGAAGTAAATCTGTTTCCTGTGTCCAGTGAGCTATTTATCTCCTGAGCGTCTCTAAATGAGGTCATCAAGCTGCAACCTGATTTACAGGCTAAACCACACCCCTTCACTCTTAAATCTCAAATTAACAGCAGATTATGTAACTACCACACCATCCATCTATCCATTGTGTCAAGCACATTTGTAT
>NW_022103924.1:3227787-3229514 GCF_000313985.2 Echinops telfairi
GTGCTTTTTAAATTCTCTGACTGATAGGGGTATCTTCTCATTAGGGGCTGAGCTGAGCTGTATTTGAGGGACTGAGGGTGGACATAGATTTGCTGAATGGGGCTTGAGCTCCCTGGGCTTGTGTTTTCCCCTATTGCTTGCTCTTGGCTGCCTTGTGGACACATCCCTGAACAGCTCAGTAGGTTGTATTATACATGCTTTTGGTCAACCAGAGCTGTGGTTATCTAGCGATGCTCTTTTTCCTGGGCAAAGAGACAAAGCTATTTATATTTTTATCTGCTCTGGAATCTGCACTTAGCCGCTGAATGGGGTAGGGCCATGACTAAGGGAATTTCAATTGACAGACTTTGATGCTCTCTAATTTTAATAACTTTTATGTACTTATCTTCATGCTGAAAATCCTGTGGTCTGGAAGTGTAGGTTGTCCCTCTCAGTGTTTCCTTTGCACTGTTCTCTGCTGATTCCCTGCCGTGTGTGTTTCTGGGTTGCCATATTGCCCAATAGTTAATTGTTATTTAATATTTTTAATTCATATTTTAAAACTCGTAGCAGAATCTAGTTTTGTATACCTCTTATTGTTCTTATTTAATAATTAACTGTAGGATATAATAACTATCTTTGGGTATATCTTTTAAAAATATACTTAAAACCACTATTAGGTCAGTGATCAGGTTATTAAATTATTTGAATTGCGCCACTGATTGTGTCCTCTACCATATTTATTCAGTCTGTGAGCTGAGCAAATACTCCAAGAAGCTGTACTACATGAAGAAGATTGTGACATCAAGGTTGGAGAAAGGATAATTAACAACCTGCCATATGTAGATTATATGTATTATTCAATAGTGAAGAATTCTATCAATGGCTTCAGTCAGAAATTGATCAAACATGCAATCAAGATGCATTGGTAGTTTTTGGTAAATATAATGCAGAAGCTGGAAACAAAGAGAAAAGAACAGTAGTTAGAAATACCCTCTTGGTGACAGAAATGAAGCTGGGGATCGCATGATAGAATTTTGCAAAACTAATGACTTTTGCACAGCACATAGCTCTATACAGGAAACAAAAGGTGACTGACTATACATATAGACTTTCCAAGATGGACTGCACAGAAATCAATTGAATACGTCTGTGGGAAGACACTTTCAAGAAGCTTAATATTACCCCCACCACCCCCGGCCCAGAAGAATGCATTTCGGACGACAGCACTGCGACTACGCTTGGGGAGAGGGTTCGTCACATTAGAGCACATGGGAGAAACGAAAAGGGATGGAGAAGACATCCTGGCCCACCAAGCACCAAGGACGATATTCATGCTTAAAGCAGACAACACACAGAGAGGACCATATAGCCATCCCCACTATGAGACACAACATCCCTCACTGAACCATACTGCTGCAGGGGACAACACTGGAGACACAGTGTGGGAACAGTGCAGAATCTGACCCCATCAGGCTGGAGTAAAACACTAACTGCATGCAACAGAGCAGCAAGGGGAGCAAAGTGATGAAATCCCCTGGGAATACCAAAAATAGACTTTGGAGGCAGAGTGTGGCACCCCATCAAACTCAACTGTAAAACACTCATAAATGCCAACAAACAGTCCTTGAACTATTTATAGACTTTTTCCATTTTTTAAATCATTTTATTGGGGCTCATACAATTAATCACAATACATAGATCAATTGTGTAAAGCACACCTATACATTTGTTGCCCTCATCATTCC
>NW_022103924.1:3232876-3246349 GCF_000313985.2 Echinops telfairi
ATTTGTATCCTTCCCTATTTCTGATAGCCTGTGTATTTCCGGGGCCAAAGTTCTCATGTTCGTCCCAATTCCCTCATTGATGGCCCTAATAGTTTGAGGTTTTCCCTGAGGTTTGTGATCCACCTTGAGTTTATTCTTGTGCTTGAGTTTATTTTTGTGAGTTAAGGGTCTTGTTTCATTTTTCTGCAGGTAGACATCCATTTTTTCCAGCACCACATGTTGAAGAGGGCATCTGCTTTCCGTTTGATATTTTTTGGACCCTTATCAATGATCAATTGTCTGTATGCTGATGATTTTATTTCTGGGTTTTCAGTTTTTTTCCCATTGGTCTGAGTATCTGTCATTTTACCAATACTATGTGGTTTTGACCACTGTGGCTGTAAATTATGTGCTAAAGTCAGGTAACCAAGTCCTCCCACTGTGTCTTTCTTCTGGAGGAGTTCTCTGCTAATTCGTGGCATCTTCCCTCTCCATATAAAGTTGGTAATCATTTTTCCATTTCTTTGAAGAAAAATGAGGGTAATTTTATTGGTATTGCATTAAACTTATATAGTGCCTCGGACAGAACTAACATCTTTGGTATATTGAGTCTTCCAATCAACAAGCATGGGATATTTTTCCATTTGTTGAGGTCATTCTTGGTTTCTTGTGATTGTGTTCTGTAGTTTTCCTCATATAAATTTTTTGTTCCTTTAGTCAGGTATATCCCTAGATATTTCACCACCTTTTTTATCTCCTCTTCTCTGGTCTTATCCGATGTGTACAACAGTCCAATAAACTTCTCTTTGTTGATTTTGTATCCTGCCACTCTGCCATATCCCTCTATTGCTTCTAGTGTTCCCCTTGTGGAGCTTTTGGGATTTTCCATATGTAAAATTATATCATCTGCAAATAACAATACCTCTTTTTTCCCTGGATAAATTCCTTTAATGTCTTTCTTTGCATTATGTCATTAGTTAAAATCTCCAGTACAATGTCATATAAGAGCGGGGACAAGTTGCATCCTTGTCTGGTCCCCATTTTCAGTGGGATTGTGTTAGTCTTTTCTCCATTGACTACCATATTTGCTGTTGGTTTTTGATGTAGTGGTTGTATTATCTTGAGGAATTTTCCTTCCATTCGTATCTTCTTGAGTGTCTTAAACAGTAATTGGTGTTTGATGTTGTCGAATGCTTTTTCTGCATCTATTGTTATTATCATGTGGTTCTTATAGTTTTTCATGTCAATGTGTCGAATGACTCCAATGATCTTTTGTATGTTGAACCATCCCTACATCCCTGGTATTAATCCCACCTGGTCATGGTGAATTATTTGTTTTATATACGTTTGTATTCTATTGGTTAGTAATTTTTAAAGGATTTTTGCATCGATGTTCATTAAGAATATTGGTCTGTAGTTCTCAATTATTGTCGGATCCCTGCCCAGTTTCGCTATCAGAGTTATACTAGCTTCACAGAAAGAGTTCGGGGGATTACCGTCTTTTTCTATGTTCCAGAAAGGTTTGTGTAGGATTGGTGTCAGTTCTTCCCTGAATGCTTGATAGAATTCTCCTCTGGAGCCATCTGGTCGAGGGGATTTTTTTTGCTGGTATCCCTTGATAACCTTGTCTGTTTCTTCTATTGTTATGGGTCTGTTGAGATTCTTGACATCCATTGGCGATAGCCTAGGAAGGGATTGTTTTTTGAAGACTTTTTCCATGTCTTCCATGTTCTTCAATTCATTGAAGTATAGTCCTTCGTAGTACTGTGTCATTATCCTTTTGATTTCATTAGGCTATATTGTAATGTCCCCTCCTTCATCTCATCCTTGCTATTTAAATTTGTTCCGTTCCTTTTTTGGCTAGGTTTGCCAGCAGTCTGTTGATTCTGTTTGTCCTTTCAAAGAACCAACTTTTAGAAGCATTAATTTTTTCCCATTTTTCGTATTTTCCCTCTCCTGAATCTCAGCCCTGATTTTTATTATTTCGTTTCTTTTGCTAATTGTAGGATTGTCCTGTTGACTCTGGTCTAGTTGTTGTATATTTTGTGCCAGCATATCTATCATAGGTGACTCTTCCTTTTTCATGTGTGCATGTATTGCTATGAAACTTTCTCTGATAACTGCCTGTGCTGTGTCCCATAAGTTGTGGTACATCATCTTCTCATTCTCTTTGGTTTCTAGAAATTTCCTAATTTCAGCTCTGATCTGGGCCAGTACTCAATCCTTTTGCATTAAAGAGTTACTCATCCTCTCGTTGTTTGCCCTTGTTTTCTTCATCTCTCTTTTGTTGATTTCCAGGCTTATGGCACAGTGGTTAGAGAGGAAGGTCTGTATGATATCAATGTGCTTAAATTTATGCAGGTTCGCCTTATGTCCCAGAATGTGGTCTTTTTTAGAATTTGTGCCATGTGGCCTCAAAAAGAATGTGAATTTTTTGTATTTGTTTGAAGAGTTCTGGAAATATCATGTCTAATTGTAGTGTTTAGATCTCTAGCAATCGTGAGGTGTAGAGACTGAGCAATTGGCATCAGAAGATTCTTAGCAAACAGTAAACAAACAAAAATACATTGGTGAAAATTGAGGAGGGGGGTTGGAGCGGAGACCCAAAGCCCATCTATGAACAATGGAACATCCCCCACGGGTGTGTGTGTGTGTGTGTGTGTGTGTGTGTGTGTGACTCAATCAGCGTGCAATAAAGCACTAATGGGTCATGAAATATACCTCTGATCCCTTGAGTTCTCCTCACCCCTCCTGCTATCCTGACCCTAGTGCCACTTCCCAATCTTGACTAGACAGGAGCATGTACATAGGTATATGCAAGAGATAAAACTTACACACATGGATCCCAGGAACAGGAATGGGAATAGAGATACCAAAAAGATAGGGGGAAGTGGGGGAGAGGTGTGGAGGGAGTGGGGAACCAATCGCAATGAATGACACATAAACACACCTCCCATCCAGAGGAAAGAACAGCAGAAACCAGAGGGAAGGGAGTCAGTGGTCGGTGTGAGATTCAAAAATAATTAATAATCTACAACCTATCAAGGGGCCACCAGGGTTGCAGGGGTGGGGAGAGGAGCTGATCCCAAGGGCTCAATGGAAAATAAATCTAGAAAAGGACGATGGAATATATGTACTGTCGGATACAATTGATGTATGGTTTATAACAAGAGTTGTAAAAGCCCCCAATAAAATTTTTAAAAACATATATATTAAAATTGCTTTATCAAAATGTTGCACATGTCTAATTCAGTGATATTGAATTCATTCTTTAAGTTGTGTAACCATTCTTGCTATCCTTTACAAATTATCCTATCACCATTAACAAATGTCCTTCTTTCTATGCTTTTCCACATAACTGCTAATTATCTTTTGTTTCAATATATTTACTTATTTCATTGTGTTAGATCATGCAGTATTTATCCTTTTGTGTCTGACTTCGTACACTATGATCTTTTCAAAGTACATCCATGTAGTGGCATACACAGGACTTCACTTCTCTTTACGCCTAATTTGAATTCCATTGTGTGTATACCACACCTTCTATAAACTCATCCATCTGTTGATAGATATTTTTCAAGTTTTAACCATTATGCATTATTATTTAATTTTTTAATTTAAGGCGATAAAACAGTTAAACATTGCATTTGAGAGTTTATCCCAGGTAATAGTCACATACATGGAGACCTGCAGTGTAATTTCTTAAATTAGGAAAACAAAAAACCCCCCCCACACACACAAACACACATTTTTAGCTGCTGGTGAGTAAGCAAATTGTGGCATATTTCCTTGTTGAAATATTATGTTGTCATTTTACACGGTTTATGAAATGATACTAAAAATGTGTATAGTGTAAGTAAAAAATTTGGATGCAAAATTGCTTATATAAAATGATAACAACCATGAAAACTACATATGAATTCAATTAACTTTAGAAGGGAACTCAGAAAATGAAAAAAAAACAACAACAAAATGTTAGGACAGTGGTAGCATGGTTGGCCTTTTCTTTATATAGTTTGTTTTAATTTATTGCTTTTAATATATGAAATTATGGCCAAGCATTATTGTGATTGTAACTTTCAAAAATTTATTGAGCAGAATTTACATGTGCTAAAATTTACCTTTTTATGTATACAATTTGATAGTTTAATAATAAATGAGTACATCTTTTTAATCACCACTTTAAGACATTTTCAATATCTTCGAAAGTTCTTTACTGACCTTTTATAGGCTATCTCTCTCCCAATCCTGGCGTTCATCAACTGCTGATCTCCTTTCTGTTCTCATAAATTAACTTTTCTTTTTCTGTAATTTCCTATAAACAGAGTAATACAATGTATATTCATTTGTGCCTGGCTTTCAATCAACATATTTTTTTTGAGATATATCCATGTTGTAGAGTATACGAGTAGTTCATTCCATTTTTGAAAACTTGGTATAGTACTTGAGTGATGAGTTAACAAAGCAGATTATTTTCCATTCAGCAATTCATACACATTTTGTGGAATCTCATTGATTGCAAGCTCCCAGTGTCATCCTTATCACACTTCCTGTATTTTCTGTTAACATACCTCTTTCTTTCCCTTCTATTCTTTGACCTTGGGGGAAATGATTCCTTTTTAACTTAAAATGGTTGATTATTCCAAGCTCTGCATCCCTCCCTAGTATTATAGTTTCCCTTATACAACTGTCTGGTGCTTGGCTGGAAATTGAGTCATAAGAGGAGTTCATTTTCAAACCAGAAGGGTGACTGAGGCTCATAGTTTCTGGGTTCCACCGTTCTCTACCGTGGTTTTATGATTTTGAGTTTTGTTCCACATTTTTCTCCCACTCTGTCCCGCACCTTCTAATATGATCCCTTTCAGAACAATTAATAGTGGTAGCTTGGCTCTATTTAGTTCTTCTGGTCTCAGGGTCAATTATGCATGGTCGATTTGTTAATTCAACTAATCTTATCCACACTTGTTCCATTATCTTCAGTCTTCCATCCTTTTTAAAAAAAAAATCATTTTATTAGTGACTCATACAACTCTTATCAATCCATACATACATCAGTTGTGTCCTTTGGACAATGTGTTAGTCTGGGTTTATTGTAGAAACAAATCTAGAGACACTCACACATGTAAGAGAAAGCTTTATATCAAAGAGCAATTGTATATTGAGAAAACCTCCCAGCCCAGTCCAGATCAAGTCCACATATCTGATATTAGCCCTTAAGTCCAATACTAGACCATGAATCGTTTTTCAGACTCATGAAGTCACATTGATACAGTTTATTCTGCCAGCCTGGCCGATGAATACAAGTGGGATTAACTGAAGGGCGGAGAGATGATGGCTTGGTGAGTCTCGCCTTTCTTGTCTCTTGCTCTTTGATCATCGGACCAGTGTGCGGCTGCCTTGCTTGTTCTTTGACTCAATTTATAGGCTACACTACCTGTGGGATGCCTAGCCTGTGGACTGTGTCTCTGTAAGTTGAGGTCCTTTTAAGACATCTCTGGAGCTGGGGATTGGTAGTTGGGACTGGTGGTTAGTTGACAGTTGGTGATCTGCCTTGTGATTGGCTGCTGTGCTGAGATAGCCTCACTCTCTATATAAATAGAGGGAGATCTGGCAGCAGAGAAGAGAAGGACTGCTAGTCTCTCACAACTCTGAGCCATTTGTAGTGCTTATAATTTAACTGTTCATTTCTTATGTTATATATTTATCTGTATATGATTTAACAGTTCATTTCTTGTTATATATCTAATTATCTTTATAAATAAATATATTTAATTATCAGCAATTTGGTTTTATCTCTCTAGAGAATCCTGTCTAACACACACATGCAATGATACAAAGGAAAAATCACAGACTGGTGGCTGCAAAGTCTTGTGGATCCAATGGCAGTGGACACATCTCCAGGGCTCTGGCTGTCATCAGCATGCCTCCATGTAGCTTGTCAACAGGAAGGTGAAGCAGAGAGAGAGCGAGCAAGTTTCTGAATCCTTATGAGAAGGCCGTGCCCACACGGAGGCATCATCAGGCTGTGACCTGATTGACAGGCTAGACTCTGCCCTTTACTCTTAGCATCCTCAAGTTGACACAAGATTATATAACCACCACAGATAAGCACAGGCCAATATTTGCATCTGAGAGATGTTTATGAGCTATTAAGACCTTAATCCCTACTCACCAAAATAGAATGTAGAACATTGTTTTGAGGACAGTTAACATTGGTGTCTCCTAAGACAATAGTCCTGATTGTCTACACCTAGTGACTCATTTTCTCAAGGCATTTAGTTGTGTTAAGAAGTTTGTATGATTTTTGTTCCCAGTATACTTCACCAAATTCATGAATATATTTGCAGCAAATATCCTCTGTCAAACCGACATGTTTGTGAGTATATTTGGCTGTCTTTGCCCCAGCTGTTCAGCCTGTGTGTCTGTCCACTTGTAGTTTACTGTTATTACAGTATTGTGTATATATAGCAGTATTTTCCTCTGTTATTTTTAATTCTTACACATCTTTCATTGTCTTACCCTCCCTCCATATTTTTGTATGCTACCACTTCCCTCATTGTGTGTTGCTTTTTCATCACTCAAGTCAACACACACCTAACCTCTAATCAGTAATTTACCCACCTTTCCCCTCCCACCCTTAGTAGCCATAAAAGAATGTTTCATTTAGTGTGAAAACCGTTTCTTGGCTTTATACAATAGTGATATTTTGCGATATTTGTCCTTTTTTGACTGACTAATTTCATTCAGCTTGATGTTCAGCCAGGTTCATTCTTATTGTGAGACATTTCTCAGATTCATGGCTGTTCTTATACATTGTGTAGTATTCCAATTTGCATATGGACTGAAGTCCTTTTCATTTAATCTATTGATGTATAATTTTAATCTTTTTACATCTTGTGAACAATTCTGTGATGAACACATGGACCAGTTTCATTCGCTAGAGAGACTATCTCATCTGTTTAATGAGTTTTGGTATTTTGTCAAAGATCAATCATCCACAGGTAGATGGATTAGCTTCTGGTTTCACAATTCTGCTTTATTAATCTATGTGTCTGTTGTACTAGTATCAAGCAGTTTTGACTACTGTGGATGTGGAGTAAGTTTTGAGATAGGGAAGTGTGAAGCTTCCTACTTAGTTTTTCTGCAGTAGTATTTTGTTATGTGTTTGTCACTTTTCCTTCTATATAAAATTGATTAGTTTTTCCATCTCCTTAAAGAATGATATTAGAATCTGCATTAGGATTACATTGTATCTGTATATTTACTTTTGGTACTATTGAAATTCTTATAGACTTAAGACTTCATACCTTTACAGTCTTTCATTTATTTAGGTCTCTTTTGGTTTCTTATAGTAGTATTTTCAAGTTTTCTTTGTATACAAGGGGGTACCTCCCCCAAATAGACTTTTTTTCAAAGCTATTTATTTATTTAACAAAACCACCTTATCACATTCAAAGCACTCGTCATTACACTTAATACATTTGACAAATCTGCAATTCCATTCTTGGAAACATTTTTCAAACTCATCTGTTTGGATGGCTGACAGCACCTCTCTTGTTTTTTCTTCACCTCTTCCACATCTTCAAATCGCTGTTCTTTCATTTCTTTCTGCATTTGTGGAAACAAAAAGTTGCACAGAATGAGGTCAGGTGAGTAAGGTGCCTGGGGAAAGAGAGGCATGCTGTTTTTTGCCAAAAACTGGTGCGCTAAGATGACTGCGTGAGCAGGTGAATTGTCACGGTGCTAAAACCAATCCTCCATCTGCCCCAAATCACGCCTTTTTTGTTGCACACTGTCACACTGTCTCTTCAGAACCTCTAAATAAAAAGCTCAATTTACAGTCTGACCTGGTGGAACAAACTCCAAATGCACTGTGAGTTGACATTTTCATCCTTTTGGGAAGTTGACAGGCATCCAGAATGAGGTTTGTCTACAATCAACAATTCACCATTTTTGAAACGAGAAAACCACTCATACACTTGAGTTTTTCCCATAGTGCTATCCTTGTAAGCTGTATTCAACAACACAACAATTTCTGTGCCATTTTTCCTGAGCAGGAAACAGAATTTCACAGCTGCATGCTGTTCTCTTAAATTGCTCATCACAAAAAGCGTGAGGTTCAAGCAAAACTGCTTTAATGAAAAAATTCACTATGACTAGATAAAACATTCCCAGGTGACGCCACTGGGTGCACTAACTCAGAGTGAGTTGCTTGATGCTTGCCTAGTGGAAAAAATGTGTACTACAAAAACTCTGCCCAACACAATTCTGGTTTGGGGGTGGGGGGGGGATTACCCCTTTGTAGGTCTTTTGCTTCCCTGGTTGGATTTATTCTTAAATACTTTGGTTAATTTAATAGAATCGAACTGATTTTTTATGTTGGTCTTGTACCCTACCACTTTGCTAAATCTTTAAGTTCCAATTATTTGATTCCTTATTCTGGGAATTCTTTCAATGTATAGTATTACATTTAAAAATAAAATTTTACTTCCTTGCATACTAATTTCCCTTTGGTGCCTCATACCTAGCATAGCCTTCCAGCACAGTATTGAATAGGAATGTTGATAAAGGGCATCCTGCTGTGGTTTCCATTCAGAAAGAAATGCTTTCAGTTTCTCTCTGTTGAGACTAATATTTGCTCTTAGTTTTGTATATATGCTTTTAATTATGTTGAGGAATTTTGCTTTTGAGTCCTATTTGTTGAGCATATTTATAAAAATTGGGTGTTAGATTTTTGTCAAATGCCATTTTTGTGTATATTAATGTGATCATGTGGTTCTTTCACTTTGCTTTATGCATGTGGTGGGTTAGTAGAATTTGGATCTGCTCCTAGTCATTTATTCCCATCCGTTCTCCAATGTTGGTTTTGATGGACAGATATCAAACAGTGTCTGAGGTAATGTTCCTTGAAAACTATGTCTTTAAAGCCACATAACTTATAAATTAAATTAGAGAGTACTGAAAATCTTTTTTTTTTTTTTGTAGAAAACAGAGCAGGTAAATAGGCCTACCAAACTTTAAAATTACTTAATTCTTTGTTAGTGTCCTGTGTGTTTAGTCATTGGACAGATAAAGGGTAGATTTTATCATTTATAGTACATGTTTAATCTATGTCATAGCTACTTTATGAAGGGTTTTAACTTGGGCTTTATATCTCCTTTAAGAGGATTGGAACGGACTTTGAAGTAGCATATCTTTTTTTATTGCATTGTTAGGTGTACTTTAAAGTGAAACCTGTGTATATTGTGCGTGTAAAAGTTAAAAATGTAATATTAAAAGTATCCAGTTTTCTAGGTATTGTGCACATTAAAAATAACTTACTATTCACGTTCGGTGGTTTTCTTGTTAAAAAATAAGGGGACTTGTCATGGCACATGCAACAAATTATAAAAAGACTGCAAATTTAATAATTACAACATGGTGCAGACCACGCTGTCAGATACTGGAACCGAGCACTCTCTTTAATCATGGGGCTTCCCATAGTGTGGGTGGTCATGGTCCCCAGACTTTTCAGGCTAGCTAGTCCCCATGTGAGAGGGATTGTAAAGCAGAGCACAAAGAAATGGCATCCACAGGCTTTTCAGGATTTTTAATTTGAGAAAGGGTAGCATTTCCCTTAGTTTGCTTTTCCCCTGTCTCTGTTCCCCCTCTAAATTTTTGTTGCTTGTATTGTGTGCCTCGACCAGACAAAACCTTATTGAATAGGCACTTGCGTTCTTTGTCCAGTTTGTTGCTTGGTTTACTTTGCCACAAAACAAAACAGTTAACATTTTGAATGTTTTCCAGCACAAGACTGAAAATGACTAGTAGGAGTCGTGGTCATTAGAAATTAGTAACTTCTCATATCTAGCCCTGTATAAGTTGATTCTTAAAATCAGTTTATTTGTTCCATATTTTAAAATTTTTCATTCTGCTCTTTAATTATTTCCTTGAGGAGCTCTGGTGGTGCTATGGGTTAGGTGTTGGACTGATGAATTCAAGGTCCGAGGTTCAAATCCACCAGCCACTCCAAGAGAAAAAGATAAGGCTGTCTGCCTCCATAAAGATCTATAACCTCAGAAATCCTACAGAGGGTTGCTCTAAGTAGGAATTGACTCAATGGCATTGAGTTTGGCTTTTTCTTTCTTTTTTTTGAAGTTTGAGTAAATGAAAATTTGACTCATTTTCAAATTATTTTTCCTCATTGAGAGCTGTTCTTGCTAGTTAATTTTGTTAAGTCATGTGATTCCTTTTTTGTAAAAAGATTATGTGGTCCTAGAAAGCCCTTAATTGCATGAATATTGATGAAATAAGCAAGTGAAGGATATGTTCAGTCATTAGTTTTTGTCCATTCATGAGAATTTTAGTTTATTAAAGCTCTTGGTCCATTTCTTCTGCTCTCACTTCTTGACACATGTTAGAAATTAATGTGCCTGAAGATTTAAAATTTTCTCCCTAGATAAGTGCTGTTGGTTTTCTTTTTCCAAAAAGAAAGATTTTGGAAAACACAGATTTGTTAGAAAAACTCTATATTAACAAATTTATTTCTTCTCTTCCTTCTACTTCTATTGATTCCCTTAGGAGATGTCTTACTGCTTATAGTTATAGACAGACTGTTCGTTGTATTTATATGTAAAAGTATGGACAGCCTGCACTTAGTCATCTATTTCTTTTTTAAAGCATGACATTTTACCTGATATTTTATATTAGCATGCACAGTTAATAGTAGTATAAAGGGAGGATGTGAAAAGTGAAGAAATAGTTTGCAAACAGTAGTTTTACAACAGATGAGCCCACAATTACACATGTTTTAGTTCCAAAGATCAGGTCTATATGAAAATCTACACTATGTGCAAATGAAGGATGACTACATAAGATCTCAAGTGGAGGATAACTACATTGTTACATAACTGCCAAATTACATTATCACAAACCACAACTAATCCTGGCCCAATCAAGTTGACATAAAGCCTTAATCACCACAGCTAGCATTATTTCACTTCACACCTTAGAGCTCATTACTACTAGCAATGCTTAAAATATCTCAATAGATATTTTACTATTGTTATAATGCAAAATATTAGCTAATGAGATAGTGGATAGGTAAGGAATAAGTAAGTGTAGTGTATTATAATGAGATACAGTTCCTAATAAAGCCATATTATATTGTACTTTGGTAACATAAGCTGATTAAGAATAAATTGCCTGCATTTGTACTTTATAATGGGATTGTCAAACCAGTTTAGAGAAAAAGTATGATCATATATTTTACAAGGAATACTTCCCTTTAAACTCACAACCTGTATCAGCTCTTATGTTAGACATAGCTTTTTGGAGAGTTTTACTGTTGTTCATAAAAGCATTTTAAAATGCTTAAGTCATTTTCCTATATGATAAAATTAATCTAAATTTCTCTTCTGATGCTGTTTGCCAAGCTTTAGATCACAACAGTTTAATTTAAGAATTAAATGCTGGCTAATCCCCTTTGGTATTTTGAAGATATTTTGGGCACTCTTTGTTCTATAGTATGCGACAGTCTCTTTATAGAGAACCACTGGTATTTGATGTGGGCCCGTCTGGCAGAGAGAATTTGAACTCTAGAGTCTGGGTGCGACTGAGACAAGTTACAGATACCAAACATCACTTTCTTTGTGAATTCCCTTTCATCTATACATTGAAGGATTAGATTTAATCTTAAGTAGAAGAGAGTAGGCAGTTGGTTTTGGATTTAGAAATTGGCATTTGGAATTGAGAAACCATATCAAGGGCAGGGATGTTGGCTTTTATAATTTTAAAATTACTACTGATTCACATATACTTAAACTGAGCATTTAGTCTCCCTTGCCTTAAACTCCCTGATGTGTTTTAGAATTCACCTTAAGACACCAGTGTAAACTGTCACCAGAAAACTGTCTCTTGGAGTCCTTACAGCCTCCTTTGCAGGCTCTTTGGTTCTCACAGGGCAAGTAACATGACACCTAGTTTAGCTGGTTTCTCTTCCCACACATGCTCTCAGAGATTCCCCTGTGAACCAATGTCTAAGGAAGCAGATACATATTCTCATGACAGAGATATACAGGTTCATAGAGATGCTATTGGGCTCTGAATATTCCTTTCATGAAAAAAGATACATAACTATGAGAGACATTTATATGAAGACTACAAGACTGAAATGCATATTATGTTTATGATTGCTTGAATAAAATTAAGACAAAAATACCTCACATGAGTTTAGGCTACTAGTCTTTTTTTTTTTTAACTGAAATGCAGGTTTATTGCACTCAAGAAACCGAAACAAATTTTATTTCAATCATATAACACTGCGATGTTTCACAGTAAGCAAGTGCTTTTCTTTAAGGCCGGATATGGAAGCTGAGTCAGCAAGATTTTTCAATTACATGAGGTGGAATCCTAGAATCTGATTCTAAGCTACCCCTGGGCATGACACCGCAAGTGTTTTACATCTTAGTGTGGCACAAGCATGAGGAACCACCATCTTTAGAAACAATAATTTAGATAGAAAAGGGTCCCACATTACAGGAACTAAGAAGGTGTCTATTTACACAATAAATGCTAAAGAAAGCGAGTACAACAGGCCAGTGATCCAAATGTTGAAAATGCTGATCACCAGCTTATCAGGAGTCCTTCACGACATCCGCCCTGACTGCTCCATTCCTGGGGAAGGCAGAGGCAGATGCTTCAATATAAACCCAATTCAGGAGCTTCGTTTAGACTTATGAAATAAAGCTTGAAGGGGAAGCCATAAAATTTAGGTAAACGTTAGAAATGCATCTAATCAAGGATGGATTTCAAGCTAATACTTAGTCTAACTAATTAAGGATGGACTTCAAGCTAATACTTAGTCTTTTTTATCTTTTCTTTTCTTTTTAATCGTTTTATTAGGGGCTCATACAACTCTTATCACAATCCATACATACAATCAATTGTGTAAAGCACATTTGTACATTCATTGCCCTCATCATTCTCAAAACAATTGCTCTCCACTTAAGCCCCTGGCATCAGGTCCTCATTTTTTCCCCTCTCCCACTCCCTCATGAGCCCTTGATAATTTATAATTGTTATTTTGTCATATCTTGCCCTGTCCGACGTCTCCCTTCACCCACTTTTCTGTAGTCTGTCCCCCAGGGAGGAGGTCACATCAAGAGCCTTGTAATCGGATCCCCCTTTCCAACCCACTCTCCCTCTACCCTCCCAGTATCGCCACTCACACCACTGGTCCTTTAGGGATCATCGACCCTGAATTCCCTGTGTTTCCACTTCCTATCTGTACCAGTGTACATCCTCTGGTCTAACCAGACTTGCAAGGTAGAATTTGTGCGGGGAGGGGAGGGAAGCATTTAGGAACTATAGGAAAGTTGTATTTTTCATCTTTGCAACATCACACTCTGACTAACTGGTCTCCTCCCCGAGACCCCTCTGCAAGGGGATGTCCAGTGGCCCACAAATGGGCTTTGGGTCTCCACTCCGCACTCCCCACCATCATTCACTATGGTA
>NW_022103924.1:3251394-3271155 GCF_000313985.2 Echinops telfairi
GTGGTCTGTTGATTCTGTTTATCCTTTCAAAGAACCAACTTTTGGCAGCATTAATTTTTTCCATAGTTTCCTTAATTTCCCTCTCCTGAATACAAGCCCTGATTTTTTATAATTTCTTTTCTTTTGCTATTAGTAGGATTGTCCTGCTGACTATACTCTAGTTGTTGTAAAATTTGAGCCAGCATATCGATCATGCGTCTCTCTTCATTTCTCAGGTGTGCATGTATTGCTATGAAACGTCCTCTGATAACTGCTTTTGCTGTGACTCATCAGTTTGGGTACATTGTTGCTCATTCTCGTTGGCTTCTAGAAATTTCCTAATTTCATTTCTGATCTGGGCCAGTACACACTCCTTTTGCAGTAGAGTTATTCATCCTACAATTGTTTGCTCTTGTTTTCTTCATCTTCCTTTTGTTGATATCCAGCCTTATGGCGTGGGTAAACTACAGCTGTGTTGATACCAAGCCCCCCAATGGGCTCCAAATGGTCCCGGCTCCGGCAGAAACGGTGGCAGGGCCAAGGTTAAGCCCCAGCCAGCTTCTACTGAGGCAAGTCAAAAGCCCCCAGCCCCTCAAAACCCCATGGGCCTGTGCCTACTTATATTTATGATTCTCCTCCTGCGTTCCAGCTGTGTTGAATTTCCCTCTAAGCAACTCGCCTGGGCTGGTTTCTGCGGAGTCCCTCTGGTATGTATCACTCGGTCGCCATCTTCCCAGAAATTCCCTAATACTTAATCTTATGTTTTAAAATGTGAATTGGAGATCAATCTAACAGGACTCACAGATAAAAGAAATCCCCAAGTTTCAAAAAGGCCTGTCATCTTTTTGAACTAAGTGAGACCAACAACAATAGTAACTATTTACATACAATCAAAAACTCAACTCCTAGGGGAGTCTCTTAGTACTAGCCTAAGAGATCTAAAGGATTGTCGATGGGTTATTTTTGTTAAAGATCGATTTGAAAAGCAGTTTACAATATTGCCTTAGATCCTAACATAGAAGTTTGGGGGGAGAAGGGGGATACAATTGGATAAATACAATGGTAGGTGTTGCTCTTCAACTCTATCAGACCAAGCACACACCTCAAATCCTAAGGAGTTAAAGTCGAGGATTATTTTCGAACAAATTAAAGTCTTCTTGGATCTCCCTTCATAGGGCACTAAATTGCAACTTGTCATGTGTGGTTGGGCCACAGAATAAAAACAGCACCTAGCCCCTATGAGGCACCGGGTGGCTAAAACAAGGAGTGACTATAAAATTGTTAGCAAGATACTTGAATCCATGGAAGCCAGGTTTAAAAATATCATGCCTTGTTCATGCATGACTAACCCCTTTTAGCCACCTAGTGAATTTCAAACTGACTCCCATTAAGTGGGTAAATAGGATGCCTTGTATGTCTTTGATGCAGAACTTAACTAACCTAGGCTAACCCAAGCTTCAACTTTGACTGTTTGTAAGCTGTATATCTGCAGGTAAAGTGCCAGTTTTATACCCAAACTAATGAGTCAACCAAGTAAACTTCAAAAATCTGCTTTGCAGTATTGGCATCTGAGATAGTTTATTGTGCCAGCCTGGCCGATAAACACAAGTGGGATTAACTGAAGGGCAGAGAGATAAATGCCTTGGTGAGTCTCACCTTTCTTGTCTCTCGCTCTTTGATCATCGGACCAGTGTGTGGCTGCCTTGCTTGTCCTGTGCCTCAATTTAAAGGCTACACTACCTGTGGGACGCCTAGCCTGTGGACTGTGTCGCTGTAAGTTGAGGTCCCTTTAAGAGATCGCTGGAGCTGGGGACTGGCAGTTGGTGACCTGGCTGGCAGTTGGTGACCTGCCTTCTGATTGGCTGCTGTGCTGACATAGCCTAGCTCTCTCTATAAATAGAGGAAGATTTGGCAGCAGACAGGACTGGAAGGACTGCTAGTCTCTCACAACTCTCTCAAGGCAGTGAGTTGAATTGAGCCATTTGTAGTGCTTTATAATTTAACTGTTTCTTTCTTGTATTATATAATTATCTGTATATGATTTAACAGTTCATTTCTTGTTATATATCTAATTATCTTTATAAATAAACATATTGAATTATCAGCAATTTGGTTTTCTCTCTCTAGAGAACCCTGTCTAACACAGCATCTGACATCCTCAGACTGACTTGCTGAATTCTGCTTGATCAAATGAAAACTGGCTCGAGGGGTGGGCTTCCTCCTCTAGAGCCAAGCTTGCTGTTGATGGTGCTAGTGCCTGGAAAGTGGGCTGCAGTCACCCGCTGGCAAAACCCAAACACGAACTTACAAGACACCAGGAGCCTTTGTCTTAACATCCTGTCATTTTAGGTGACACCACTTGGCATTGTTAAGAAGCAGGCCTGTTTTTGAGGTAGCTACACAGCTCCTAAGATGCCCCACTTGGGTGGGGTGGCGTCAATTCCTGTTTCGCTGGTTGATACACTTGGAGCATCAACCTTTCGGAGTCTGACCTTTTTGGATGGGAAGGGGGGGAAAGCAGTGAGACCACAGCACATCTTCAAAGTTCATTTAGAAGTCGGCATCTAAGGTAAAGGAATTCTCTGTTTGGCTTGACATCACTCCCATCTTCTAGTACTCGCCTACTCTCTTCTCAAAGAAGTTCGTCTTCCCTTCCAGGGAAATGTTCTCCATAAAGTCAAATGGGTTTTCTACTTTGAACATCTTGTTGAAACCCAATTCCAGTGTTAGCCTGTCTGCCACGAATTCAATGTACTATGTCATTAAAGTGCAATTCATTCCAATCAGCTTCACGTGCAGGGCCTCCGTCAGGAATTCCTGTTCTCTCCTGACAGCATTCATGATTTCTTGTACTCTCTGCTCCGAAGGGTTGTACAGCAGGTGTTTGAACACGAGGCAGGCAAAATCACATTGCAAACCCTCATCTCTGCTAATAAGTTCATTGGAAAATGAGAGGCCAGGCATTAGTCCTCGTTTCTTGAGCCAGAAAATGGATGCAAATGAACCAGAGAAGATTCCTTCCACTGTCGCAAAGGCTACAACTCGCACTCCATAGGTAACTTCTTTGTTTCCAATCCAACGCAAGGCCCAATCTGCCTTCACCTTCACACAAGGCATTGTTTAAGTGGCATTGAAGAGATATTCCCTTTCCTTGGAATCTTTAATATAAGTGTCAATGAGGAGATTATACATTTCAGAATGGATGTTTTCCATAGTAATTTGGAAGCCACAGAAACAGAAATTTATAGGCTAAATCGCTCCACCAGGTTCTCATTCACTATGCTATCACTGGCTGCAAAGAAAGAACGTGTGATATGAAATATCTCTCCTCAGGCTTCCCAGTGCTGAATATCGTTAGACAGATCCACCTCCTCGGCCGTCCAAAAGGAAGCCTCAGCTTTCTTATACATCTGCCAAATGTCATGGTACTCGGTAGGAAAGATGATAAAGTGGTGGGGGTTCTCTTTCAGCAACTGCTCATCGTCCACACTGGAGACTGGACCTTTGGGGCTCTCCATCTCCTGGAAGATCTTCCTTGCCGCCTTGCTGGCCAGGATGCGGTTGCTGCTGAGGGACGGGGCGCTGCGCTGAAGATGTGCAGTGAGCGGGGTGGAGGTCTCCTCCCTGCCCGCTGCCCGGCCTGGCTCCCGGCCCCCGGACAACCACCTGCTCCACACCAGGCCATGCAGTGCACCGAGCAGCCCCTGCCTGACTCGAGTCCCTGTAGGGCACAGAGCCACTGCTCCTGTGGCTTCCCACGCCTCCTCGTCCCTAGCAGACCGAGGCTACTAGTCTTAAAAGTAATTTATTTTCCTGACCTTTGGTTGGACATATAATTCATTAGCATGCTATTTGGTGTCATCAAGTTAGTTTCCATTCATAGCAACAGAATGGAACCTTTGCTCAGTTTTCTACCAATTCACAATTGTTGCTATATGTGAAAGTATTCCTCTTCTTTGCTGATCTTATGCCCTTTTATAGGAACTAGTTTCTCCTGTAACATGTCCTAAGTATGTGAGAGGAAGTCGTACCATCTTTGCACCTAAGAGACATTCTCGTTGTACTTCTTCCAAGACAGATATTTGTTTGTCTGGTGGTCCATTGTTATCTCAATACTCCGCATTAACTCCATAATTCAGAGGCATCCATTTCTCTTAGGCCTTCCTTATTCATTGTCCAATTTCCATGTGCATATGAAGCAATTAAGAATACATGACTGGTTCAGGGATACCTTAAGTCTTCAAAGTGACATCTTTGCTTTTTTTTAACACTTTTGCCCAATATGATATGTTGTTTTGATTTTCTTTACCTGCTTCCAATTCAACTTTATAGTAGTTTATTTTAATTTGTGAGAAGTCTTTTATAATTGAAGATAGTGTTGCTATGCTGATGATATGTTCCATCCAATAGCTGCATCACTCAATCCACAGAGTAAGTGTATGTCTTGTGATACAGATTAGCACCTTGGAGAGTATGGCCCAAGGACTCTGGTCTCCAAGACCTTGTACACAGGATCTTCAAGGTTCTCCCTTTTCCAATAATGCATTTTGTGATACTGTATTTTCTTCATAAATTGGACTAAAACAGTTGCAACAGATTGAATGCAATATGAGATATGAGAATAAGTCATACACTGAGACTTACAAAGATATGAAACAGTTCCATTCTACTAAAAATGGTATTGGAAAGTATAGTTATTTTTCATAAATTATGATGTTGCTAACATGAAATGGGCTTTTTATATTATCTGTAAGTGAATTAACAGGTAGTATTGTAAAATGTCTTCAGATTTAATTACCAATGTGGCAATGAAACCCGTATAAACAAGATCTCTTCAGGGCTTTGAGACCAGATGATTTAAGAACTATACTGGATCTATTTAAGAACTATACTGGATCAATCAGCTTCACGTGCAGGGCCTCCGTCAGGAATTCAACTGTTAACCTCTCTTAAGTTTTAATCAGTGAGTCTATAAAATCTAGATTAAAATTAGCCCCAGAGACATGAGGTTGTAATCTCCTCTATATTTTTCAGGGAGTTGTCTTATAAACAAGGGAACTATCAAACAAAGCTATCAGTGCCCTATTGTAAATTTAAGAAGGAGTTGGAGGTTTCATGATTAGGATTGATTTTACTCATTTAAGTGATATGTCTTTATAGTATGACATAATCTGACCAGTCTGCATTTCTGTGTGACTTTCAACAAACATAGATATATATATATATGATTCCTTGGCAATCTTGGAAACCAAAATGATGGTTCTAACTACATTAATTCTTTTTTGAGGGGAGAGTACTTGGATGTTGCAAACAGTATGCTCAACTACTAAATGATAGGTCCCTGGTTCAAGTTCACTCAGAAGTAACTCAGAAGAAAGGTTTGGTTGGTGATCTTCCAAAATGTCAGCCATTGAAAATCTTGGAGAGCATGGTGTTCTGCTTGACACACATGAGGTCACCATGCATTGGAATCAACTTAAGGGTAACTGGTTTTATTTTTTAACTGTTCCATGGAGACATGGAAATGGAGTCACATGCTTGGTAAAATAGCAGGGCAGTGAAAAAGAGGAAGACTTATTAGAAATGGAGTCACATGCTTGGTAAAATAGCAGGGCAGTGAAAAAGAGGAAGACGTATTAGAAATGGAGTCACGTGCTTGGTAAAATAGCAGGGCAGTGAAAAATAGGGAGACTTTCCACAGGATGGATTGACACAGTGGCTGCATCGATGAGCTCAAACATAACAACAATTGTAAGGATGGCACAGGAACAAGTGGTGTTTCATTCTGTTGTACATAGGGTCACTATGAGTTGGAACCGACTGGATAGCCCCTAACAACAACCAGAAGCCTGAATCAAGGGCCTCTAGTGGCACAGTGAGTAAAATATGTTGGCTGCTAGCTAAAAAGGCTGGCTTTTTGAACCCACCACACCTCCATATGACAAAAGAGCTGGCAGTGTTCTCCCATAAATATCACAGCTTAGGAAATGTTCTGGTACAGTTCTACCTTGTCATGGAAGCTACTAGGAGTCAAAATCAACTCTATGATACATCAACAAGCTCTGGTCTAGTTCATTTGACTATAACTATAATTGTATTTTAAATCTTTAGGGCAAGTGATTGCTTACTTTTTAAGTATCTGCAGAACCTGGAGAGCTTTCCCTGGTAACTTCTTCCAAGGTTGATGTGTGTAACTGTTTTCTCACTTATGACCTATACCGGGAGACGGAACCTTTCTCCCTCTGCCCAGCTTTCTTGCCTGCAGTATGGCTTCAATGCGCCAGTTCTCTTCATAGGCAGCAGTATCCTTAGGGTCTTCCCTTGTGTGCCCTACCACATGGATAGGGAGTAAGTTTTCCTCCTTCTCTGAACTTAATAACGCATTTTACATATGTGATATTGGAGATGATTTGCGTGAAAATTGTCTTATGTTGTTTGTTGGGTTGTGCCCAATACACCACCACCACTACCACCCTGCTGCCCAGTTTTCTTTCAAGATTATACTTGTCAAGAACCATCTGCCTTTTGTTTTATATGGGCCCAGCTGCAAATGCTTTTTTAAGTAAGCAAAATATAGGTGTGTATTTCATTATAAAAAGTAATGCAACAATACTAATCTGAGGTTTGGAGGATATTAAAAGACTTGGTTTCTGGAAATCTTTTTAAACTTGGGAACCTTTTTAAAACCTGCTATTACCTATCACTTAAAAATGGATCTGCAACTATCTAAGTAGGTGGCCTTCTGTGGCTTGGCTTGCATTAGAGTGTCCTGTTTGTTTCTTACATATAAAGGAACAAATTTAAATCACTAGGTGCTAAACCAACAAATTTCAGTGTGGATTTCTTAAAAAAACAATGGTAGTTCTTGCTCTGTAATGGTAGCCATTACTTTTTTATGTCCATCCAGTTTCTGCAGACGCTACCTTCTTTTCTGTTCTTCCCTTTTCTTTCTGAAATAAAGGGGGCATCTTGTGAATGGATTGCTTTGAAGAAAATGTAGAGGAAAGGAGAGCACTGACCTTGACATGTGATTACTTTTCATGAGCGTGGATAAGTATAGGATGCAAGGCTTGCCAGGCCTTCAATTCTTTGCCTTTTTTTTTCTTCTTAACATTTCTAAAGGTTTTGTTAGGACTTTCAAATGGAACTTCCAGCCTTGGACCATGTCCATTAAATAGTGGTGTGGTCTGAGCCATAGCAGCAGCACAACTGTTATTTTCCCTGAACCAGTTTCACAGAGGTTAACTGAGCTGGAATTGATGAGAGAAGAGCAATGCAAGGGACCATGAGTATACTGTGTGTAGGCTTTACACCCCCTTCTTCATTCTATGTCAAATCTTTTCTTTTTTAAAGTAGAGTTTTTATCAACTTGATGTTAAAAAAATCAAATTATTGAAAAATGCTAAAATCTATTGAAAATGGTCTCTTTACATAATTGCATTTTTCTATTGCATAGTGGCAGATGCATTTATAAAACGAAGTTTATTGTAGGGACTTGATTTCTTGTTGGGAGATGTGTTACAGTTCAGCACAATCTTAATTTAGCACTCTCTCAGTCTAAATACAGTTCACAATCCTAATTCACTTGATGTAGAGGGCCCCTTTTGAGTGTCTGACTCAAAAAGATCACCAGAGTGAGAAAACAACGGGACCAACAGTTCCGGGGGGACATGGGAGAAGAGAGGGGGAGATGGAGGGAAAGGAAGTGGTGTTAACAAACTCAGGGACAAGGGAACAACAAGTGATCCAAATTGGTGGTAAGGAAGGGTGTAGGATGCTTGGTAGGGTGTGATCGAGGGTAATGTAACCAAGAGGAATTACTGAAACCCAAATGAAGGCTGAGCATGATAGTGGGACAAGAGGAAAGTGAAAGGAAATAGAGGAAAGAACTCCTAGTTCTTTATAGGGCATTTATAGAGGTCTTAATATAGGTATGTACATATGTAAATATATTTCTATATGATGAGGAAATAGATCTATTTGCATATATGTATAGGTTTAGTATTAAGGTAGCAGATGGACATTGGGCCTCCACTCAAGTGCTCCCTCAATGCAAGAATAGTTTGTTCTATTAAATTGACATTCCATGATGCTCACCTTCCTGACATGATTACCAAAGACAAAGCGGGTGCAAATGTGGTGAAGAAAGCTGATGGAGCCCAGCTATGAAAAGATACAGCGTCTCGGGTCTTAAAGACTTGAAGGTAAACAAGCGGCCATCTATCTCAGAAGCAACAAAGCCCACATAGAAGAAGCACACCAGCCTGTGTGATCATGAGGTGCCAAAGGGATCAGTTATCAGGCATCAAAGAACAAAAATCAAATCATTGTGAATGAGGGAGAGTGCAGATTGGGGACCCAAGACCATCTGTAGGCAATATACATCTGTAGGCAACTAGACAAGAGCCAGTCAGGGTGCAGTATAACAACGATGAAACTTACAACTTTCCTTTAGTCCTAAACGCTTCCTCCCCCCCTCCCCCACTCTCATGATCCCAATTCTACCTTACAAATATGGCTAGACCAGAGGATGTACACTAGTACATATAACACAGGGAATCCAGGACAGATGATCCCTTCAGGACCAGTGGTGAGAGAGGGTGGAGGGAAGGTAGGGTAGAAAGGGGGAACCAATTACAAGGATCTACATATAACCTCCTCCCTGTGGGATGGACAACAGAAAAGTGGGTGAAGGGAGATGATGGACAGTGTAAGATATGACAAAATAATAATAATTTATAAATTGCCAAGGGTTCATGAGGGAGGGGGAAGCAGGGAGGGAGGGGAAAAATGAGGAGCTGATGCCAAGGGGTCAAGTAGAAAGCAAATGTTTTGAGAATGATGATGGCAACAAATGTACAAATGTGCTTGACACTGGATGTATGTATGGATTGTGACAAAGAGTTATATGAGCCCCAATAAAATGATTAAATAAATTTTTAAAAAGATTACCAAAGTATATTCCTGATTAACATAAGTTTATTCTTAGTTCAGATAAATATCTAAAGTTAAAATATAAAACAGCAACAACAACCCCAAACCCCTAAACTTTGCCATCAAGCTGATTCTGATTCATGGTGACTCCCTGTGCCGTAGAACTACTTCATAGGTTTTTCTTGGCTAGGGTCTTTCCAGAAACAGATCACCAGGCCTTTCTTCAACTGCATTGTTAGGAGATTGAAACCACCAACCTGTTGATTAGTAGTCAAACACAAACCATTTGTGCTACCCAGGGATCTCTAAAGGTAAAACACATAAGAACAATTGGGGGGATGGCACCGACTGGGCAGTATTTCATTCTGTTGTACATACGGTTACTATGAGTAGGAACCAACTCAATGACACATAGCAAAGATAACATGGGGCTACATTCCTCTGACCTTTTCATACTTCACAAGCTCATTATCATCCCAAAGCAATTTCTCTGTGGCTGAGGTTACACATGCTCCCACACGTTTTCCTTCTTTACCAATGCTGGCATCAATTAACACTCCCACAGATCTCTGTTCTGCTGGGGCTGGTAATTCATTGCAATGGCCACATAGAACTCATAGATATTACTCACAATTATGAGTTATGCAACTAAGAAGTTACAATTCAGGATCAGGAGTGCTCGGGGATACAGCTCTTACTGGAGTGTTTCACAGCCATGTCTGCTTTTTTACCTCTTAGCCAAGCAGTCCTTGAGCAGTCCCTGCTCAGACAATGTTAGAGAGTCCTTTTTGTGCTGCTGCTGAATGCCCCATAGGCACTTCACATCACCTGGAAGCCTCAGATTGAAAGCCCAGAGTTCTAACTCTGAGTTAGCAAACCTACCTTCTCCTGATTAAGTATCTAAGGCAGCCCACTTGGCAAGTGAGCCTTCTGCCTCAAGGCACTCAGCTTTACTATAGGCTGGGAATCCAACTGGAGATTCAGCATGCAGGGATCTCAGCATCCAAAGGATGCACTCCACTCCTGCCTCTTCTTTGTTGATGATGGTGAGGTCTTATCCCTCTCCTGTTTCTGAGAGGGCTCACTTTATGTATGTATGTATCCATTTATTTATACTTTTAATTTTTATTTTAATGAAGTATTATAGCAGATTATGCGTTTTACATTCAACAATATATACCTCTTTTGTTTCAACTCATCTATTTCAGCCCTCTCAATGTATAAGTAAGATGACAAAACTGGCCAGTTCTTGTGTTAGATTTCTACACTCCCTATTTGCATAGACTTACCCTGTCATTTGGTGAGAGTTACAAAGATTATGGCTAGAAGAGCCATATCAAGTAATTCAGTACACCATACCATTATACTAATAATATACATTTTGATGTTGTTTTATAGATTTAAAATAAAGCCATATGTGAAAGGGGTTTTTATAACTTCATGGAAAAGTTATGATTAAAATATAATGGAACTTTTCTATGACTCCTTTGAAGCCCCTCCTACAATCTCATTTCATTCTCATAGCAACCTCATGATACTCCAGAGCAAGTATAATTGTCTCCATGTTACAAATGGGAGGACACACACACACACACACACACACACACACAAATAAATAAAACACAACTGTGAGGACAAAATTATGAATTTGCTTATGGTCCCCATCTGTAAGTAAAGGGAGCAGGTTGGGTACTCCTATCACTGACCCTAATACATACTCAGTTCCTCTGCAGTGAAAGTGAAGCTACCCCTTTGGCTTCTCATTAGATAATGACGCAGGGAAAGGGATCTTGCGTTTGTATTTTATTAAGAGCTTTGTTAGTGCATTGGGCTACTAACTGCAAGGTTGGCTGTTCTGCCAGTGACTGGGAGAGAGGTGAGGCTGTCTACTTTCATAAATAGAAGAAATGATGAGCTGGACAAAAAAATTTCAAAAGCCAGGTAGACAAGATAGAGTAAAATAATATAACAAAATGTTCCTGGAGTCACAAAAGCAAAAAGGAAGCACATGCTCAGCATTAGTAAACTGAAAAAAATTTTTGAAGGAAAACATTCAAACTTTGAGTTACATTTTTGAAAGATTATATGGAATAACAGGGCACATCAAAGTAAGAGGGAATATAGAGTTATTGTACCAATAAGAACTGGTCAGTGTTCAACCATTTCAAAAGGTGGCGTATATAAAAAACTGCTGGTATTGAAGGAAGAGGTTCAAGCTGCACTGAAAGCATTGATGAAAAATAGGACTCCAGAAATTGATGGTGTATGAGACTGGGTTCTCTAGAGAAGCAAAACCAGGACACTAACGAGTATATATGAGTAGATAAGTTTATATAGTGAAAAAGAATTATAACAGCCAAGCAGCACACACAAGAGTACAGAGAGCTCAGTCAGACTCACTTTTGTGGATGAGTTCATACATTGAAGGTCTTTCACACTCATGCGGCCACTAGGTCCAAAGGCCAAAGAAGCAGTAGGAAGAGGAGGTGGTGAAGTGTAGTGGAAGCCAGTAGCGCAGTGTGGTGAAGGCAAGTCTATGCCAAGCATTTTGAGCAGTACATTGTCAGGAAGCTGCTCCTAATGAGACTACGTTGTTAGGTGATGTCCAGTTAGTTCTGATGTATAGTGACCCTATATACAACATAATGAAATACCGCCCAATCCTTCACCATCCTTACAATTGTTATGCTTGAACCCCTTGTTACAGCTACTATGTCAATCCATTATATGAAATCTCTTTCTTTTTCACTGACTCTATTTTTTCAGGCATGATGTACTTCTCCAGGTGCTGTATTCACCCGATAATATGCCTAACTACATGAGACATAGTTTTACCATCCTTGCTTTTAAGGTTCATTCTGGCTATGCATCCTCTAAGATAAATTTGTCTGTTTTTGAAGATGTTTTCAGTATCCTTCACCTACACCATAATTCAAATGTATCACTTCTTCTCTGGTCTTTCTTGTTCATTGTCCAGCTTTCTCCTGCATTTGAAGCAATAGAAGATACTGTGATTTAGGTCTGGTGCAGTTACAGTTCTTGAAGTGACATCTTTGCTCCATGACACTTCCCAGAAGCCTTTCACAGCAGATTTGCCGAGAGCAATACCTCATTTTATTTCCTGACTGCTGCTTCCATCGATGTTTGTGGATTCAAGTAAAGTGAAATCCTTGGCAATTTCGATCTTTTCTCTGTTTATCATGAAATTGTTTATTGGTCCTCTTGTGAAGATTTGCTTTCTTTTCCTTCAGATGTGATCCACACTGTAGGCTGCAGTCTTCGATCTTTATAGCAAGTACGTCAAATCCTGTTTGCTTCCAATAAGCAAGGCTGTCTCATCTTCATATCACAAAGTTGTTAATGAGCCTTCCTTCTATCCTGATGCCTCATTCTTCTTATAATCCAGTTTCTTGGATGATTTTCATAGCAAACATCAATTAAACATTGTGAAAGGATACAACCCTGATGCACAGCTTTCCTGAGTTTAAGCCACTCAGTATCTTCTTGTTCACTTTGAATGGCTGCATCTTTGTCTATGTACAGGGTCAGACTTGATCATAATGAACTGTTCTGAAATCCTGTGCTTCCAAATGTTATCCATAATTTGTTATGAAACACACAGATGAATTCTTTTCATAGTAATTAAAATACAAACATTATGCTGTTATTTTCTGCTTTCAGCCAAGAGCCATCTGATATCAGAAATTATATCCCTTGTTCCATGTTCTCATGACTCTGGCTTGAATTTCTGGTAGTTCCCTTGCAACAGTTTTAAGATTATTTTTAGCAAAATTTTACTTGCTTGTGATATGAATGATATTGTTCAATAGTTTCCACATTCTGTTGGACCACCTTTCTTTGGAATGTACAAATATGGATCTCTTTCAGTCAGTTGTCAGCTGCCTTCCAAATTCCTTGGCATAGATGACTGAATACTTCCAGTACCGCATCAGCTATTCAATTGCTATTCCACAAGTTCTTGATATCTTGTTTTTCACCAATGCCTTCAGTGCAGCTTGGACCTCTTCCTTCAATACCATCAGTTCTTGATACATGCCATCTCTTGAAACGGTTGAGCATTGACCAATTCTTTTTGGTTCATTGACTGTGTATTCATTCCATCCTCCTTTGATGTACCTTGTATTGGTCTATATTTTTCCCCATACAATCCTTCCATAATGCATCTCAAAGTTTGAATGTTGTTCTTCACTTCTTTCAGCTTACAAATGCTGAGCATGTGCTTCCTTTTTGCTTTTGTAGCTCCAAGTCTTTGAACATTTTGCTACAATATTTTACTCTATCTTGTCTAGCTACTCTTCGGTATGTTATGTTCAACTTTTGCTTCATCATTTCTTTCTTTTGCTCTAACTTCTGTAATTCTGGAGCAAATTTCAGAGTCTCTTCTGATATATATTTTGATCTAATAAGACTAAGCCAGTTGTATAGCTGAGAGAACTTTTCTGTACTTACTGTTTACAGAGACATATTTTAACATGGCTTATTTGGAATAAACCTGTGCATTTATACACTGGAACTCTAATAGCAATTCTTTAACACTTACTTTTGTATAGGTTTAATTGAATTCTACATAATGAAAAATGCTAGCAAAATTTTTAAGGTATAGTCATCTTATTTTAAAATTTACATGAAAAAGTGCAGGCCCTATAATACATCCTGAAACAATTTTGACAAAGAATAAAGTAGAAAGAATCAGTGTATCTGATATTAAAACATACTGCAGAGACATTGTGGTCTTGGTGTACATAGAAAAACAGAATAGAGAATTTAAAAATAGATCTACACAAGTATACTCAAATGATTTTTGAAAGAGGATAAAAATAAAGAACAGACTTTTTAATAAACAGTTCTGGAATAATTGAACATCTGTAGGCAAAAAATATGAACTAAATAAACCTCACACCTTAAATGAACTTGGCTTTACCTCAGAAGCACCTTAGACTTAAGACTGAAATTCCCTAGTATGAGAAAAAACAGGTGACTGCTATCCTGAGAACATAGAACTAGTCGACATTGGACTTGGTTTAGATCTTTTGTCTTGGGAGCACACAATGAGTAGTGTGTACTCCAATGTACTTAACTATTTTAATGTCTTCCTTGGTTTATTTATTTATTTATTTATTTATTTAAGCATTTTATTAGGGGCTCATACAACTCTTATCACAATCCATCCATACATCAATTGTGTAATCATTTTATTAGGGGCTCATACAACTCATCACAATTCATACATACATCAATTGTGTAAAGCGCCTCTGTACATTCATTACCCTCATCCTCAAAACATTTCCTCTCCACCTAAGCCCCTAATCACGGTTCTGCCATTGTCAATGAATACTGCTGAAAGTTTTTCCTTACCACCAACCTCCATGGTTTGTGTAGTGTCCAGTCACTTTAGAGTTTAATCTATACAAGTCAATAATTCACAGATTTTAGTTCACAGTTGGCCTATACACATGTAATTTCCTTTTCTCAACAGTGTTTTAAATTCTCTATCATTGGCTAAATTAATGACTCTATTACTAGAATTACCTTATTCCCCAGGGATGTAATTGATAATGTCCTAACATAAATTGACAATGATAACTCTAAGGCAAAGCAGAGACACATGAAAGGATTTGGGGGCTTTCACTTAATTTAAGCTTCCATCTAAAAGCAATTAGTTCTTATGACCTGGCCCTGCTTATGCTCATTCTCATGAAGAAATCATTGAAGATATGGGTCCTATAGCAAAGTGTGATGAAGAAACTAGATGGTGCCAGACTATCAGAGGGAATATTGTTTGGGGTCTTAAAGACATCTTCAAACAAGCAGCCATTTAAGTGAGGCATCAACTAAGTCCACATGGAAGAAACACACTAGCCTCTGGGATCCAAGGATTGTAAATAATGAAATCCAAATCTGAAGGAGGGAATGGTATTACAGCTTAATTATGAGCACCCAGTTTGGAAAAAGCTATGGATGACAGTGGAAACTCAGAATCCATTTGCAGGGTCCACACATGGATTAAACCTTTAGTGAATCATTTCTGACCATAATCGAGGGAATGTGAATATCCTTGTTATCAGACAGAGAGCATTATAAAGTATTATGACAGATATAGTTAATGTATAATTAATCTTATCATTTGATCTTCCTTTTGACCTATGTTTGAGTTTTTTTAAAAAATTGAAGGAAATGCATGTAGATCAAGCCTCTAGTGAATACCTTTGACCATAGATGAGGGATAAGAATAGCCTTGCTATCATGCAGAGTGCATTGGAAAGTGAATTGTTGCCAATGCAGTTAGGCTAAAATTTAATGCCTTATCAGTTGATCTCCCTTTGACCCATTTTAAACTTGTTCTAGTTTTTAATATTTTCTGCTTTCTTATTAATTGAAGCTTTTTGCTTTACTCTGTAAATGTTGTGCATTTTATTTTATGTTTTTTGTTTAGATGCTTTTCTATATATAAAATCCAGGATTGGTAAATCTATAGTGACAGTAACTGGATTAATGGTTCCTTGGGGGTACAACAGAAGAGGTTGTAGGGAAATGGGAAGTTAAAAATGATAAGTACAAGAACAAGGAAAATGTTCTAAAAGATGATTGTACAACTGTTGTTGATATGATTGAACTATTGACGTTTATAGTTTATGATTATATGCCAATAAACTTTTGGTTTAAAAAAAAGCTCAAGCTACATCATGAACTTTATTGTAAACATAACTCTACAAGGTGAAAACAAATCTTCAGGATCTAGAGTTAGGTAAAAATTAATAAGTAGGACATGATAAAAAACATCATGTTTTTGTTTTTGTTTTGTTTTTATGTTTTACATACCATACCAAAATCCAAACCCACTGCCATCAAGGCTGTTCTGACTCATATGTTTCCCAAAGTGGGCAATAGTATTCCCTGGTGGGTGCTGGGATGATTTAGGGCACCTACAAAAGCAGATACCTACACTTTATTTTAGATTATGGACTCTGGTATACACATTTTTAATTGCCTGGAGGACACTGAGGAATGTTTTTTTATAGGGGGCCAAATAATTTGGGGGACCTACGTTATAGATAGGGTTTCCGAGGCTATAAGTATTCATAGGAACAGATAGCCTCATCTTTCTCCCATGTAGTTGCTGGTGGGTTTGACCTTGCAGTTAGCAGTTCAAAACTTATCTGACAGTGCCCTCAGAGCCCTTAGGGACTTCATAGTAGCAACGAAAATAAAAGACAAGAACTTAAACGCCAACAAGAAAAAAACGTCAAATTTTCTAAATTAACAAGGCCAAGACTATGATGTGATAATCAATGAAATATAAAACTTAAGGACTATGATCTAGCATTGTTACCAAGATAAATGATATTTTAAAAATAAAATCGAACCAAAATTCTCATGATGAACAAGATAGCAAAAATTTTAAAAACAGCATATGAAATGATGGAGATGGGAAAATACTGGGAGGTTGCCAAAATTAAAGGCAACAGAGAAAAATACTGTTATATGCACAATTCTGCAATAAATTGTGTGGTGATCTCCTAGTTGATGCTTAGATAAATACCAGGATAAACGGCTGAGAGAGAAATTAGGAGTAAACCCATGAATATATATATATAGGTTTGACAGAGGATATTTGTATCTGTAGTATCTCTGCTGCAAATATAACTGAGTATAAAATTACAAAACAATCTTAGACATAACCAAACACCTTGAACTTGCTGGGCCTGGGAGTTCAGAACCATTTGTCTTGGGGGAGTCAAAGGTCAATTGGCATAACATAGTTCACATAGGAGCCCTAATGGTATTTGTGAGTAAGCATTGGGTTATCTACTGCCAGGTCAGTGATTCAAACCTCCCAGCCATTCCTTAGGAGAAAGATGAGGCTGACTGCTCCCAGACAGATTTACATCAGAAACTAGGGTCACTATGAGTTGGAATCAATCAAAGACTATTTAAGTGTTAGTTCACAAAAACAGTGTTCTGCATCCTACTTTGTGGAGTACTGACTCGGACCATAAAAGTTCATAAACAGCCATCTATGTTAGTCCTTAGTCTTGGTAGACTAGAGAAACAAATTCAGGGAGACTCATGTATAAAAAAGAGCTCATATACAAGAACAATTGAATATTGAGAAAACATCCCAGCCCAGTCCAGATCAAGTTCATAAGTCCAATATTAGTTCATATGCCCGATACCAATCTATAAATTCCTCTTCAGATTCACACAACGCATGCAATGACACCGAACGCAGGAAGATCACAGGCCAGTGGGTGGAGAATCTTGTGGATCCAGTGGCAGTGGAAGCGTCTCAGCACTGGCAGGGGTCTCCATTGTGGCTCCTTCAGCTACAGGGCTGTAGTGTAGTTCCATGTGTCTTGTCAACAGGAATGTCTTGCAGGGACTGTCCGAGTGTTGGCCTCCAGTGAGCTATTTACCTCTTGAGGTGTTCCAACCTGCGACCTGATCGATAGGCTAAATTCCACCCCTTCACTCTTAAGTCTCAAAATGACAACAGAGTATGTAACTACCACACCATCTAAGGTGCAGCTGTTCATCTTTTCTTGTCCTGGAAAAAGGTGAATCATGAAAATGGAGACACATGGAAACAGTTCATCCAGTGGGACTAATGGCCTTTATAGACATCAGCCTCTATAACCTGAGATCAGAAAAATTAATAGTATTTGGTTATCACTACCAACTCTGACAAAGATTACATTAGAAGTTCTTGGTTATATTAGAGAAAAATGTGGAGCAAATCGCAAAAGTATACAAGAGACTAGCCTTACTGTTCAGTTTGAGACTGGTTCAACCCTAAAAACAATAGCCCTTAGTCACTATATATCTAGAACTGAATTCACCCCATGTTAGAACTATCAACCATTTAAGGTAAAAAGGACAGCATTTACCCAAAGAGAAATTTCTTCCTGCACAGAAGAAGTGAGATAAATGGTGGTGATTAAGGGGATTGTAATAGATGAATTGAAATAAAATATAAATGACTTATTGAATATAAAACTGAAGAACTGCTTTCTAAACTTGCACTTCATTCACAATAAAAGCTTCATTTTTAAAAGGATCTGACTCTGCCCTTGTACAACTCACTCTTATTACCGTAATCCTAAAACAATACCCACTGCCAATGAGTTGATTCTGACTCAAAGAAACCCTGTAGAACAGAGTAGAACTGCCCCTGTGCCTTTTCAAGGCTGTAAATCTTACTGCTATCACTTGATTCTGATTCATAGCAACTCTATAGGACAGGGTAGAACTGCCCCTGTTGGTTTCCAAGACTAACTTTTACAGTAATAGTAAACCTCATCTTCCTCCCACAGTGGTGTTTTTGAACTGCTGACTTTCCAGTTAGCACCCCAAAACATAGTCCATCAAACCACTAGGGCTTTTTAGCCTGTGTTTATTTAAACCTCTGATATTTTGTTAATTGTGTATTTTTGCAGTTTCGTCCTTTGTAAATATTAAAATATTATATCTTTAATACTGAAGTTTTTAAACCTTTAAGTTTTTACACTCAAGACCAGTGTCTTATTCACCTTGGTAATTAGACTGACTGCTGACTTCTCACAGAATTAATGGAAACCTGACATAGTGGAATGATCTCTTCAAATCCTGAGGAAAAAACTAACTAGCAAACATTTTATTGGGGGCTCTTATAACTCTTATTACACTCCATACATCAATTGTACCAGACATATTTTTACATATGTTGCCATCATTCTTTTCTAGACAATTACTTTCTATTGAGCCCTTGCGATCAACTTCACTCCTCCCCACCTTGATATATTATTATTATTATAAATTATTATGATAGATTATAAATTATTATTTTCATATCTCACATTGACCACTGCCTCCCTTACCTTTAATTTCTATTGCTCTTCCCCCTGGATCACTCCCCCCCCTTCTTTCATGCCTTCCCCCTAACCTTCTGGTATCACTATTCCCGTTTCTGTTCTTGGATTCCATTTTTTGTGATCTCTTATCTATGCCAATGTGCATGCTCCAGTCAATCCGAAGTGAGAAGCAGCCCTGGAGTCGTGATAGTGGGGGGTGAGGAAGCCTCAAGGAACCAGAGGAATAATATGTGTTTCATCGGTGTTTTACTGCATCTTGGTTGACTCATCCCTTCCCTGTGACCCCTCTGTGGGAGGATGTTCCATTGTCTACAGATGGACTTTGGGCCTCTGCTCCCACCCCACATGTTCTCAACAATATGTTTTTGTGTATTTGTTTTTATAGGTCTTCTGATGTCTGTTACCCAGTCCATATGATAACTAATAATAGCACTGACTTGTGTGTATCTTCCATATGGGCTGTTGCTTCTCTGCTGGATGGCCGCTTGCTTAACTTCAAGCCTCTAAGACCCCAGACACTATATCTTTTAATAGCCGGGCACTATCTGTTTTCTTTACCACATTTGCTTACGCACCCATTTTGTCTTCAGCGATTGTGCCGGGAGGGTGAGCATCACAGAATGCCAGTTTGTTAGAGCAAAGTATTCTTGTATTGAGGGAGAGTATGAGCAGAGGTCTGAAGTCCATCCACTACCTCAGTGTATTGCAATATATATATGCCAATAGCTCTATTTTTATAGTGTAAAGCACATTTGTACATTCATTGCCCTCATCATTCTCAAAACAGTTCCTCTCCACTTAAGCCCCTGGCATTAGGTCCTCATTTTTCCCCTCCCTCCCCGCACCCCCCTTCCTCATGAGCCCTTGATAATTTATAAATTATTATTTTGTCATATCTTACCCTGTCTGACATCTCCCTTCACCCACTTTTCTGTAGTCCGTCCCCCAGGGAGGAGGTCACATATAGATCCTTGTAATC
>NW_022103924.1:3271961-3276228 GCF_000313985.2 Echinops telfairi
GGGAAGGCAAGCATCATAGAATGCCAGTTTAATAGAAGGAAGCCATACTTTGTTTTCTAGATCCTTTCTGTTTCCTTTTACTTTCCTCCTGCCCCATCATCACATTACCCCTACTTCCTCTCAGCGAGATTGCTGTTGCTCCAACACCCTCAGGATCTCTACATCCTCCTTGTTGTTGATTTTAATTCCCTAGTTGTTCCCCTCACCGTACCCTTCCACCGCCACCTGCTGCCAAGTCCTTCCTCGACCATTGATCCTGTTGCTTTCTCCTCAAGCTTGTTTCCCAGGCCTGTCTTATTTAAGTAGGCAAACCAACAATGACAGAGACCAAACAAAAGATTGAAAAAAGAAAAGGGGGGGAAAAAAAGGAAAAGAGAAAAAACATACATAATTCCAGGTCTCCCCACTGGTCCTGGGAGAATTCCAGGAGTTGCCCCTCCTAGCCTGAAGTCTATTTTGTGGGCTCTTTAGGGGCTCTGTGGCTTGGCTTTACTCCAGTTGCTGATCTGTTATGTTCCCTTCTTGGTTTACCCCACTGCAGGAGGGTTCAGACTGCACTACCTCCCTGCCACGTGTTCCCAATATTGTCCTTTCAGTGATGGGACATGTCATGAGCTGTTGTCGGCCCTGCAGTCCTCTCTGTGCCTTAGCAGCTCTATGCAGGGACGTCATCCTCTGTGCTTTGTGTGCCTATATGAGGTCTAGACTGACCGCCCCTTTCTCTTTTCCCTTTTTGGTTTGCTTCTGTGCGGGCATGGTATGCTGACCCCTCTCCCCAACCTGTAGTCTTAGTGTTGTTTTCTGTCACACGTTCTTCTAGGGAGGGGGTCAGTTTGGCTCTGGTTGGGGCCAGCCCTGTAGCCCAATCTTTTCATGCATTCCTCCACATGGTTATGTTGCCCTCATGGCTTGGTGCACCATGGGGTTGGTATGCACACTCCCGACATAACCAATTCTCTACCCCTAGGTGGGTTAGTGCCCTGCTACCCCCATGCCTTCATCTCCCTTAAGGTCCACTTTTTAATTTCCCCTTTCCCCTTTGTGTTGGATAAACATGTACCTCCTTGTGTTTAGTCTGACCTCCACCCAACTGCCAGGACCTCAACCCGTATATTGTAAGATAAGTGGCTTTTCTTCTATACCTACTGTGCTGATTATATGTACATTAGGGGACTCATGTTGTACTTGTCCTTTTGTGATTGGCTGACTTCGCTTAGCATAATTTCCTCCAACTATACCCATGAAACCATGTGTTTCATGTGATTATCAGTGCTTTTTAGTGATACATATTACTCCATTGTGGGTATGTGCCAGAATTTACTATTTCACTTGTTTATTGATGGAAGTTTATGTTGTTCCCAACTCTTTGAGATTATGAATTGTGCCTCAATAAACATTGGAGTGCATACAACTGGTCACGGTGTATTTATTCCCTCTTCTAGGGATATGCACAGTTAACCCCTTGAAGAAGTGGGCAAAAGATCTGCACAGAAGTTTCACTAGGGAGGAGACCCTATGGCCAATAAACTTATGAGAAAATGCTCCCGTTCATTAGCCATCAGAGAAATGCAAATCAAAACAACCATGAGATACCATCTAACATCCTTGAGGTTAGCCCAAATCAGAAAATCAAAGAGCAACAATGTTGGAGGGTCTGTGGTAAGATAGGAACTCTCCTCCACTGCTAGTGGTCGTGTAGATATGTACAGCCACTGTGGAAAGCGATCTGGTGATATTTAAAGCAAATGGAACTTGATGTACCTTATGACCCAGCTATCCCTCTACTGTGCAAGCCAGGAGGGTATTGTAAATTTTAGTAATAAGCCTTTTGTCTGTTGCGTCATTGCTAAAAATCGTCTCCCAGTCTGTGGGTTGCCTTGTTAAGTCTTTCTATGCACACAGGTGTTTTAGCCTTTGTAAATCCCTCTTGTCAATTTCAGATTCACCTGTGTGTATACCCTTCCCTATTGCATTAGCCTATGTATTCCCTGCGCCAAGGTTCTTAGGTTTGTTCCGATTCCTTGATTGATGGTCTTAATGATTTGGGGTTTTACTTCTAGGTGCGTGATGCACCTTCAGTTTATTCTTATGCATGGGGTGAGGTAAACTGGTTTCATTTTTCTACATGTGGATATCTATTGTTTCCAGCACCACTTGTTAAAGAGGGCATCCGTCTCCCACTTGATGCTTTTTGGGGCCCTTGTTGAAGATCAGCTCTCTATATGCTGATGGTTTTATTTTGGGGTTTTCTGTTCTTTTTCATTGGTCTGAGTATCTGTCATTATGCCAATACCATGCTGTTTTGACCGCTGTGGCTGTGTAGGTGTTAAAGTCAGGTAAAGCATGCACTCCGACTTTGTCCTTGAGGAGTTCTTTGCTAATTCTTGGCTTTTTCCTTCTCCATATGAAATTGGTGGTCAGTCTTTCCAGTTCTTTGAAGAAGTTTGTTGGTATTTGAATTGGGATAGTGTTAAACTTATAAAGTGTCTTGGGTAAGATTGGCAAACATATTTTAAGAATGAAAACCATTTAAGACAAAAGAGAGCATTTATGTTTTGGTGATAAATACTCTCTTTTTGGTAATTTTTATTCTGTTGGAAAATAACTTCAACATTTCTTCTTAGAATAAAATTTACAAAACCAATTACTGTATATATTTGTGTATAAGCTGAGTTTTTCAGCACATTTTTAGTGCAGTTTTTGTGGTAAAATTAGGTGCCTCAGCTGATACTCGGGTTGGCTAATACTCGAGTATATATGGTATCTACTTTCGCCTAAAAAAGTGGTGCTTTTTTTTTCTTTTCCCCCATGTTCTGTTTGCACCAGTGAATTTCAGCCTTTACTGAATATCAGACTTGCCGATCAAATTTTAAAAACAGCTTCCATTTTCTTCTTTAATATGTTTTGTGTGAGGCTTAGATGATGATACAGCGTAGGATGAGAAGTACTGAATTAATGAAGTGAGGCAGTAACTTTCCTTTCTTTAAGAAAAAATTAATTAAGGCAAGAGCCCTGAGAGTGCCATTATTTAAGAGTTGGATTGCTAAGTGTCAGGTCAGCAGTTCCAATCTACCAGCTATTTCAAACCTACCAGCTATTCCTCAGATTTACAAAGACTTGGAAATCCTTTATAGGGTTGCTATGAGTTGGAATATATTCAATACCAGTAGATTTATTTTTATTTAAGTGAGATAGTAGGGCATGTTTGTAAGCTGATGTGAACAATGTGGAATGATACGAGAGAGAACAAGGGTGACGCTGTGGAGTGCCCTGGAGAAGGCAAGAGGCGAGCCACCTCCTCAGTCATCCCAAGAGAGAGACAGGACACATGGTGTCTGTGTAGCTAACTGGTGCATAGTGAGAAGAGGAACTTACATGTAATTGCTCCGATGACTCAGAGTCCTCAGTTGAGAGAGCAGCGTGGAAGAAGTGGCTATATGATGAATACTAGGAAAATAGAGGAGAAGACTGAGACAGTTTCTCAGGAAGTGGCCAAGCCCATTTCCCAGGAAAGCAAGGGGTGGATTGCTGTGATGCAGGGCTCAAGATCATGGTCATGAAGTCAAAGCCAGAACACTTGCCTTAGGTATTCACTAGCAGCATTTAGCTGTTTGGATGCTGGTGAAGGGATATATTGTTGAATTTACAAGGGTTGGAGATTTACAAGTTAAGTACCATAGTTTAGAAAAGGAGGATGAATAAAGAATCGAGGGTGGCAGCAAAGGCCTGGTTATTTAAGCTTGGCAGAGTATTTAGTAAACACAAAGCTGCTCATAGTGTATTCTTTAAGGCATACATTTCTAGGCCTGTCTTTTTATATGCATTATTATACATATGTTGTAAGGCCACCATTTGATCATTCATGCTACTATTTAGTTCAGGCTTATTTTCTAAAGTTTTCTGGTTTTGGTTTGTGGAAAATCAATTCTAATTTGGTTTGTGGAAAATCAATTCTATTTCTCCTTTACCCCCCTGGAACTAATGAGTGAGCAAGAAAGAGGTTCGGTAAGCAAACATTAAAGCTGCAGACTTTGTTATGATTGGACTTGCATTTGGAAATTCTGTGAGTTGTATCTTGTCAGCATCCTGCCTGTGGAATAGGCTGTGTACATCATGGGTGTGGGAGGGTCCATGCATGAGTAGCCCTCCTTGTCCAGATGTAGCCACGGGAATGCCCAACATTTCTCAGTGTGTATTTCATAGTAAAAAAAAGACCACGGGAGGAGGGAGGGTGGGGTGGAAAGGGGGAACCCATCACGAGGAATCT
>NW_022103924.1:3277573-3287243 GCF_000313985.2 Echinops telfairi
CCACCCTCCCACCCTCGTGAACCCTTGATAAATTATAAATTATTATTTTCATATCTTAAACCAACCACTTTCTCTCTTCACCCACATTTTGTTCTTCCCCTTGGGCAGGGTGGTTATATGTCGATCATTGTAATTGGTTCCCGCTATACTCTCTCTTCTCCCACATTTCCCCTACCCTCTCATTATCGCTACTTCCATTTCTGTTCCTGAGGGGTTTATCTGTCCTGGATTCCATGTGTCCAGAACACATGCTCCGGTCTAGCTGTTAGAGCTAGGGTCATGATATTGGGGGTGAGGAAGCCTCACGGATCCAGAGGAATATTGTGTGTTTTGTTGGTGCTATACTACACCCTTATTTGGGTATTTGCTTTTCCTGCTTTTCTTTTGTCAGATTAGTGTTTGTTGATTTCTATAACCCTTTCAATTAATCAACTTCTGGTCTTGATACTTTCTCTTATTATTCTGTTCTCTGTTGCTTTCATTTCTATTCTAATACTTATCATTTCTTTTTCTTTGTGACCATGGGTGTCTTTTGCTGTTTTTTTCCCAAAATGTCAAGTTGTAGAGTTAATGATTTTCTTCCTCTCTTTTCTTTTTGGTGTTTACATCATTGCTATACAATGACCTCTAAATGCTGCTTTTGCTGTGTCCCAAAAATTTTGATGTGCCATGTTTTCATTTTTGTTTGATTTTAGGAATTTAAAAATATTGTATTTGATTTCTTCTGTTACCTAGTGGTTTTTAAGCAGGGCATTCTTTAACATTTGTATTTGATTTCCATGCTTTTTTGTTATTGATTTCTACTTTTATAGATCAGATGAAGATCCTTTGTATTATTTTTATGTTTTGAATTTTATTGTTGGAGAATTGCTTTGTATCCTAAAATGTGATCTATTTTTGGTGTATGATCATGTGATTTCGGAGAGAATATATTTGATGCTGTTGGGTGGATATTTCTCTGAGTTTGAGCTGGTTGATCACTATAATTTATAGAAAGCTTCAACACCTCAACAGAAAAAAAAAGAATAATGATGAATCTACAAAATATCTCATAATGGGATGAACCTAGAGGATATTATACTTAGTGAAATTAGGCAATCACAAAAGGACAAATGAGATCACTATTGTAAAATATGAAGTGAAGTTTTTTTAACAGAAAAAGAAACATTTTTTTATGATGATCAGGGATGGGAAGGGAAAGGATGGTCAATCTCTTGCTAGAGGGTAGGTGTATGTTAACTTTGGTGAAGGGGAACACAATATGCAATCAATGGTAGGTCAACAAAAAATTATCGAGGCAAAAAAGTGACCTGGAAAAGAATAAAGCTAAATGCAACCGAGGAAATACTATTAAATATTCAGTGCTGAAATAACAGCAATAGCAACATCAACAATGATATGCCTTGTTCCATGTTCTCTTCTGAATCCTGTCTGCCCCTTGGGCAATTCCCTGTCAATGTACTGCTGCAACTGTTGTTGGATTATATTAATCAAAATTTTACTTTTGTGCAATATCAATGGTACTGTTCTATAGTTTCAGCATTTTGTTGGGTTACCTTTCTTTGGAACAGACACAGATATGGATCTCTTCCAGTCAGTTGGCCAGGTAGCTGTCGTCCACATTTCCCGGAAGAGATGAGTGAGTGCTTCCAGTACTTCTTCAGCTTGCTGAAACATTTCAGTGGGTATTCCATCCATACGGGGAGCCTTGTTTTGGCTAATGCATTCAGTGCAGTTTGAACTTCTTCCTTCAGCTCATATGCTACCTCCTAAAATGATGGACTGTTCTGTTTGTTATAACTTTTTACTGTTAGGGCAGTACTCTTGTAAATATTTCTGGAAGGCTTATGGTGTATATGTGCAATATAATAGGAGTGGAATTGAAGGGTTGTAGTCTGTGATTTGCTCAAATGTATTTAGTGATATCAAATAAGTTTCTGTAGCACTGTATTTTCTCATTGGCAGTGAATGAGAGGTCAGTTTCACTAGTACTTGAATTTTTAAATATTTGCCAATCTAATGATATAAAATGACTTTAATTTGCAGTTTTGTGTTTGATAGTGAGTTTCAATATCACTTAATTTTAAGGGGCCATATGTTCTGTAAACTGCATTCTGTAAAGTGCCCTTTTATGTCTTACTCCAGTTTTTCTTTTCAGTTGTTTTTTTTCCCCTTGTGATTTGAAGGTGTTTCAGCACTAATTCTTTTACAATAAACATAAGGTCTTGATTCTGATGTAGTAAAATGTGTCGTGTTGTTATGGCTTTGCTTTTGAAGGCTTCTTTAAATTTTTTTCCCCTACTCTAGGGTCAAAAGGATACTGTCTTACCCTGTTGCCTTTTTAAAAAGTTAGTATTTCATTGTATTTAAGGTAAAAGTTCACACAGTAAATTGCTAAAATATATCAAATTCGTTTTGACTCTTATCAACATACATACAACCTATGTACATACAACAGAGCAGGACACAGCACAGTCTGTCCCCTCCTAACAATGGTTGATTTGAGCCACTGGTGCAGTCACAGGGTTAATATACTTAACCGTTTCTACGCACATTATTAAATGAGATTGCTTGCCTTTTTCCCAGTGTGTCATTATTCTCAGTCATCCCAGTCTGGTTGCATCAGAATTTCAGTACTATGGTTTCCTGTCCTGCCTACAAATTCATCTTATCTTTAGAGTAATTATTGGTCATTTGGCCTCACATATGATTTTTCTTAGAAAATCTCAAAGGGAAAAAAAGAAAAAGAAAATCTCATTCCTCACAGTTGCTATTCCTTGTCTTATGAACCAAGCTCTTATATGGCGAAAAGGTGACCTGAAGGGATAATTTCCATTTCGCGTTTAAAGCACAAGTCATGATGATAGTATCAGGAAGTCCTGTCATGTCAACCGGTCCACTAAGTCTGGGCTTTTTATTTATTTGGGTGGGGGCGGGGGTGCTTTTGAATAACTTCATTTCTGTCCTGTATTTTTCTGATATTCTGTAAGGGTTCATCTAGTATGGCCTTTGTCAAAATGATTAAGAAGGCATAGCCCCTACTTTGCTGCCCTTTCTTCAGGATGGTCTCGTCTGGGTTTGATCCCTGCTTTCTCAATGAAATATGTTAGGGTGCTTCTAAAGCTTCACCAAAAAAATCCTCTTCAGGGTTATTATTAGTGCTGCAGTAAGCCTATATGTCAGAGAATTAATATCCTTATGAAACAGAATTTTTCTTGCTTGGACCATATTATAAATTTCCATATTCATCTAGCTCTTTAATGTACTTGTTTTGAAATTTTCTTAACAGTTTTCTTCTCTGTTATTTGAACATAGAGTGCTGAATGGCCTTGCAATCTGTTTTACTCTTTAAAGGGCAATATCGTTTTCGGGATTTTTTTCTTCAGTGAAGTAATTACATGGGACTTACATATTGGTCTACTTTCTAGATTATCTTTGTGAGCAGGGGGAATAATAACTTAGGATTGTGCTATTAAGAAAATTAACCAATTTCCACTGTTGTATCTAATTTGGAAAAATATTAATCACTTACAGGTGATTTCACTAACTTGGAAATTTTAATAATGGTTCAGTAAACAATCCTAGCATAATAGCATAAATGTTTTACTATATTTTTATGTAAAATGTGATGGGAGCAGAAAAGAGTAAGTGACAGATTTCACATTGATGTACAGGTATTTTATATGGCAAAAGAGCCTGCCAAGAATTCAAAATGGAAGTATTTCTATGGACCAAAGGCTGAATCGATTGAATACTTCTGTAGCAAGCTGGGAAATGAAAGGTTTAACAAGGTATCCTATACTTAGAGCAGTAAAAAAAAATATTTTTTTGACCATAACTAACTATATAAATTGGATAGCACTAACAGAGGCTTTGTCTTCCTAATCATATTTTTAGGGGAAATGTTTTTAAAATAGATGCATTGCAATTTTGACTTAAATACAATCAAGAATGATTTGGAATTTCTCAGTGCCCTATTTAGAGAAGGTATCCTTGCTGCTGCTTGCCTACCCCTTCTGGATGTTTCAATACTGTGGTTCTCTGTAGGTTACCATAAGCTGAGCATCACCAAAGCAGCATGTATTACTCAAAGAAATTACATCCACATTGTAGTATGATGTTATGGTCAGGGTTGCCAAATTGAGATCAATTATTTGAAGTAACAGCTCATAGTGATGTCATGGTTTTTCATTGTTCTGCAGGTATTTTATGGACTGGAACTTCTGAGATCAAATTGTGAAAGGAAAATTGATAATTTTATACTGTAATGAAGTCATAAAGGAATTTTAAAGTAAACTTATCAATCAATAGCTAAAAGGGGGCAGTTCTTTTTGTTGAGGTCCATTTAAGAAGTGTTTGTTTGAACATCTATTATGTGAAGTGCTGTGAGCTAGTTAACAGCTGAAATATGGAGTGTTGTATAGACCAGTAAAACATTCTCTTCCTCAAAGAGGTTTGGCCTTGTGAGTGGAATGAGGGAAATGTGCTTTGTAACTGCAATACAGGACAGAATGGGACAAGCACTATGAGAGAAACAGAACAAGATATGGAGATTTCAGGAGAAAATTCATTCATTCATTCATGAGCTGCAACAGGAATCTTAGAGAGGTGGATTTTGAAATTAGGTGCAGTTTTGGCAGATAAAGATAAAGGGCATTTATAGAGGTCTAACCAAAGGCATGTACATATGTAAATATATTTATATATGAGGATGGGGAAATAGATCTATGTGCATATATTTATAGGTTTAGTGTTAAGGTAGCATAAGGACATTGGGCCTCCACTCAAGTACTCATCAATGCAAGAATACTTTCTTCTATTAAATTTGCATTCTGTGATGCTCACCTTCCTGACACAATCGCTGAAGACAAAGCGGGTGAATAAGCAAATGTGATGAAGAAAACTGATGGTGCCAGGCTATCAAAAGATATAGCATCTGGGATCTTAAAGGCTTGAAGGTAAAGAAGTGGCCATCTAGCTCAGAAACAACAAAGTCCACATGCTTCAAGAAGCACACCAGCCTGCGTGATCATGAGGTGCCAAAGGGATCAGTTATCAGGCATCAAAGAACAAAAAAATCATATCATTGTGAATGGGGCGGGGGAGTGCCGAGTGGAGGCTCAAAGCCCATTTGTAGGCCACTGGACATTCCCTTACAGAAAGATCTCAGGGAGGAGATGAGCCGTCAGGGTGCGATGTAGCAACGATGAAAAATACAACTTTCCTCTAGTTCCTAAATGCTTCCACCACCACCCCACCCACCCATCATGATCCCAGTTCTACCTTACAAATCTGGCTAGACCAGAGGATGTACCCTGGTACAGATAGGAACTGGAAACACAGGGAATCCAGGACAGATGATCCTTTCAGAACCAGTGGTGTGAGTGGCGATAATGGGAGGGTGGAATGGAAAGGGGAAACCGATTACAAGGATCTACATATAACCTCCTCCCTGGGGGACGGACTACAGAAAAGTGGGTGAAGGGAGACGTCAGACAAGACAAGATATGACAAAATAATAATTTATCAATTATAAAGGGTTCACGAGGGAGGGGGAAGTGGGGAGTGAGGGGGAAAATGAGGAGCTGATGCCAGGGGCTTAGGTGGAGAGCAAATGTTTTGAGAATGATGAGGTCAATGAATGTACAAATGGTCTTTACACAATTGATGTACATATGGATTGTGATAAGAGTTGTATGAGCTTCTAATAAAACAATATTTTTTAAAAAATAGTGTGGGGCTATTTAGTTTCTCAGAAGAAAGTTTCAAAAAGGAAGGCAGAGGAGAATCAGTTTGACAATTAGGTTGAGGCCATGTGTTGCAGACTGAGCTGAGAAAACCATCTCAGGCATCGAGAAGTTGTTTGTTGTTAGGCACCAGTTCTGAAGCATAGCAACCTATGTACAACAGAACAAAGTACTGCCCAGTCCTGTGCCATCCTTACTATTATTCTTATGTTTGAGCACATTTTTGCAGCCACTGTACCAATCCATTTCCTTGAGGGCCTTCCTCCTTTTCACTGCCCATCTACTTTACCAAACTTTATATCCTTTCTTCTCCAGAGAGTGGTCTCTCCTGACAACATGTCCTAAGTCCATGAGATGAAATCTTTCTATCCTTGGCTCTATGAAACATTCTGGCTGTACTTCTTCTAAGACAGACTTGTTTGATTCTTTTGGCAATCCATGGAGCTTTGAATATTCTTCAAACACATTGGTTTTTCTTCAGTCTTCCTTCTTTATTGTTCAACTTTCACATTCACATGATTCAATTGAAACACTTTGTCTTGGATCAGGAACACTTTAGTCCTCAAAGTAACCTCCCTGTTTTCAATATTCCAAAGAGCTCTTCTGCAGCTGATTTACCCACTGCAACTCTTCTTTTGATTGCTACTTCCATGAGCATTGATTGTGGAGCCTAGGAAGATGAAATCCTTGACAATTTCAATCTGATCTCCATTTATCATGATATTCCCTAATGGTCCAGTTGTGAGGATTTGGGTCTTCTTTACACTGAGTTGCAATCCATACTGAAGGCTACAATCCTTGATCATTATCAACAAGTGTTTCAAGTCCTCCTCACTTTCAGCAAGCAAGGTTGTGTCATCTACATATTACAGATTGTTAATAAATCTTCCTCCAGTCCTGATACCACATTCTTCTTCATATAATCCAGTTTCTCTGATTTGCTAAACATATAGATTGAGTAAGTATGGTGACAGGATGCAACCCTGATGCACACCTTTCCTGATTTTAAACTGTGCAGTATTCCCTTGTTCTGTTTGCACAACTCCCTGTACATGTTGACCCATGTACAGGTTCTACATGAGCACAGTGAAGTGTTCTGGAATTTCCTTTCTTCTCAAGGCTATCATTAGTGTGTTCTGGTCCACACAGTCAAATGCCTTTGCTTAGTCAGTGAAACACAAGTACGTATTTTTCTGGTGTTCTTCTCTTTCAGCTAAGATCCTTAAGACATCAGCAGTGATACCTTTGTACTATGTCCTCTTCTGAATCCAGCCTGAACTGCTGACTACAACTTTTGAGAAGTAGGGTATGGGATATTTCCTGTGTTTGTGCCCAAATGAGATTGCCCCTTTTCCATCTCCTCTTTCCACTCCTACCTAGTCCTATTTTCCCATCTGGTCTGGTTATCTAGTGCTTCTGTATAAAAAATAACACAAGTCGATGGCTTTAACAAATTTATTGTCTTGCTGGTTAGAAATCCAGAACTTTGAATTCAAGGCACCAGTTCTAGGGGAAGGCTTTCTTTCTCTGTTGATTCTGGGAGAAAGACTTTGTTTCATGTGTCCACCATTTTGTTATTGTTGTTGCTTTGACATTAATTGTCCTGTGAGTCTAGGTGGTTCTCAGTGCATAGATTGTGGGTCCAAAGGGCATATTCTTTTAGCTGTTACAGAGACTGATTCCTCACCCCTGTTATCTCTTGTGGTACAGGCCACACCCCAGAGACATTCCTTCCAAATTGGATCTAGGCTTTGACTTCTCTAAGTGTGTAGCATCCCACCCTAATTTTGCCTTATTAACATAAGAAAACCCAATCTTCTTTTTTACAAGCTAATTCTGCCTCATTGACCACAGGCAGAGATTAGAGTTTATAATACATAAGACAGCTACATCAGATCATTGAATCGAAGACAACTATGCAATACTGTGAATCATGTCCTAGCCATATTGACAAAAGAGAATTAAAAGGTAATTGAAATTTTCCACAGAACATTTTGAAGTTCCCTCATATTGTCATAGGGACTATACCTAAGACCATCATAGTCTTTTTACTCTCTCTGCCCCTTTCCTCACCTTTCTCCCCTCTATTTTTCTCTCCTCTCCTTCCTCCTTCTCCAGGTATCAGAACCAGAAGCAGATGTCATCACTTTTGGAAACACTCTGAGACCCTGCAGTTGGAATCCATCATTCCTTTATCAGCTCACACTGATTTTTTTATGCCTTGTGATAGCTCCCAGTGATTTCTTTCTTCTATTATAGTAGTGTTTTCTGTCTCCCTTCAGGGGCTCTTGTCCTAGGAGTCTTGAATACAGGTTACACTCTACATAGGTTTTTTGAATAAGTGAATGAATAAGGGATCCTTGTTTACAAGCAGTTTTTATTTACATTATATATTCAGCATAGAGGAAATTCCAACGAGAATTGGAAGAAATTGCATGCTGTTTTAGTTCAAGAATACTGACCACACTTTGGTGCTCCTAGCCCTGTGCCTAAGCAAGATCCACCGCCCTTCTTCCACACCCGACACCCAATGCCAAACCACAGCCTCACTGCTCCAATTTCCCTAACCCGCCTGCGAATGAGCTGCCTCTTAAGAGATGGAACAGATAAAATGAGAGAGGTTTATATAACTATATCACCTGAAAACAAGGAGAGTGGATTTTTCCTCTGATTTATTTAAACCTTCTCTGCTTATGAACTTTTACCTTTATGGCACAAATATTTTTGAATGGCTTTTCAAACATTAATAAAGTTCCTGTCATTCTTAAAACTCCAACATGAATCAAAATTGGACTTAAAAACTGTTTTATGCATGGCTGACTAGGTTCCTGCACTCTCCACTCTTGAAAGATATATATTAAAAGTCAGGTTTTTCACAGATATATTTATACATTGTTTTAAATGCCCTTCAAATCAGAATCTTTTGATTGATAGCTGCATCCATTTTGAAGGTATTAATTCATGTATTTAGAAAGTAAATGCCTCATGAAGTAAAATAATTATACGGACATAAGTGATGTCCAAGATCACTCTGCCAGTATTTACAACAAAATTTATTTTTATATGACTTTTAGTTTATTTTTGTCCAAGAGCCAGTCCCTAAAGATCCTTAATGGTTTTGTGTTTAGACTATTTGCCACAAGGTGGCAGCAAAAAAAAATAGCAATGACAAGTGTGTATCAACTTTGAAGTTTAGTTTAAGTGAGAGACTTAGGGGACTTTAAACTTAAAGTTTTAGATACATGTTTTGAAAATATAGAACCATAACTAGATCCCAGTATGTTGTTTCTAAGACTTAGATCACTCTTGTGGTCCTCTGTATCAATTCAGATTAGACAATTATGGTGGAGCAGAATGGACTTGAATCATGTACTTTTGGTTTACAAAACATGTTTATGATAAGAAGCAGAAAATATTAGTTGTAGAAAATATAAAAGTCCAAATAGTTAAAAGTAAAAATTTCACTTCAACTTTGGAAATAACCTGTGTTCACAATACGTTGAATTTCCCCCCAATTTTTGTCATATCTTGATTTTCAAAAGTGTTACATTGTCTTTTCTAAGTATCTTTTTATAATGTGATTCATTCATTTGTTGGATAAACCATACTGGACTCATGTAACCCAATGGTGTTGGGTATTTTGGCTGTGTCTAGGTTTTCCCGGAGGAGACCTCATTCACTGCCATCAAGTTGATGCCAGCTCATGGCGACTGTGTAGGACAGGGTAGAACTGAGTTTCCAAGACTAATCTTTTTCAAAACTCATTTTATTGGGGGTTTATACAACTCTCATCACAATCCATACATACATCAATTGTATAAAGCACATTTGTACATTTGTTACCCTCATCATTCTCAAAATATTTGCTCTCCACGTAAGCCCCTGCCATCAGCTCCTCATTTTTCATCCCTCCCCGCTCCCCC
>NW_022103924.1:3287919-3303967 GCF_000313985.2 Echinops telfairi
TTTGCTTATGCACCCATTTGCAAGACTAATCTTTATGGGAGTAGAAAGTCCTACCTTTCTCCTTCAGAGCAGCTGGTTGTTTCTCACTGCAGACCTTGATGACCACAACCTAATTCATAACCGCTACAGCATCACGAGTCCTAGGACATTTAATTCCATTTTGTGTCAGTTTGGCATAGGGATCCCTGGTTGAGCTACTAACTTCAAGGTGAGCAGTTTGTTGCTCCTTAGAAGAAAGATGAGATCTTCTACTCTTCTAAAGATTTACAGTCTTGGAAACCCACAAAAGCAGTTCTGTCTTGTCCTATAGACATAAAATTGACTTAGTGGCTGTGAGTTTGGTTCGTGAGAGTTTGGGGCTAGGCCAGAATTTCCAATGGGGCTGCTATCTGCAAGATTAACAGTTCAAAACCACCGACCATAGCAGTGACTTAAATTTTTTTTTTTTAGTGTTTCCTTGTTATAAGAACACTGCTGTAAACATAATTTTTTCCTTAAGATATATTATTGACAATTGAAATACTGAGTAAAAGAATACACATTTTAATTCTTTGGATACATTACCAACAAAGTGACTTTGCAGAAATGTTGTACAAATGTTTACTCCCTGGAATAACAGTACCCATTTCACCACCTCCTTGCCAACTCTGAGTAGTATGGTATAGGGTTTTGCTTCTGTTTTCTTAGAAGGGGCTGGGAGACTAACGTAATTTTTATGTGTGTGAGCTAATAACATGCCCCCCAAAATAAGGTGCACACACACATCAGAGGTGGAAATGATGAAATTCTATTTTAAAATATTCTGTCAAAGCTGTCCATGCATGTACTATTCAGTTTCAGACAGGAACATCAGCTTCATTCACTCCTTCAATAGTGCAAACATGTTACTTTTGATCTTAATTACATAATAAAGGTATTCAAGAAGTCATGGATGGAAGTTGGTGGTGTTACGTGCCATCGAGTTGTTTTTGACTCATAATGACACTATTCACAACAGAATAAAGCACTGCCTGGTCCTGTTCCATCCTTATGATTGTCCCTGTGCTTGAGCACATTGTTGGAGCCACTGTGTCAGTCCATCTCCTTGAGGACCTTCCACTTTTTCACTTCCCTCTCATTTACCAAGCATGTCTTTCTCCAGGGACTGTTCCCTCCTGACAACATGTCCAATGTATATAAGACAAAGTCTTCCCATCTTTGCCTCTAAGGAGCACTCTGATCATTCTTCTTCCAAGACATATATGTTTGTCCTGCTGACAATCCACGGTACTTTTCTTCTTCTTCTCCCGCATCAAAATTGAAACGCATCAATTCTTCTTCAGTTTACCTTATTCAATGTCCAACTTTCACATGCATTTGGGGCAATTGAAAATACCAGGGCTTGGAGGACGGACAACAGAAAAGTGGGTGAAGGGAGACATTGGACAGGGAAAGATATGACAAAATAATAATTTATAAATTATCAAGAGGGGAGAGGGGAAGCGGGGAGGGAGGAAGAAAATACGCTGATGCCAGGGGCTTAAGTGGAGAGCAGATGTTTTGAGAATGATAATGGCAATGAATGTACAAATGTGCTTTACACAATTGATGTATGTATGGATTGTGATAAGAGTTGTATGAGCCCCTAATAAAATGACTTTATAAATAAATAAATAAATAAATAAATAAATAAAATGCCTTAAACTAAAAAAAGAAAGAAGGAAAGAAAGAAAGAAAATACTAGGGCTTGGGTCAGGCACACCTTAGTCCTCAAAGTAACATCCTTTCTTTTCAATACTCTAAAGAGGTCTTGTCCAGCAGATTTACACAATGCAACTCTTCTTTTCATCTCTTGATTGCAGCTTCAATGAGCATTGATTATGGAACCAAGCAAGACAAAATCCCAGCCAATGTCAACCTTTTCTCCATTAATCATGATGTTACATATTGGAGTAGTTGTGAGGATTTTTCAGTTTTTTATATTGAGTTGTAATCCATACTGAAGGCTGCAATCCTTGATCTTAATCAGCAGGTACTTTAAATCCCCTTCACGTTCATCAAGCAAGATTGTGTTATCTGTATTTCACACGTTGTTAATAAGCCTTTATCCAATCTTCATGGTGCATTCTTATATAATCAGGCTTCTCTGATAATTTGCTCAGCATACAATTGAATAAATATGATGAGAATATACAACCCTGATGCACACCTTTCCTGATTGTACACCTTGGTCTATTTCACACAACTCCCTCTTGATCCATGTACAGTTTCTGCATGGGCACACTTTGGTGTTCTGGAATTGCAATTCTCAAGGCTGTCTAGTTTGTTATGATCCACACAGTCTTGGCATAGTCAATAACACAAGTAAACATCTTTCTGGTATCCTCAGCCTTCAGCCAAGATCCAACTAATATCAGCAGTGATATTCCTTATTCCACATCCTCTTCTGATTCTGGTCTGAACCTCTGGCAGCTCCCTGTCAATGTCAATGTACTGTTGAAACCATTGTGGGATGATCTTCAGCAAAATTTTACTTGCATGTGATATCAATGATATGTTCTATAGTCTGAGCATTCTGTTGGGCCACTTTTCTTTGCAATGGGTGTAAATATGGTTCCCTTCCAGTTTGTTGGCCAAGTAGCTATCTTCCAAATTTCCTGGTATAGAGCTGTAAGTGCTTTATGAGCTTATTGAAACATTTAAATTGGTATTCCATCAATTCCCAGAGCCTTGTTCTTCGCTGAGGCTTTCAGTGCAGCTTGAACTTGAACTTCAGCTCCATTGATTTTGTTCATATCTTACCTCCTGAAATGGTGGAATGTCCACTCGTTCTCTTTGGTACAATTATTGTGTATTCTTTCCACCTTCTCTTGATACTTCCTGCATAATTTAATATTTTGCCCATGGAATATTCAAGTATTACAACTTGAGGCTTGAATTTTTTTTATTTCTTTCTATTCAAGAGATTCTGATGGTTTTCTTCATTTTTGGTTTTCCAACTCTAGGTCTTTTCACTTTTCATTGTAATATTTTACTTTGTCTTCTTGAGCTGCCCTTTGAAAATTTCAGTTCAGCCCTTTGACATCCTCATTTCTTCCATTTGCCTTAGCTACTCTATGGTTAAGAGCAAGTTTCAGAATTTCTTCTGACATTCACATTAAAAAAAAACCACTTTTATTAGGGACTCTTACATCTCATATAACAATCCATACATCTCTCCAGTGTGTCAAGCACATTTGCACATATGCCACCATCATCATTTTCAAAGCCTTCCCTTCCCACTTCAGTGCCTGATATCAGCTCCCCATTTCTTCCCCTCCTTCCCCAGCCCTTGACATCCACTTTCATCTTTCCTTTCTTGTCTTTTCAGTTGCCTGTTACTATCTTCACCAAGGGTGTTTTTGATGCCCTCCTTGCAGCTCATCAGATCTGTCATTAGTGTTCAATGCTGCAAATCTGTTCTTGAAATTCATATGAACTATTCTCAAGATTGTATTCTGGTTTTCATGAATTTGTCTGAGTTTTCTTCAACTGCATTATGAATCATGGATGGTCTGTTTCATGGTCAACCCTGGCCTGGCTATCGCTGCTGATACTGAACTCTTCTCCATTTATCTCTTACCACAGATGGAGTTAACTTGGTGTCTGTGTATTCCATTTGGTGATATCCACATGTACAGTCCCTGTCTGTGGTGCTGTAAAAGGGTATTTGCTGTGAACAAGTTGTTGGTCTTAAAAAAATTCTATTATGTATCGTTTCTATCACAAAGACCATATTTTCCCAGTACAGTTTTTCCTTTGCTTCCAGCTTTTGAATTCCAGTCACCAATAATTATCAATGCCCCTTGATTGCATGTTTGATCAGTTTCTCATGGAAAACATTGGCAACATTTTTTAATTTCTTTGTTACTCTTCAATTTTTTCATCACTATTCTTTTGTAGTTGGTGCATAAATTTGAATAATAGTTGTATTGATAGGATTTCCCTAAAAGATTACAGATATAATTCTATCAAAAGGAATATTTTACTTCAAGGTAGATCTTGAAATGCCTTTTTTGACAATATATGCAACGCCATTCCTGTTGATTGTGCCATTCCTTGCATGGTAAACAATATGATTTCTGATTTAAAATGGTCTGTACCAGCCATTTCAGCTCACTAATGCCTAGGATATTGTTGGCAATACCCCAATAATCAGAATATAAGTTATTGAAATGACATCCTTCTTCTTGGCAGTTTGTGTTCAGGCCTGAAAGACACGGAGTTATGTGTAGCCTATCTGTTCCCAGGTGCTTTGTGCCTGAGACTTGCAGAGGGTCCATCAGAGGGCTGCAGCATAGGACTGCCACAGCTTGAGCACAGTGAGATCGATCCCAGAGAGGCAGGGAAAGTAGTTACAATTTCTTACTGCACCCTAAATCTACTGAATGTCCTGGTAGTCTTCTCCTCCCACAGCCTTCATTGGCTTAGTTATCAAACTAACTCATGCAGTGTAGGGAGCCGCCTGTCTTCCATGTACTGCTCCCTGACCCGGTACCTGAGGGCTTCTTTGAGGCACTGGGTTGGCATGGGCTAAGATTTTAACATTAGTATACCCACAATGGTTACTCCTTTCAAGCCAGGTACCTTCTCCCCTACCAGGGACTGAAGAACCTTGTGCTTTCATCTTTTAAGGGTCAGGCTTATGAAATTGAGTTACCATAACTACCTGTTTAATGTAGCAGATTAATTGAAGTGTAAGAACTGAATTTACATTGGTATTGAATTTAGCATTGTGCTTCCCATGTAAGCACACAATACATATATTTTTAATTTTTATAAGCGTTCTCTCAAGAAGTGACGCATTAGCAGATAAAGGGAAGAGAGTCACCCTCCACTCAAAGGGAATAGGACATACTAAAGTATCAGAGAGTGAAGATCATGGGTTAATGAGGGGCAGTTGGCCCCAGAGTGGTGAGGCCTACATTCATTCTGGCGAGATGGCTGGACTACATATATAGTGTTGACTGAGAGCTTCAGAGGGATTTTACCCAAGGACCCTGTGCAGGGGATCATGCTTCATTCTCCCCTTGTCCTCCCTGCTGAAACCCAGCACTTCCCCTTTACAAAACAAATTCCCCCAGTAAGCACCAGCCCTCTGGGACTTACCTCTCCGAACTGTGAGGATCTAACCACTACTATCTCTCATCAAAATTGTCCATGGTGTTTGAAAAGAACCTAGATTCTCTTGCGAATTCCCCCTTCACCCTGCCTGGGACTATAGTTTGATTTCATTCATAGGGCAAGTTTCAACTTCAAAAAGAAAAAAAGGCACTAATGTGCTGGTGACTTACAAGCAGCCTTCTCTTCAATAAGGGGTCTTTAATTATCTGAATACCTTCCAAAAGTTCACTTTAATGCTTGTTGCTTCCAGGGCTTTTCCCTTCTCTAGCGGATTTCTTTCTTTTTCTTTTTTAGTAAGTCACATTGTATGTTTTTCCCCCATGAATTTTTGATTAATTAAAAAACTATTTTTAAAGTTTTTTATTTTATTCTCAAACCAGATTATTCACAACTGATACAGATATATCATTCCATAGTTCAATCACACCAAACAGTGCTGTACAACTGGTACCACAATTAGTTTCAAAACATTTTCCTCCCTCTTGAACTGCTTGATATTAGCTCCGCTTTGCCCACCCTCCACTACGGTACCCCACAGGAATGCTTAGTCTACTTATTGTCTCTATAGGATCACCAATCCTGGGTTTCACATACTGAAAAATATGTAACAAAAATTCAAGAGGACTACTCCCACTACCAAAATACATCTGAAATCATATCATTGTGAATGACGGGGAGTGCGGCGTGGAGACCCAAAGACCATCTGTAGGCAATTAGACATTCCCTTACAGAAGGGTCACTAGGAGGAGATGAGCCAGTCAGGGTATAGTATAGCACTGATGAATTACACAACTTTCCTCTAGTTCTTTAATGCTTCCTCCCCCCACTATCATGACCCCAATTTTACCTTACAAATCCGGCTAGACCAGAGCATGTACACTGGTTCAGTTAAGAGCTGGAAACGCAGGGAATCTAGTACAGATAAACCCCTCAGGACCAGTTGAGAATTACCATACCAGTAGGGGAAGGGGAAGGTGGGAGGAGGAAGCGGGAATCAATCACAGTGATCTATATATAACCCCCTCCAGCGGGACTGACAACAGAAACGTGGGTGAAGGAAAGCATCGGTCAGTATAAGACATGAAAAAATAATAATTTATAAATTATGAAGTTTTCGTGAAGGAGGGAGGGAGGGAGGTGAAAAATGAGAAGCTGATACCAAGGGCTCAAGTGGAAAGAAAATGTTTTGTAAATGATGATGGCAACAAATGTACAAATGTGCTTGACACAATGGATGGATGGATGGATAATGATAAGAGCTGTACGATCCTCCAATAAAATGTTTTTTTAAAAAAAAATACATCTGAGATAAATCCCAATATGAACAAAAAAATCACCATAGAAAATGTTGAAAACCACATCAGGCCCAATATGCATCAGAATGCGTATCAACTGACAAGGTTTTAATTGTTCAAGCCATGTTTATCATTTTGATCTCCTATAGTCATCTATCCAATGCACTCTATTTGGTAACCACTTTCCTCTCATCCTTCTGTTATGGATAGAAGGAAATCACCAGAGGCTTATTTCCTATGTAGTTCCCACAAATGTATCTTGAGCCCTTACTGTCATCCACAGCCTTCTGTAAACCAGATTCTCACAATTTAGGCTCTGATACTATTCTCACCGTCAATTTTGGATTATATGATTTACAATCCTTTGGTGATTGATGATAGTGCACTTCTTCCATGTGGACTTAGTTGACATCTCACTTAGATGGCTGCTTATTTGGAAACAAGCCTTTAAGATCTCAGACTCTATTTTATGATAACCAGGCACCATCTAATTTCTTCACCACACTTTTCTATAGCACCCATATCTTCTGTGTTCTCTTCCTGAGGGTAAGTATCAAGTGGGTCCATAATGTAACAACTAAATGTTCTAAAATTGGAGCAAGGATTTTGTGGGAGCCCCAAACCTATTCCTAAATCTATATATTTTATATCTGCCTCTGTCTCCCTTTAGAGACCATCTCTTTTGTTTTTAAATCATTAATGTCTTCTGAATATTAATACTTCAAAGCTACTTTGTTAACTTGATATAAACTTTTCTAATTTGAAAACTCTACACAGGATCTCATGTAGGGAGGACAAGTGAACTTCAATTCATATACTTACTAAGAGAATATGGAGGCAAGGCTGAGCTCCCAGGGAGAAAGTGCCATGATCCACAAGAAAAGGTGAAGCAGAGGTTACCACTCCATCTATAATGTTTTATTGACTGAGGTAGATGATAGTTGGGACTTGTCATATTAGTCTTTATATTTTTTTGAACCATTGGGCTGCTAACCACAAAGTTGGTAGTTCAAATCCACCAGTCACTCTGTGGAAGAAAGATAAGGCTGTCTGCCCCATAAAGTCTTACAAAGCTTCAGAAACCGTATATGTATGGTTACTGAGTCAGAAATGACTCAATAGTAGTAGGTCAAGATCTCTTTGAATGTATGAAATGGCTCAAATGAAGAAATGCAAACAAGATGTACCATCATGTAGATGAGTGATATCTGCCACAGACATTATTGGTGTGCATGATATGTGTTTGTTGTCCCTGGCCTAATGGTGCCTGCCTTTAGCTGAGCCAAGAATCCAGCTCCTACCCAGGATTGGATAGTCATCTTGGATTTTGTGTATAAACTTAACCCTAGCCAAACACACACATTTATATGCATACATACAAGTTTACTTTATCTTGTTATGTGTTATTGCAGATGCACTGTAGTACTTTTAAAATTTGTAAAACAAATATTTCTTTGTGAATAAATTAAAAACTCACCAAGTTATACATCTTAAAAAGGATAATTCCATGGTGTTTGGATTATATCTCAATGAAGCTATTATTAAAAATTCAGATATTTTCAAATAAAGCATTTTTTCATAAATATTTTTCTCTCCAGATTACAAAATAGTGGACACACATATAAGAAACTTGGAAAACATAGCTGAGGTAGAAAAAAGAAAAAAATACATCCCATAATACAAATAGTGACTGTTGACATTTAGTGATATTTTCTTCCATTATTTTTCCACCCTTATGTATGGATTATTTTTATAGTAAAGAGATCACTTATGTGTATAAAATTTTGTGTCTGCATTTCTTCATTCAGCAATATAGCATAATCATTTAACATACTCTTATAAATAAATTATTTAAATTTATTATTTTATTTTAATAAATCATTTTATTGGGGGCTCTTACATATAACAATCCATACATCCATTATATCAAGTGTACATGTACTAATGTTGCCATCAACAATTTCAAAACATTATCTTTCTTCTTGAGCCCTTTGTTATTAGCTCCTCTTTATTCCCTCCCTTGCCCTCTCTGCCACCCTCGCAGACCCTTAATATATTGTGTATTGTTTTTATTTATACATATCTTACAGTGCCCATTCGATCCCTATACCTACTATCCTTGTGTTTATCCCCCTCAAGGGCGGTTATTCTGCCATCATTGCTATCTGTTCTCTCTCCCCCCTCCTTGAGTTCCCCTACACTCTTGGAATCATTACACGCATTACTATTTCTGAGAGATTTGTCTCCTGACATATATTGAAAGCTTTTGTCTGAACCCATGTATGTACACCAGTCTATCAGGATTTGCAAGGTAAGCCTGAGATCATAACAGTGGGAGGAGGAAGGATTAAAGAACTAGAGGAGTGTTGTATGTTTCATCAGTGCTAAACTGCCCCCCAGATATATCTTCTCTTCCCTGTGGCCCCTCTGTGCAGGAATGTCCGATTGTCTCCTTCACCTCAATGAGGTTGTTTATTTTTGAACTTCCGGTGCCTGTTCCCATCGACACCTCATGATCATACAGGCTGGTATACTTCTTCCATATGGGCTTTCTTGATTTCCTGCTAGATGATTATTTGTTTGGCTTCAGTCTTTTAAGTCCCCAGATGCAATAGCTTTTAATAGCTGGGCACCATCTGCTTTATTCATCACATTTGCTTATGTGCCCAGTCTGTCTTCAGCGATCGTGTCAGGATGGTGGGCATTGCCCAGTGCCACATTATTAGAACCAATATAAATGCTTTATAAACATTTTCATAGCTGTTCAGTGAGTCACTGATATAGTAATTGTATATTACTTAACCATTACTGTTAGATACTTTTCACTTTGAGAAATAACACTATAGTGAACACCTTTGAGGATAATCCTGATGGTCATTTCAGATTTATTTTCTTAGATACATGCCATATATAGCAAAGATTCTGAATGCTTTAAAGATATTTAATATACATTTTCAAGTGACTTTTTATAAGGCATGGCCTCTATTAGCCTAAAAAGTGTCTTTATTCAGAGTACATATCTCTGGGTAGAGAGCCCTGGAACTTCAAGTTTGGAGTAGGGTGTGTTGTGGGCTGTGTCATACCAGATTCATACCCTCTCTCTGGACACCTTTGTGTAGTTTATAGCTGCACTATATGCATGTGTTAGTCTGGGTTGACTAGAAAAACAAATCCAGAGATACTCATGTGTATTTAAAAGAGCTTTATATACAGGAGCAGTTGAATATTGAGAAAACATCCCAGCCCAGTTCAGATCAAGTCCATAAGTCCGATATTAGTCCATATGTCCAATACCAATCTATAAATACCTCTTCAGACTCATGCAACACATACAATGATGCTGAATGCAGGAAGGCCAGTCAGTGGAAAATCTTGTGGATCCAGTAGTAGTGGAAGCATCTCAGCACTGGTGTGGGTCTCCACGTGGCTCCTCCAGCTCCAGGGCTCTAGTGTCGCTCCATGTATCTTCTCAACAGCAATGTCTTGCAGAGACTGTCTGTGTCCCTCCTCTAGCAAGCTATTTATCTCCTTAGCACCTCCAAATGAGATCATCAAGCTGTGACCTGATTGACAGGCTGAACTCCACCCCTTCCACTCGTAATAGTCTCAAATTGACAATCGATTATGTAACTACCACAATGTATAAGAGGTACACCCGTGTCTTTCCTTCATTAGTACTGGAGAGATCGGTCCCTGGAAAAGGATATCATGCTTGGTAATGTAATGGGTCAACAAAAAAGAGGAAGACCCTCAATAACATGGATGGACACGGTGGCTGCAACAGTGGGCGATGGCACAGGAACAGGCAGTAGTTTGTTCAGTTGTACATGAGCCAGAACCAACTTGACAGCACCTAATAACACCCATAACAAATCGCACATAAAAGTCCCTATCTGACAAAACTCATGTCAGTAGAGAGATTCATATAAACCCCTCAGTCCATAAATGAAAAATAGCATATTGTTGTATTAACTTACCCTTGCTGACTAGGGGGATGAACATCTATTCATATGTTCATATTAATTTTAATGCTCTTAGTATCTGTCATGTGATATTTTGTATGTTAATTTGATTACATAGGATATGTATTTTTTGTTGGTGATAATCTTTCTAGTTTGCTCATACTATTTTATGAAAACTATTTTAGTTTTATTTAGGTCAATATTTTCTCTACCTTCTGCCTTAGTTTTATCTTTGTAGTTCTTTCCCATTCAGACACTTGAAAAATGCTTACATTTTCTTCTTGTTTATTATTCTATTTCATTAACAAAATTTATTGTTGTTTAGGTGAATGTTTACAGAGCAAATTAGTTATCCATTTAGCAATTTATACGGATTATTCCGTGGCATTAGTTGCAATCCCCACAAGTGATGTTAGCATTACTGCTTTTTCCATATTAGGCTGCTTGTTTTCAGTGGCCCAGTTTTCCCGTGCTCTTAGCTTTGCTTTAGGGCAAATACTGCCCTCTTGATCTTGGATGAGGGAACTTCAGAAAGTTCATGGAGAAATTACATTATCAGATAATTCTATTTTTCTATGAACTTTTTGGAGCCCCTTTTTATGTTGTTAGTTCTGATGAGCATGTGCCTCCTGGGTATTACTGTTCACTTTACTGGTCTGTTCTCTGTGTGACTGAAAGGTTATTCCCAGAAGTAACTCTAGCTCTAAGTTAGAAAGGTGTTCAAGGGTCATAGTCACAAGGGTTCCACCAGGTCCTGTCAGACTGGGAAGTCTGGCCTTTTTTGTGAATTTGCATTTTGTTCGACCTTGTTCTCCTGCTGTTTGGTGCTACCTCCTCTACTTGATCTCAGATTAGGGGAGGCTGTGGTCCTGTAATTTATTAATCCTTTGGATTAATTATTTCCTTCAGTCTTTGGTTTTCTTCAGTCAAATTTTCTCTGGACAGGAACAGACAAATAATTGTAACTCAAATGGACATTCAAAAGACTCGTGTTGCTACTCACCAAAGTAGGACGAAGAACATTGTCTTTATTGACTGTGTTATGCCAACTGACCAACATGTCCCTGAAACGATGGTCCTGAACCCTCAAGCCAGTTTCTCTGTCTCAGGACGTGGTTATGCTCAGAAGTTTTTGTGATTGTGTCCCAGTGGGCTCTATTATATACATGAGTATATTGACTACCAGCCCTTTGAATGCACGTAGTTATACTCTCATAGACCTTCCCAATCCAGATCAATTTACGTAACTAACTCTGTATCTACTTGTATGTTATTGTTCATTAAAAGCCTTATTACAGAATTCTGTATATAACTTTTTTTTTACATTTACTCTTGCTGACCTTTCAGTGTCTTTTTTTGCCTTAGTTATGTGTTGACTTCGCCTGCATTATATATTGTCTTTCCCATCACCAAAATTTGCACGTGTCTGTTATCTAGTTCCCATCCCTTTCTGTCCCTGTTAACCACCATGGACTGTTTCTTTCTGTGTGTAAACCTTTTCTTGACTTTTTACAATGCTGGTCCCATACAGTGTTTGCCCTTTTGCAAAATGTCCTTCAGGTTCAACCATGTGGTGAGATGTTTCGCAGATTCCTTATTCTTGAACATTACATGGTATCCCACTGTGTGAACATACTAGAATTGTTTACCCATTGATTTGTTGGTAGTAACAGTGGTGGTTTCTGAGTTTTCACTATTGTGAATAATGCTGCAAGGCTCTTTTTTCTCTGGGATAGAATTCTACGATTGCTGAGCCTTACGGTTTTCTGTTTCTAGCTTTATGAGGAGGTGTTATGCCATTTTCTATCATGCCTGTATTTCATTTCCTTTTGACATTGATCTCTTTACATTAAGCTGAACTATATTTTGATGAATGGTGTAAGCTGCAAATTTAAAGTTTTATAAATACTCTCAGCACCACATATTTATAATCTTTCTTTTCCTAAGTGATGTGTAAAGATTCCTTTGTTTTATATTAAATTCTCATGGATCTACTTGGATAAAAAATTTTTTCTGAGTTTTAAAACAACAAAGAGCCCATTCTTAATATTAGATGACTGGAATTCATTCATTATACATTATTATTTCATGTTAACATTTGTTAAAATTGATGTAACAATTATTATTGTAATAATTTTAAAGTGGATTTATTTTTTTTTCTTTATACCCTGAATGAGTACTTGGACAAATGGAGATTCCTAGCTTTCATGAGCCTACTTCATTTACAAATGGCCCATATTCTATGCAGTGAACATAATCAGCACTTGCATATTTTTGAAAATTTAATTTTTCTGTTTTATGTTTTTAGAGTTTATTATCTCATATACTTTCTGCATTTAGAATGGATATGAAAGAAGTTGGTCTTTTTTGTCATGGTCTTGGGTATGCACCTGCTGATTACTGCCCTCGTTTGCTTAAAAATGTGAGTATTTTTAATATCTTAGTGCTAAATTTATCGTTGCTGAATGTACTCAGCAAAAAAGAATAAATGGAAACAGTTCGCTTCTCTCGGAAAGATGTCTAATTCTTCCGTGTCTGTTCCTTCCTACCTTGGGTGAATTTATGACCATGTGAGGAAACAGTGTGAGGTGACTAATTGTGAATTAAAAGACGGAAACCAGAAGAAGTTTTCTAAATTAATCAACCAACCTCTCATCACCCTCATAACATTTCAGAGGTTTTCTTAACCACTGAACACTCAGCTTTGTACTATTGGACAGACCTTATATTTCAAATACCTGGTTTAAATTTTGTTTAAGCAAAATTTAAAAAAATTAATAAATACTATTTCTGTACATGGTATAATGTACAGCTTAATATTCACACTGTTAGGAGCCCTGGTGGTACCATGGTTAAAGTTTTTGACTGCAAACCAAGTGATGTGTATTTTGAACACACCAGCAGTTCTGCTATAGCTGCAGTTTGTGTCTGTAAAGATTTACAGTCTTGGACCCCCACGGGGCGTTCCACTCTGTGCTATAGTATCTCTATTAGTTGGGATTGTTTCAGTAGGTTTGATGTGTTTGGTTTAATGATAAAATTAGGTTCTCTTCTGCCTTGAATTTTAGAAAATTCAAGAAATTTTTATTTCTGATCTTGACTTAACTATTGAATAAGAATGTTGTGAGATTTTAGTGGATATTGACCATTCTAGTCTTTTGAAAACTTTGTACATGAAAAATATTTTCACAAATAAAGCATTAATGAAGAAAGATGTCAACTATTTTGCTTTTTTTTTTAGGTGTGATTTTAATGCTTGGGAATGCAAAATGACAGATTTGAAATGCAAAATTCCAATGACTAGTAAATGTGATTTGGCCCTGCTTTCATGATTTCATTCCGACAACATAAACCGGGGGTGGGGGTGGGGGCTGTCCTCAATCGAAATATTCCTCACACCAAGACAATGGGACTGAGGTCATCCTGCGCACAGTATGAGTTAAGCTGCCTCTGGTTTTGTTTTACAGATGGTTTCATCATTAGTGTCTGAACTGAGAGAGAACCATCTTAATGGATTTAACACTCAAAAGCGGTAGGTGTTAAACAAAACATCCCTATTCTCAAGTTTCAAAGCATATCAGTTAAGGTTTTAAGAGGAAAAAAATGGAATAATTGTTAGGAAGCGAATGCTTGTAGTTATGGTTATATTCTATGTGGAGAGATTATTTTAGTGCTAGAGATAAACTGATGAATTTTTATGAAACTTTTCTTTATAATCACTATTAACTTGTGCCATATCTGTCATGCCCATTGAGCAAAAAGTCCCCTATAATACAGTTGTGCACAGAGAAGAGAGAAGAGTGCTCACCCTCACCTCAGTTGCTTACCTTGAGAGGAATAAGGTATCCAGATGTACTGTGAGATCCTGCTCACACCTGCTCAGCCCACCCAAGGGTGTGTGATGTACACAATCAGAATATTTACAAGGAAGCAGATATTTGATGTGCGTATTTTAAGAAGCATAATATTCAAAAATCGAGACTGAATAAACCAAACAGATGTAGACCACTTAAAAATCAATTAATCACAATAGAAAAGGTTTCTTCACTCTGAAAGAATTCAGAGTGAGTATTTCATTTCTAGCAAATTAGTAACTAGAGAATCTGGGGACTGAGGGAGTTTATGATTTTTTTTTAAGCTCTTGCCAATTAAACCTCTATCAGAAATGATGTTTTCTCTCAGCCTTTAGTAATTCTTTGTATCAAACCTTAAAGCAGGATCCCCAGTGGCACTGTGGGCAAGGTAGGAGGTTCAAACCCCCCTGCTCGCCTTGGAAACCCTATATGAGGTCACTATAAGTTGGAATCTACTTGAGGGTAGTGGGTTTGTTTGTTTGTTTGTTGTTGTTGTTGTTGTTGTTTGTAACACTTAAAGCAAACTCTTCTTGACTAGGGGAGGACTCATCTGTGCTCAGAATAGAGCAAAGTCTATGCTATAGGCAAGAAGGAAAAGATGTTGTACATAAATATCTTGGGGCATAGACCAAGGTTTCCAGATATATAGAGTGCTCAGGGATCAGAGAATCAAGGTTTGATTGACAGGGTGTCAAGCTGTCCACTCGCTACCTTGCCTCTGCACCAATTGTTGCCATCCTTGAAATAGTCACGCTCCTCATCACCGCAGTGAACATTCATTGAAATCCTGTGATGTGTAAAGCTCTGTTTATGTGACGTGTTTACAAAGCCACATAGCATGTGTTCCTCAGCCTTCAGGAGCTTACAGACTGTGAAAAAAGATCACAGTGAACTTAAAGGTCAAGACTTTGACATGGGTATACAAGTGCCATAGGTTTTGCTCAGTCCCTTAAACTTTGCTAGTGTACATAATACAAAGTAAAATACATTTTTTTACTTGATTCTACAGGGAATCATATAATTAATTATTATAACTTTTTAACATTAAAATCAATAATACTTTTTAAAACAATTAAAAAAACTGTTGCCAATGATAAGATTCTGACTTATAATGACTGTGTTAAGCTGGGTTCTCTAGTGAAGCAAGACCATTGATGAGTGTCTATATACAAAGAGAGAAATTTATATCAAGGAAATGGCTCACCCAGTTGTAGAAATGGGTATGTCTTTTGCAGTTCCAAGTCCGTGATAAGCTGGAGACTGCTCCTGACTCATAGCTTTGAGGGCAGATGAACCTGAGATTAGCAGGAACAACACAAACAAGTGACTGTAGAGGTGGATGAATCCAAGACAGCAGTTCTCAACCTCTTTGTGGGTTGAACAACCCTTTCACAGGGGTCACCTAAGACCATCAGGAAACACATAAATATTTCACAATATATAATTATATATTGTCTTGTGATTAATCAGTATGCTTTAATTATGCTCAATTTGTAACAATGAAAATACATCCTGCATATCAGATATTTACATCACGAATCATAACAGTAGCAAAATTATAGTCCAGAAGTAGCAACAAAAATAATGTTATGGTTGGGAATCACCACAATATGAAGGACTGCATTAAAGGGTTGCAGCATTAGAAGGTTGAGAACCATTGATCCAATATCAGCAGGCCAGATCGCAGGCAGCTAATGACTTCCAGGAACAGCAGACAATATGGCAAGCCATTGGCTCAATCAAGAGGAATGGGGGTGGTGATTACACAACTCATTTTAAAAGTGATTTAACCGCG
>NW_022103924.1:3304468-3318738 GCF_000313985.2 Echinops telfairi
AGGAACTAGAGGAAAGTTGTATGTTTCATCGTTGCTACACTGCACCCTGACTGGCTTGTCTCCTCCCTGAGACCCTTCTGTAAGGGGATGTCCAGTTGTCTACAGATGGGCTTTGGGTCCCCACTGCACACTCCCCCTCATTCACATGATGTGACTTTTTGTTCTTTGATGCCTGATACCTGTTCCCATCCGCACCTCGTGATCACACAGGCTGGTGTACTTCTTCCATGTGGGCTTGTTGTTTCTGAACTAGATGGCTGCTTGCTTTTAAGACCCCAGACGCTATATCCTTTGATAGCCGGGCACCAGCAGCTTTCTTCACCACATTTGCTTATGTACCCACTTTGCCTTCAATGATCGTGTCGGGAAGTTGAGCATAATGGAATGCCAGTTTAATAGAATAAAGTGTTCTTGCATTGAGGGAGTACTTGAGTGGAGGCCCAATGTCCATCTGCTACCTTAATACTATAAACCTATACATATGTGCACATAGGTCTATTTCCCCATCATCATATATAAATATATTTACATATGTACATGCCTGTATTTAGACTTCTATAGATGCCCTTTGCCTTCTATTTCTTTCCTCTATTTCCTTTTAATTTCCTCTTGTCCCATTATCATGCTCAGCCTTCATTTGGGTTTCAGTAATTCCTCTCAGTTACCTTACCCTTGATCAAGCCCTACCAGGCCTCTTACAGCCTCCTCACCACCGATTTTGTATCACTTGTTGTTCCCTTGTCCATGGGTTTGTTAACATATGGTGATGATTTTACAAACCTTATCGATATGATTGAAATATTGAATTGTGTGATATTTGTATTAAGTGTTAGTAAAACTTTTTCAAATAAATAACAAGAAAAAATGCTAGGATGTAGAATACTTTTAAAGAGCAAAAAGAAAAAAGAAAAAGGAATGGTTTCACATTCATCTTCAAAAAGCACATTTTAAGACACAATGCTGTCTGTGATAGCCTTCAAGGAAATCCAATCAATGCAACTATTATTCAAATTTATGCCCCAACCACAAAAGCTAGTGGTGAAGAAATTAAAGAATTCTACCAATGACTTCATTCAGAAATTGATCAAATATGCAATCAAGATGCATTGATAAGTATTGGTGATTGGAATATAAAAGTTGGAAACAAGGAGGAAGAAACAGTAGTTAGAAAATAAGGACTTGGTGATAGACTTTTACAAAATCAACGACTATTGATAGCAAATACTTTTTTCCACCAACACAAAAGGTGACTCTACACATGGACTTCTCCAGACATAATACAAGAAATCAAAGTGACTACACCTGTGGGAAGACACAACAGAGAAGCTCCTGATCAGCTGCTAAAATCAGACCAGGGGACTGACTGTGGAACAGATCGTCACTTGCTCATACGGAAGTTCAATATAAAGCTGAAGACCTTTAAAAGCAATCTACGATAGCCAAATATGACCTTGCGTATCGCCTCCTAGTTTCAAGAATATCTCAGAACATATTAGACAAGTTGAACACTAGTGACAGAAGAATTAATGACCTATGGGAGGAAATCAAGACCATGATTCATGAAGAAAGCAAAAGGTCATCAAAAAGGCAGGAAGAAAGAAAAAACCAAAGTGGGTGTCAGAGGAGGCCCTGAAACTTGCCCTTGACAGTAAAGAAGCAAAGCAAATGGAAGAAAGGATGAAGTCAAGGAGCTGAATAGAAAAAATTTAAAGGGCAGTTTGATAAGATAAAGCCAAATATTATAATGAACTATGCGGAAAACTAGAATTTAAAAACCCAAAGGGAAGAACACACTCATCATATCTTAAAGAACTCAAGAAAAATTCAAGCCGTAAGTTGAAATATTGAAAGATTCTATGGGAAAAATATTGAGTGATACAGGAAGCATCAAGAGAAGATGATACTAAAGGAAGAAATTCAAGCTGCACTGAAAGCATTAACCAAAGACAAGGCTCCAGGAATTGATGAATAGCAATTGAAATGTTTCAACAAGCTGATGAAGCACTAGTAGCACTTGCGCACTTGCATGTCTATGCCAGGAAATTTAGAAGACAACTATTTAGCCCACTGACTGGAAGAGATCCACATTTGTACCCATTCCAAAGAAAGATGACCCAACAGAATACTCAAACTATAGAAAAATGTCACATGCAAGTAAATTTTGCTTGAGATTATCCAACAGTGGTTGCAGCAGTACACTCAGGCAGCGGCCAGTGGTACAGGCCGGATTCAGAAGAGGACATGGAACAAGGTTGATGTCAGATAGATCTTGACTGAAAGCAGAGAATACCAGAAAGATATTTACATTTGTTTTATTGACTATGTCAAGGCATTAGACTGTATGTATCATATAACACTCTGCCTAGCCTTGAGAAGAATGGAAATTCCAGAACACTTCATTGTGCTCATGTAGAACCGGTACATAGATCAAGAGGGAGTTGTGCTAGCAGAACAAGGGAATCAGGTAATGTGTGTATCAGGGTTGTGTCTTCTCACCATATTGATTCAATCTGTACGTTGAGCAAATCAGAGAAGCTTATATGAAGAAAAATGTGGTATCAGTATTGAAAGAAGTTTTCTTAACAATCTGCAATATTCATATGACACAATCTTGCTTGCTGAAAGCAAGGAGGAATTGAAGCACTTGCTAATTAAGATCAAGGTTTGCACCCTTCAGTTTGAATTGCAATTCAATGTAAAGAAAATCAAAATTCTCACAACTAGCCCACTAAGGAACATCATGATAAATGGAAAAAAGATTGAAGCTGTCAAGGAATTTTCTTTGATTGAATCCACAATCAGTGCTCATGGAAGATGAAGAGATAAGAAGAAGAGTTGCATTTGGTAAATCTGCTGCACAAGACCTCTTTAGTGTATTGAAAAGCAAGGGTGTTACTTTGAAAACTGAGGTGCACCTGAATGAAGCCATGGTATTCTCAATCACTTCCTATGCATGTGAAGGTTGAACATTGAGTAAAGAAGACAGAAAAAAATCAATGAATTTGAACTTTGGTGCTGGAGAAGAATATTGAAAGTACCACGGACTACTCAAAGGACAAACTGATCTGCCTTGGAAGAAATACAACCAGAGTATTTCTTAGTGGCATTGATGAAGAGGCTTCATTTTACAACATTGGGCAACATTGTTGTAAGGAAAAAATCAGTCCCTGGAGAAGGCTATCAATTTTGTTAATGTAGAGGTGCAGCAAAGGAGCGGAAAGCCATCAAGGAGATAGATTGACACCGTGGCTGCAGCAAATGGGCTCAAGTATAGGAACAATTGTGAGAAAGGTGCAAGACCAGGCAATATTTCTTTCTACTGTGCTTAAGGTCGCTATAGGTTAGAACTGACTTGATGGCACTTAACAACAACAACAACATTGGCTCAAGTCCAATAATTTGAATGAGTCAGATGCAGAATCTAGACTCAGCAAAAGGCAAGCAAGCATTCATATAGCATCTATTTGTATAGAAAGTGTAACCCACAATGCAAAGGAAACCTTTCAATTGCATCAAGGATATGAGCTGAGTAAAGGGGTTCCAGTCTACCCTACTCTTCCAACTGCTTGGCTACTTACAACAGATGTGATTATGGAGTTGATTACATTGTACTTGGTCACATCATGGGAGATTACTAGGCGTCAACAGTGAAACCATTGATAATACTGGGTCAGCTAAATTGACATTATCTAACCTAAATACCTAACTAATCTAACTATCACAGTGACCCTAAAAGACAGGCTAGAACTGCCCCACAGAATTTTTAAGGCTGTAAATGTTTATGGGAGCAGAATGCTTCCATTTTTCTCCTAGAGAGTGATTGGTGGATTCAAAATTCTGATCTTTTAGTTAGTTAGCAGTCAAGCAGAAACCACTTACCACTAGGGCCCCTTAGAATAACAAAATTAATTATTGTTATTATTACTGCTTATTTTACACTATTCCTTTAGAGTCAAGCAAATATAGTTTGCATTATGGGAAAAGATATTGTAGCAAAGTGTGCTATAAAATTATTTTCTGAAAAAAAATTATTCTCTGTTCTCACTGACTCTTTTATTTTAAGTGTTTTTTTCTTATAGAAAATACGCTTATTGAAGAAAAATCAGGAAGAAAGTTAAACTTCTCACTCAATTAATAAATAATAAGTCACCCCTCAGAAGACATGACTAAAAATTTGAGATAGAAACCGTTGGCATTTAATTTTACTCATTTATGGTTTTTTTAAATAAAAGTTAGAGACTATATTCTGCTTGCAACCTACAGTTTCCATTTAACATTGTCCCAAGAGTAAGTCCAAAGATACTGCTAATTGTGGAAAGCTTTCCTGTGGTAGTTGTTAGGTGCCACTGGGTTAGTTCCAGCTCCGCAATCTTGTGTACAACAGAATGAAACACTGCCTTCTTGTGTGCGATCCTCACAGTTGTCGTCGGTCTTTTTTTGCCAATCCTCTCCTTTACCAAGAATGGTGTTCTCTTTCCGGGCTCATCTCCTGATGCCATGTCCAAAGTATTGGAGATGAAATTTCACTCTCCTGGCTGTACTTCCTCCAAGACAGACTTGTCTGTTCTGATAGTTTGTGACACTTTCATATTCTTACCTATCACTAAAGTTGAAATGCATCACGTCTTCTTGATCTTCCTTGTTTGTTGTCCAACTTTCACATGTGTGTGAGGATATTGATAACACCATGGCTTGGGACAAGTGCACCTTCCTTCGTCCTGAAAGTTACATCATGGTTCTTTAACACTTTTAAAAAGCAGTCTGTTACAGCAGATATGCTAACATTCTAGTTAGCATTAGGCCGTGTATATACAGTTGTTATTATAATATTCTCTGTACTTTTCTGTTAGCATTTTAAAATTAAAATGCAATGTTACCTATAGAATAAACAAAGAAAATCTATAGTAAGGGAGTTACATTGCTACCTCAGATTCTTGTTTTGTAAATAGCAAGAGTAATTCCTGAACAATTAATCACTTTAAATCAGCCTTACATTGCTTAATACTGATTCCTCTTTGGAGTATTTTTCCCCTTTATTGACATATTTTTGCATTTGCCCCATTATTTGTCCTTACTCGTCTATCTTCAGACTACTTTCTCCAATTTTAGTATATGTGCTGCCGAAGCGAGCACCAGACTACTTTCTCTTTATACTATGTGCTCTTCATTTTATCCTCTTTGGACAGGAAGAAGACAGCAGTTTAGAAAGCTCTAAATTCTCCTGACCATAATTAGATGTATCTGCTAGGAGATGTTGGCTAAAAAACATCCATTTGTATAAGATAGTGACATTGGGGGAAGGGGTTGTCAAGTTAATCCCTAAATGCATGACTGCTTCGTTTTCAAAATCAGTATGGGCACATTTTCGAGCACAGTACATCGTCTAGTGTAAGATGTCCATGATGGGCACTCTAGCTGGCTCCAGCGACAAGGACCAAATGGCCTTGGTTTGGCATTTATAACATTCTTGGTTAGAGTAAATCTATGATATAATTAGTGAAATTCTTAAGAGAATTTACTAAAATTATAAGATGTATGTGGTGGCAGAGCATCCCATTCATGGAAATGGGAATATCTGACACATTTTTTATTGGTTTCTGTACCACAGACTAATGTTTCACTTTTTGATGAATTTTTTCATTCAGTAAGAAAGTTGTTTTCTGTGTTTATTTTTCTGAATTGTCAATTTGAGGAAAATTCATTCTCTTGGACTGGAATATTTTGCACTTACCATAAGATTGAAATTAAAAAGCAACCTGATAGTTAACCTGCTTCTGAATCTCTTTATGGGCTTTTAAAGTTCTCTTTCAAGACTTAAAACCAGGAAGTTCTGTTTGTCATCCATAAAGCAACATAGATCCCTGAAAGCCTATGAGACTCCACAGCTCTCTAGTGGATTATAAATGCAACCCTATGTATTTTCTTGAGTGGAAAGTGATTTTGTGAAATCAAGTAGTGGAACAGCAGCATGACAGCACTGAAAGACAGCCGACCCACATACTGGAGCCTTTGACTTGTTGCTGCTACTACTAGTTATAATAACAGCTAACCCATGCCCCATACTAATACTATGAACGCAATAATAAATACTACGTAACTTTCCCCTATAGCATAACCTAGGTTCTCTGTACATTTTAAGATTTATAGAAATAAAAAAATTGAATCAGAATACCACATAGTGGGCATATTTCAGGCCCACATACATTTGGACCCATCCATTTACTTCCTTTCCTTCCATTCATGACTTAAAGTACTCAAAGAGCCAAAAGCCCTTCAGATTTAAGCATCTTATAAATATGCCACACTGTACTTCTTGTGGATGCTTTTCTTCCCTACTACTGGAAAGTATGTACACCAACCTTACTCCCAGGCCCCCTTCACAACTTGAATGTTTAATATTCACTTGAACAGATTTCAAAGGCTTAATTAAAATATAGAAAGTAAGCTCATGACTCAATGCATAAAGTGGAAGAAGGACAAAATACAGTGAATCTGTTGAGTTTTCTTTTGCATTATTTTTAGAGATCTGATAAATAATCTTGTATCAGACCATTTTAAATAGTTTTTATTTGCCACTAAGTAAAATCAACAATTCCGTGTATGTCAGTCTGGGTAGAGTAGATTCAGGGAGACTCATGTGCATAAGAAAGAGCTTTATACACAAGAACAATTGAACATTGAGGAAACATTCCAGTCCAGATCAAGTCCATAAGTCTGATATTAGCCCATTTGTCTGATACCAATCTATAAAGTCCTCTTCAGACTCACAAAATTCCTGCAATGACACTGAATGTAGGAAGATCACAGGCCAGTGGGTGCAAAGTCTTTTGGATCCAGTGGTAGAAGCATCTCAGTGCTGACAGAGGTCTCCATATGGCTCCTCCAGTTCCCAGGACATGGGGTCTATCAGCATAGTGCCATGTGTCTTTTCAATAGCAGGTCTCTCAGGGAGTGAGTAGAGAGGGAGAGTCTCCTACCTCCAAGGAAGAAATACAGAAATTCCCAGAATCCTAAGGGGAAGGCCATGCCCACACAGGCCTCATTGGCTATGTACAGTGATTGACTGGCTAGACTCCACCCCATCACTCATAATCCTCTCAAATTGACAACAGATTATATAACTACCACACAGTGACAGAATGTTTGAATCCTATCTGGTTCTTTACTACAAATTATCTAGGAGGAGTAACACTTCTGGGGTTCTGAGCATCATCATTTATCCTGTGGCACAATGATTTGCCATAGATGGTGTGGGGGCTTCAGTGTAACCACATGGGAAGGATGTCTCGAGTGATGTATGGTTACCATTAGCCCTCTATAGCTGAATTAATGTGCAGAAATCACTTGGAAGTGCTCTTCTGGCAATCAATCAAGAACTAATGCTCTGTGCAATATAGCCCGGAAAGTGTTGCATAACTGTTTGAAGTTGGATCTCCATGCTCTGGCTAACAGTGTTCTGCTTCAAACTAAAAGAGAACACCATGAAGGCCACAAACAGAATGAAGCCTTTCAGAAGATTACCAGTTGGTCTGCCTGTATCTTGGTCGAACCAAGAGCTACTGAGGTTAAGATGGGACTTTAGAATGTTTCAGGAAAATAATCTGGGACCTTTCCCAGCCTAATTGGGAGATTCAATATATAGTCCTGGAACATAGGGTTTTGGTACATGGTAAACACCCTTTGTGTTTATCAAAATAATCTTTTCAATCATAGTCATTAGTAGTAAGCACTAACTGTTCTCATTCAATTAGGAGACAGTTATATTTATGGGTTGTTTAGGTTGGCGGCTAGTTAAATCAAAACTGGAGGCCACGATCACTGTCTGCCTGCTTCTTTATTTCAGACACGGATGAGTTATCAGTACACATAACATTCGGGCATATTTTCAACTTCACAAACATTAATAATATGTAACTGTTTGACTAGGTCCTATGCAAAACATCGACATGATACATCGTCCTCCATCTCACACACAGGTACACAGGCACACACAGCAACTTTTCCTCTCTTTTACTTCACCTAATAAGCTCAGATATTCCCAATATTTACAACTCAAATTCATATCTCACCATTTATATAATAGTGGACCAAAAGCATATTAATTAAGTTTAGAGCCAAGTCTATCTTGGTGGGAGTTAGAGAACAATGATAGAGTACAATGGAAGGCACATGTCAAAAGGTCTCCGTCAGTCAGGAAAGTGGTAAAGCAAAGCAGGGAATTTTAGTAAAGATGAATATCTGAAGATGAAGACAGATTTTCCATACAAGAAAAATTATTGTGTATAGTCTGGCACAAAACCCCTCTGAGAATGTAATTGATTAAAATATATAGCAAATTAACTTTGTAGGACTACATCAGCAAAAACATAAACCAAAAATACAACTCTGTCATGTCGCCCCCAAAATCAGATAGTTATTAGAGATTGGTTCCTAGTGCTGGGAACTGCTACTAATGTAATATACAGCAGTGTTTTTAGAACTTAGGTGTGTGTAAGAATCTCCTGGAAAGGCTGTTAAAAATCAGGTTCTTTGCCCCCACCCCACGGATGCTGATATTGGTGATAGTGAGGAGCGAATCTTGAGTCGCTCTTATATGGAGAACTTGGACAGACCCCAAATGCAAATAGCTGCTAGTAGTACTCCCTCAATGCAAGAACACTTTGTTCTATTAAACTGGCATTCCATGATGCTCACCTTCCTGACACATTCGCTGAAGTCAAAGCAGGTACATAAGCAAATGTAACGAAAGCTGATAGTGCCTAGCTGTCAAAAGATATGGCGTCTGAGGTCTTAAAGGCTTGAAGGTAAACAAGCAGCCATCTAGCTCAGAAGAAACAAAGCCCACATGGAAGAAGTACACCAGCCTGTGTGATCACGAGGTATTGAAGGGATCAGTTATTAGGCATCAAAGAACAAAAAATCATATCATTGTGAATGAGGGGGAGTGCAGACTGGAGACCCAAAGCCCGTCTATATAGGCAGTTGGACATCACCTTACAGAAGGGACTCAGGGAGGAGATGAGCTAGTTAGGGTGCAGTGTAGCAACAATGAAACATACAACTTTCCTCTAGTTCCTGAATGCTTACTCCCCTCCCTGCCCACTATCATGCTCTCAGTTCTGCCTTACAAATTTGTACAGGGCATGTACACTGGTACAGATAGGAACTGGAAGCACAAGGAATCCAGAATGGATGATCCCTTCAGGACCAGTGGTGAGAGTGGTGATACCAGGAGGGTGGAGGGAGAGGGGGAACTGATTACAAGGATCTACATATAACTTCCTTCCTGGGGGACAGACAACAGAAAAGGGTGAAAGGAGACGTCGGACAGTGTAAGATATGACAAAATAATAATTTATAAAATATCAAGGGTTCATGAGGGAGTGCAGAGGGAGTGGGGAAAATGAGCTGATGCCAGGGGCTTAAGTGGAGAGCAGATGTTTTGAGAATGATGAGGGCAATGAATGTATAAATGTGTTTTACACAATTGCTGTGTGTATGGATTGCGATAAGAGTTGTATATCCCCTAATAAAATGATTAAAAAAGAAGAGCTGTGAGTAATCGCAATTCCAGTCATATAGTCAGAAGAGAACATGAGAATGCCATAAAAAGACATTGAAGCTAGTGAAGACTTAAGCATGCCAAGGCATTCACTTTTGTGTTAGGCCAGGTGGACTAGAGAAACGAATCCAGTGATATTCATAATGTATAAAAAGTAATTGTATATCAGGAAAACATCTCAGCCCAGTCCAACTCAAGTCTGTAAGTCCATTACTAGTCCGTAAGCCTGTCTTCAGACTTATGAAGCCACATCCAAGGATGCAGAATTCAGGAATATCACCAGCTGGCAGATACGAAGTCCCATGGATCCAGTGGTGGTGGATGCATCTCTAGGGTTCTGGCAGCAACCAGGGAACACCAGCAGGAACCCAGAGCCCTTCTTATGAGAAGGCCATCCCCACAAGGAATCACAATCAGGCTGTGACCTGATTGACAAGCTAAACTCCACCCCTACACTTTTATATATCTTCAAGTTGACATGAAATCATGTAAATACTACAGACCACCCCTTGTCAACTTGACACCTTTACACAGTTCTTTAGCCATACTTAATTTTTAAAACAAAACAATAGTAAAATCATATTTGTGCCTAACAGGATAAAACTAAAATGCATACAACTCAAAATGTGCCAGCCCCATTAAACATAATATTCTATAAGTGAACAAAAATATTCTGTGCTTAACAATTAGTTATTTGATCACCTACACTATAATTCTATAATCCTATCAACATATTCCCCCACCCATGAAAGTTTATCAGCCAGTCACTTCATGTCTTTGTCTGTCCCCACCACCCTTTTGGGGTACCCAATTTCTGTACTGTCCGTTTACATCAACCTAGTGCTCTGAGGAGACAAGCATGTTCTTTGATGTGAAGACTCTTCATTCCAGTGGAACCTTATCCAGTGGAGTCTGTATCCATAAGCAAAGTCAAATCAGAACAGGCATCCATAAAGTCAGCAGCAATATGCACCAATTCACAGGCTCAAAAATCTTTATCTTTATCTGGTTGGGTTCTGGTTAGCTCAATGTGGGCTGCCTTGCTTAGTCTCACCAGGGTGCCCATTGGCCACCTTGCCTTCCAACCGTGGGCCGGTCATAAATTCTGAACAACCTTAGTCCCCTTGGGCTAGTTCATGCCATAGACTCAGGTTCCACACAACTTTTCTCTACTGGCCAGCCAACTCGCTCTCATCTCTCCTATAATCCCTGTGAACCAGGTCCGTGGTTGTCAGAGACTCAACCAGTCTCTCTATTACTGTGTATCGCCTACTTCCACTCAACGAGTGCATCCAGTGTCTCTCCACCTCCACTCAACAGGTGCATCCAGTTGGTCACCTAGCGAGCATTTTGGGCTATGTGCAGGCTCCCTTTAATATCCAGTCCTAAAGAGGAGAGTTTCTTCATGGCTCCAAATTTTTCCAGCTTCAGGAACAAACCTCCAATTCAAAATTAAAAAACCCAATGGCTCCTTTCTTTTTTCTTCAGTCTGCCAACAACTCTCTTAGCAAGTCTTTTAGAATGCAAATGTCCTGAGCACTGAAGGCACTGGGTGAGATTTACCTTTTCTGAGCTGTCTGTGTTAGTCTGGCTTGACTAGAGAAACAATTTCCTAGACATACTTATATGTGTATAAGGAAGAGCTTTATATAAAAAACCAATTGTATATTGAGAAAACATCTCAACCTGATCCAGATCAAGTCTGTAAGTCCAATATTAGCCCATATGTCTGATAGTAGTCCATAAGTTCCTCTTCAGACTCACACAGCACATATAATGATACTAAATACAGGAAGATTGCAGGCCAGTGGGTAGAAGGACTTGTGGATCCAGTGGCAGTGGAAGCATCTCAATGCTGGCACACTGGGACAGGTCTCCACATGTCTCCTCCAGCTCTCTTAGTGACTCAACAGCAGGAACAGGAAGGCAGAGAAACAGTCTGGCCTCCAGTGAGGTACTTATCTTGGTTGCACCTCCAGATAAGATCATCAAGCTGCAACCTTCGCTCAAGTTGACAGGAGTATGTAACTGCCTCACCTTCTTTGCAGGCATTTCCTATATCCATTTAACACAGTCAATTTAATGGCTGAAGACTTACAAATTCTATTCATTCTTCCCAATACTCATTTATATCATAGATTATATCATTAACAATATGTAGAAGGAATCAGTATAACCCTAATTCAACCAGATCCTAATTCAATTCTTGAAACCATCAAATTCAGTCTTTCTAAACTATCGCATTCATATTGTGGTCTTATGCAATATGGCCTCAGGCCTTTGGCCGCATCAAGCCAGGGCCTGGCTTTTGGTTAGCCATTTTTACCAAGCAGCATGGCCTCAGAGAAGTTCAAGGGGTGATTTCACTCTGGAGCTCAAAGCTCCCATTTATCACATTTATTTCCATCACTTCAGTTAGGAATAACCAAAGATATCTTCTAGGAATTAAATATCTGACCTCTGGCCAGCCAAAGAAGAAAAACTATGATAAGGCAGAGGCCAAACAAGTATCTACTCTCCATCTTTATGATTTTTTTCTCTAGTAACCCCACCCCCCAGGTACCATAATGTGTTAGGCCATGTGAACTAAAGAAATACACCCAGTGACACTCAAATTGTGTTAGAAAGAGTTCTGTATCAAGAAGTAATTGTATATCAGGAAAACATCCCAGCCCAGTCCAATTCAAGTCCATAAGTCCGATACTAGTCCCTAAGATCTTCTTCGGACTCCTGAAGTCACAGGCACTGATGCAGAATACAAGAATATTGCTGGCTAATGGGTGCATCTACAGGGCTCTGGCAGCAACCAGGGAACACCAGCAGGAAAGTGAAGACAGAAAACCGGGTGGGGGGCCATCTTATGAGAAGACCATGCTCACAAGGAGTCACCATCAGGTAGTGATCTGATTGACAGGTTAAATACCACCCCTACACTATGATATACAATTTGACCTGAAAGCTTGTGACTACCACAACCTTATTCTCTCAGTTACTTAAAATGATGATAGTATTTTTACTATTAATACATAATACTGTAAAAAAAAAGGGTGCTTTTGGTGACCCACAAATTATGAAAAACAAGTCTCATAGAAGGGTCAAAAGTCTCAACACAAGAACACGTTGTTCTAATAACCCAGCATTCTGTGATGCTCACCTTCCCTACACAATCGCTGAAGAAAAAAGTGGGTGCATAAGCAAATGTGGTGAAGAAATCTGATGGTGCTGGCTATCAAAAGATATAACATCTGGGGTTTTAAAGACTTGAAGATAAACAAGCGGCCATCTGTCTGAGAAGCAAATAAGCCCACATGAAAGAAGCATACTAGCCATGTAATCATGAGGTGTTGATGGGATCAGGTATCAGGCATCAAAGACCCAGAACAAGCAACCATATTGATGTGAATGAAGGGGAGAGCAGAGTCGAGACCCAAAGCCCATCTGTAGACAAATAGACATCCCCTCACAGAGGGTCACAAGGAAGATATGAGCCAGTCAGGGTGCAGTATAGCACCAATGAAACATACAACTTTCCTCTAGTTCTCTAATGTTTCCACCCCACCCCCTACTATCATGACCCCAATTCTACTATCATGACCCCAATTCTGGCTAGACAAGAGCATGTACATTGGTACAGATAAGAGCTTGCAACACAGGAATCCAGGACAGATAAACCCTTCAGGATCAATAATAAGAGTAGCAATACTAGGGGGGGAGGGGGAAGTTGTGGGGAGAAAAGGGGAACTGATCCCAATGATCAACATATATCCCCACCACACACACACATGCACACATTTTAAAAAGTGGGTGAAGGTGACAGTGGTCATTGTAAGACATGAAAAAAAGAATAATTTATAAATGATGAAGGATTCATGAGGGAGGGAGGAAGGGTGAGGGAAGGAGAGATAAAAAAAGAGCTGATACCAAGGGCTTAAGTAGAAAGAAAATGTTTTGAAAATGATGGCAACATTGTACAAATGTGCTTGACATATGGGTGTATGTATGGATTGTAATAAGAGCTGTAAGAGCCCCCAATAAGATAATTTTTATAAAATAAGTTAAAAAAATGATAAATGCCAGAGATCTGAAGTACACTATTGGTAGCCAGAAAGTGGTATAACCATACCTTCACAGTTTTGTAAGGAAGGTGAAGCAGAGTCAACGAGGCCCTCAGAGGGCTCAGCAAGTCTCTGCGTGGCTTGTTATCAGAAGTATCAGGTCAATTCCCTGACCGTTGCTTTTGATGTTTTATAGTATCTTAAAGCAATTGTATGACTTGGGTTCGTTGATCTTCTCTTCAAGAAAAAGATTGTGGAGGCTCAAGTCTTTGTACCCATCAGACTTGATATGCAGCGCATCAAATATAGACAGGGTCTCATACATTTTGAGGACATCTGTCTTCTGTCAGAATGGAATCAATAGCGTACAGACGACAGGGATCAGCAGAGCAAAGACCACCACATGAATGAAGCAGAGAAGAGGGAAGGTGCCCACTGCTATGAGTTTACACTGGAGCTGGTCAGGTACAGTGCTGTCATTCTTCAGGATCCCAGACTTGATGTTGCAGACAAACTCATCCGACAGCAAGGAGAGGCTAAAGTAATAGCCCAGGTAGACACAAAGCCACTAGAATCGTGAGTGTTTGCCCGCGGCAGCTGAGATCCTTGACTGTTCATTCATAAGAGTTTTTCTTTGTCTTTAAGTACTCCTC
>NW_022103924.1:3318838-3319806 GCF_000313985.2 Echinops telfairi
TGTTTGCCCGCGGCAGCTGAGATCCTTGACTGTTCATTCATAAGAGTTTTTCTTTGTCTTTAAGTACTCCTCCACAATTGGGTACTTGAAGTGGCTTTCAGCTATCTCTCACAAATGTTTTCCTATGTTCTCATTAGCAGCTGTAACTGATCAGGCACCATCTCTCATGTCGAGGTCATGGACACTCCTGGCAGCTTTAATTGCACATTTGTAAACTTTGTCAAATTCTTTTCATGGTCAACTTCAGATATGAGCAAAGATGAGCAGCTGCGAAACACCAAAACAATGAGAGCAAGTATCAGAGGATCACAAGTAGTAACAGGAGGTGGGGGAAAACTTGTGCAGTGGCAGCAGAAGGCATCCAGAGTCGCTCTTCAGGGAGTCCTTCTGCTGTAAGAATCTATGAAGGAGGCCTGGTGCCAGGAGAAAGAACTTGTGTACAGTAGTGGGACAGTTAATATAATGAAGATCCTTCAACTCATGCTGGTGCTGGTCCAAGGTCAAGGAAGCAGACAGTGGAATTTGCTCTCAGATAAGACTAGTAGAACTGGACCACAAGCAGCAGGCACAGTGAAGTGAGACAGCGACTTGATCCTCCAGCAGCAGCCTAGCAGCTTGGCAAAATGGGTTCCAGTGGAGCCTCAACCTCTAGCAAGACATGGCATGGTGACACAATCCACAGGTTGGCTCAGCCCACTTACAATGCAGCACACGGTTGAGGCAAAGGAGTAGCTCAGGCAGCAGAGCACTGGTCAGATCACCAGGGAGAAAACAGAGATGGAGGCCAACACCGGAAGGCATTTCTCTCAGTCGCCCTCCAATCAAGCTGCGACCTGATTATGAACTCTGCCCACATGTACCTTGTGTTAGTCTCGGGTAGACTGGAGAAACAAAATTCATAAACACTCATATTTCATAAGAGAGCATTTTATATAAAGGGTGATTGTACATTAAGCATCCCAACCCAG
>NW_022103924.1:3319906-3330656 GCF_000313985.2 Echinops telfairi
TTTTATATAAAGGGTGATTGTACATTAAGCATCCCAACCCAGGCCAGTCCAAGCCCATATGTCTGACATCGTTCTACAAAGTCCTCCTCAAACTCACAAAACACACACAATGATGTTGAATGCAGGAGGAAAGCCGAATCAGTGAGCGTGTAAGCATCTCAGCACTGGCAGGGGTCTCCACCTGTTCTTCAAGGGTAGCAAGAACTTTTCTATCAGAATTTTGTTGGGAATCTACTCTAAATCTCTGATTTTGACCCTTCAGACTTATTTTTCTTCCCCAAACTCAAAGAGTGTTTATAAAGAACCTGATTTCAGCCCTTTGCAGATACCAAAATTGCTGTTTGACATGGTATAAATTGAAGAGCACAAATTCTTAGAGGAATTAAATTTTTTAAAAAAAATATTTTTTCAATTTAATTCATTTAAGTAACCACTTGTGGTTGGTTGCTACCAAACTGGGCAGTGCATTTCTGTAGGATGGTCAGAGAAAACCTCATTTACAAAGCAACATTTAAGACCTGAATGATAACAGGCAGCTAGCTCTGTGTTCATAGCAAATGAACAACAGGGCCTAATGTGGAGGACATGGAGGTCAGTGAGTATGGAGTCGAACAAGTGAGGTGAAGACTAGGAGAAGATGAGGCCAGAGAAATAGACCTCATCAGGCAAGGCCTTGTTGGCAGGTAGTATAAGTACCTTGTTTGTCCTCTTCATAAGATTGGAAACAATTTAGGCAAATAACTGACTTGACTTGAATTTTTAAAGGGTTATTAGAACTGTTCTAATGATGTAGAGTGAGGTGAAGACAGAAGCAGGGAGGCAAGTTACTGCAGTAACCCAAATGAGAAATCATGGTGGTCTGGATTATATATAGTGATGAAGATATTGAGAGAGACATGGTCAGTTGAGTTGTCAGTGCTAAGTGGTGGGTCTTATTAGAGATGAGAAAAAGGGAGAAATAAGAATGGACCTCAAAAACAAAACAGAAAAATAGACCTCAAGAATTTTAGCCTGAGCAGATGAAATAGGGAGCACAGTGGAAAGGAATACCAGAGCTCTACTTCATGCATAGCAAGTGCCTGTACAGGGAGATAGATGCCTGTGCAGAGTTGTGCTGAAGCCATGACAATGGGTAATGTTGAGTAGGAATGGGAGCTAAAGGATTCCTTCTTAGAGAATTGATTTAATAGCAGAGTTCACACATACTATTAGAGGTGCTCTTGTGTGAGGAGCAAATCAGGTGGCCTTTCAGAGTAAAGATTTTATGTCTTTAACTGCATGTGGCTGTAAGCTTTGAGTCATTATTTCTTCTTTTACATCTTCCATAGGATGGCTCCTGAACGAATCACATCCCTGTCACGGGTTTGCATCCCGCTTGTCACTCTTCCAGACTTTGAACCCCTGGTGAATGCTCTGCTCACCTATCATGGACATGAGCCTCAGGAAGTAATCTGGCCTGAATTCTTTGAAACTGTCAATGAGGCCTTTTTACTGTAAGTGATCCATCCTATCACCTATCTTTACTTTTCCTGTCCCTAGAATGCTTCAGGCGTTGCAGATGCTTTATAATGGTAGATTCTAAACATTTTGGTCTCTGTGACCTATAGCCAGTCTCCATATAGTTAACTCCCATTCAAGGTGAACCATATGTGTCAGAGTAATGCTGCTCATTTCACTCTGTGGCTCAATTTTCAGAAGTAGATTTCCAAGTCTTTTTTCCAAGGTATCTTAGGTGGTCTCAAGCCACCAACCTTTGTTAATTATATGCACTATTCTGTGACTCCTTGATAACCTATTACATTCTTCAAAGTGATTACATATTCCAAAGAGACTTTTTTTGGTAATGTGATCCATATCTGAGCCAATGTGAGCCATAGTGATACTTCGATCAATACTTATCATATTTAAATTAATACTGAATTTTTAAAAATGTTTACTTGATTAAAAAAATAATAAGCTAATTTCAAGTTAGCCCAAATAACATATAAGGGTAAGTCAAAAAGCATTGGTACTAGGTTTCTAATTCATACAGATTTATTCTAAACAAAATGTAAACATGTCCCTGATCAATGGATGGCTCAGTTATATTCTTGTTAGTCTTGTTATTGTGTGTTAGGCTAGGTTATCTAGAGAAACAAATCCAGTGATACTCATCTAAGTATAAGAAAGAGCTTTATATCAACAAGTAATCTTCTATCCAAAGAAGGCTCCTCTTCAGACTCATGTAGCTATAGGATGATGATGATGCAGAAAGGTGATGTGAAATGCAGGAAGATCACAGGCTGGTGTGTGATGAGTTCCGTGGATTTAAGTTTGTTGGAAACTTGTCAGGATGCTGGCAGCTCTCAGGGCTGGGCAGCCTACATGGAACCACCTCTGGAGGCAGAGTCCCAACAGGCAGAAAGGCAAAGTTACAGAGAGAGAGAGGGATATCCCCAGTTTCCTTGCTTATAAGGTCACACCCACCCACAAGGAGGCATCAGTAGACTGACCTGATTGACAGGTTGAACTCCACCCCTACACTTTCACACATCTTCATGTTGACATAAAATTCTCTGATGACCACAGTGTGCTTTCAAAAAACAATACTAAGCAAAACAGTGGCTTTCAAAGGGATTTCCTGGGCCAGTTAAATTCAAGGCAAAGACGTTGTGCTCAGAAGATCTGATGACCATATTCTGTGCTTCCCAAAGGGTAATCTTGTTAAGTTTTCTCAAAGGATACAGGCTGATTAAAGAAGTTTTAAGAAATATGAAACTGCATTGGTGAGAAAAAGGCCCCGGAAGTTACATTGAGCATTTTTTTCTTCAGTCTTGACAGTGCTAATTCTTGAAGAGTAGCAAGGGCTGTTCTACTAGAATTTCATTGGTAAACCTTAGCGCATCCACCCAGCAGCCCTGATCTTGCCTCTTCAGACTTCCTTTTGTTCCCCAAATCCAAAGAACATTGAAAAGGAACATGATTACACGCAGCAGGGAGTGAGTCCGGATTGAACCCCCTACAGTGGGGTGAACCAAGAAGGAAACATAACAGAGCAGCAACAGGAGCAAAGCCAAGCCACAAAAACCCTGAGGAGCCCCCCAAATAGACTTCAGGATAGGAGGGACAGTTCCTGGAACACCCCAGGACCAGTGGGAAGATAGTCATAAAGGTCAGCAGACAGATCTGGAACTATGTATGCTTTTTGTTTGTTTATTTTTGCTATTTATTTATTTTCCCCTTTTTCTTCAATCTTTTGTTTTCTTTTTATTTTGTCTCCGTTATTGTTGGTTTGCCTACTTATATAAGATAGGCATGGGAAGTAAGCCCAAGGAGAAAGCAAGGGGACCAATGCTTCTGGAGGGACTTGGGGGGAGGAAGGGAGCCGTGAGCAAACAATGCTGTAGACAGGGGAACAACTAGGGAATTCAACTCAACAATGAGGAGAAGGTAGAGATCCTGGGGGTGTTGGCGCAGCAGCAATATAGATGAGAGGATTACTAAGAGGCAGAAGAAGGGCGAGCATGATGATGGGGCAAGAGGAAGGTAAAAGGAAACAGAAGAAAGACCTAGGAAGTAAAACAACAGACAGAGGCATAAGCATGTGTATACTTATGTAAATATATTAATTCATAAAAATAGAGGTATTGGCCTGTGTACATATATTTATATGGCAATACATTAAGGTAGTGGATGGACTTTGGACCTCTGCTCAAGCCATCCCTCAACAGAAACCTTGGGGGAAGGGAGACAGCAGTCAGTGTAAGATATGAAAATAATCTATAATTTATCAAGGGTTAAGGAAGGGGGGAGGGTAGGGGATGGGTGGTGGTGGTGGAGAGGAGCTGCTACCAAGGGCTCAGGTAGAAAGAAAATATTTTGGAAATTATGATGGCAACAAATGTACAAATGTGCTTGATGCAAATGATATATAGATTGTTATAAGAGCTGTATGAGCCCCCAATAAAATGATTTATTAAAATAAAAATAAAGAAGAATAGCATTAAAACAGAAAAAAGAAAGAAAAGGAACATGACTGAATTCCTGAGAGAATCCCCAAATAGTCATTTTGCTGTAGGGTAAATCAAAGCACCCAGAATTCTACATGGAAGGGTTAGAGAGATAGAAACACTGCCTTTAGAAGTATATAGAATTTTGTTGTAGTTAATGCTTTCCAGTTGGTTCCAATTCATAGTGACTTCATGAACAACAGAACAAAACACTGTCCAATCCTGGGCCATGCTCACAATTGTTATGGTTGAGTTCATTGTTGTAGCTAGTATGTTAATGTAACTCATTGAGGAACTTCTTCTTTTTCACTGCCCCTCTACCTTACTAAATATGATGTTCTTTTTCAGTAACTAGTTTCACCTGATAAACACTGCCCCCCCCCCTCTCCAAAAAGAATCAATTCTGACTCATAGTGACCATTATATAGGGTCTCTGAGGCTACACATCTTTATAGGAATAGTACATTTTGCAATCCCATTAGCAATAGATCAGGCTTCCAGTTTCTTCACATTCTGGACAGCATTGTTTTCTGCTTTGTTTTGATCTTATCTGTCTAGATAATGTGAAGTGGCATCTTGTTGTGGTTTTAATTTACACTGATTTACTTTTCATTGAAATGCTTCAGATCTTCCACCTAAAAAGCTGTATTTCTGATTTATTTAGGACTACCTTTCAGAGAAGAATAAGAATCCTTATGAGGTCTTCTTTTCCAACAGCAGTAGGAGTTTTGATGATGAGGCTGCTCACATCCTCTGTGAAATCCCACAAAGCTGTTTTCAGAATTACTACTGAGGAACAAACAGACTTAGAAATAGCCGCACACACTCCACCCTCATGTCAGCTAAAAAGCCTCTAAAAGTACCCCTCTCCCTTGATTTTTGGCTTACATGTAACTAATAGGTTCTCCTCCTGCATCAGCTTACACAACTTATTTGGTTTGGAATATTATCTGTTCCAATCCATAGGGGACAGATTATCCAGAAATATTGGGTGGTCCTTAGTATGTCCAATTCCTATGGTTTCTCTTTAGCAGTTCCTCAAGCCATGGCGTAAGAATTGGAGCCTTTCCATGGACTCTTTCCCATAGACCAGCATTTGAGCCACATGTTGACACAGGGAAGCTGATTCAGTCAATCAGTGCAAATTACCAGCCCCACACCCGAACCCCCTCACCTCAGCCCCTTTAATAGTTTCCCAGATGTGCTGCATGGTTATTTAGAAACCACATATTTTCTCTGACGGATGTGCCCTGCCTTGCACTTAGCTTTCCAACTATTTGCTTGCCACAATACACCAGTGGAATTTCATCTGCTTTACAATTGGCTGGGCGTACTTGACTTTGGATTCCAAATACAGCCATGGGTTTTGGGGGTTTTTTTGGTCAGAATTGGCAGCCTGTCTTCTTTTGAACAGCAGATGCTTAACCCCCTCTGAGGTTTAGATAAACCTAGAGGAACTTTTTAATTTCTTGGCCTAAATGTCAAACTTAAGTTTTCTTGTCTATCCATGGAATTGCCATTATAGCCACCTGTGGGTTACAGATTGCATAAAAGCTTTCTGGGAGGGCTGCTGAGGTTCTTTCCCAAGTCTGTAGCGCGCATGTAATTCAACAGGACAAGTTCTCTAAGGTAAAGCCAAGTCCATTGCTTCGAAAATTGAAGCAATATTCACAAAAGCAACAAGATTAAAATACTCTTAAGTGATCATCAGTAGATGAAGGAATAAACAAACTGTGGTACAGATGCACAAGGGAATGCTATGCAACAAGAAAGAATAGTGATGAATTTAGAAGATACTGAGTGAAAAAAGTCAATCATAAATGAAAAAATATTGTATAAGACCACTATTATATTGCTGTTGTTAGGTGCTGTCCACTTGGTTCCAACTCACAGGGACACTAAGTACAATAGAAGGAAATACCATCTGGTCCTGCACCATCCTCACAATTGTTCTTGCTTGAACCCTTTGTTGCAGCCACTGTATCAATCCATCTCACCAAGGGCCTTCATCTTTTATACTGCACCTCCACTTTACTTTTTCAGGGACTGGTCTCTGCTAAAAACATGTCCAGAATATGTGAATTGAAGTCTTTCCATTCTTGGCTTTAAGGAGGATTCTGACTGTATTTCTTCCAAGATAGATCTGTTTGAGTTGTTTTTTTCCCCCCCATTCATGGTACTTTCCATTTTTTCACCAACACCATATATTTCAAATGCACCATTTTTCCTTCAGTCTATCTCAATAAATGTCCAATTTTCACATGCATATGAGGCAATTGAAAACACCTTGTCTTGGGTCAAGCATACCTTAGTCCTCAAAGCAACATTCTTGCTTTTCTACACTTTAAAGAGGTCATGTGCAGCAGATTTAATGAATGGCAGGCATCATTTAATCTCATGATTTTTGCTTCCATGATGATTGATCATGGATCTAACAAGAAATCCTAACAAAGTCAATCTTTTATCTGTTTATCGTGTTATTTATTGTGGTCTAGTTGGGAGGTTTTTTAATATTGAGTTTTAAACCTTACTGAAGGCTGCATTCCTTGATTTTCATCAGCAAATACTTCAAATCCTTCTCAATGTCAGCAAGCAAAGTTGTGTCATCTGCATATCCCAGGTTGTTAATACGCCTTCCTCCAATCCTGGTGCTGCATTCCTCTTCATGGAATTGTACTCCAACAAATTTGAAAATCTAGAAATGCATTATTTACCTAAATTACTACAGGTGATTTAGAAAATCTCAACAGAAAAAATAGATATAGTCATAAGAAAATCTCCAAATATCAAAAAGTCTAAGTCCAGCTGGTTTCACTGGGGAATTCTAGAAAACATTTAGAGAAGGCTTAATATAGAAAAGACTTAATATTACTTTTATATAAACTATGGTACAATATCTAAATGGACTATATACTACCAAATTCATTTTATGAAGCAACTATACCTCTTACACCTAAACCAATGATAGACATCACCCAGATTGATTACTACCGACTGATATCTCTAATGAATATAGATGCCAAGATCTTCAGTAAAATACTAGCCAACAGAATTCAACTAAGCATAAAAAAATGTATACAAATCATGATCACGTTTGATTCATACCAAATATGCAAGAATGGTTTAATATTAGAAAAACAAATATGCAAGGATGGTTTAATATTAGAAACATAATGTAGTTCATCATGTAAACAAAATAGAGAAGAACCATATGATTGTATCAATTAATGCAAAAAATGGATTTGATAAAATTCCTGATTATAAAAAAAAAAACTTCAACAAAATAGGGACAAAAGGGAAATTTCTCGGCATAATAAAATTCATATATGTGAAAGCAATAGCCTGCATCTCACTTAATGGAAAAAAATTGAAATAATTTCCTCTTTGAACAGGAACTAGACAAGGTTGTCCTTTATCACCACTTTTATATAGTTGTGTAAGCTTTAGCTACAGTCATAAGACATCAACAAGAGGTTAAAAGTGTTCACATAGGAACAGAAGTAATAAAAATCTCTATATGCAGATAACATAATCCTATATATAGAGAAAACCCCAAAGTTTCAATTAAACAATTGCTCAGATTAATTGAGAAATTTTGACAATATAGCAGGCTATAAGATCAACATACAGAAACCAACTGGATTCTTGTATATTAAGGATGATGATACTGAAAAAGATATTAAAAGCAATATCATTTATGGCAGCTACACAGAAGATAAAATATTTGAAGGAAAGCTTACCAGAGAAACAAAAGACATACAAAGAAAACTACAAAATATTCCTTCAATAAATTGAAAGAAATGTATTCAAATGAAATAAATTACCATGTTCCTAGAGAGGGAGACTAAATATCATGAAAATGTCAGTATTACCTAAATTACTATACAAATTCAATACAACTCTGATCCAAATCCCACCACAATTTTTCAAAGAAATAGAAAAATGAATTGCCAACTTCATATGGAAAGGAAAGAAACTTAGGATAACTAAAAAAAATAAAGCAGACATACTTTAACTCCGAGGCCTTAAAACCTACTAAATAACCACAGTAATCAAAACAGCCTTGTACTGGTTCATCAGTAGATATGAAGAACAATAGTTTAGTATTAAGATCCCAGAAATACAACCAAGTACCATTAGACACCAAATTAGACATGAGTTTTTTTGATGAAGAAATCAAAGCACATTAAATGGGGAAGATAGTCTTTTCAACAAGTGGTGTTCAATAAAGCAAAATTTGGGTGGGATATATACTCAAGGTCATATTTTGGCTCATGTAGAGTTGTTTTAATTTTCTTCAGCTTCAATTTGAACTCAGATATGAGCAATTAATGGGCTGTTCCACATTCGGTTCCTGGCCTGGTTTTAACTGCTGATACTGAACTTCTCCATCGTGTCTTCCCGCAGATGTAGTCAGTGTGATGTCTGTACATTCAAACTGGAGAAGTCTATGTGTAAAGTCACTCTTTGTGTTGTTGAAAAATTTCTATGAACAAGTTGTTATTCTTGAAAAGTTCTGTCATGTGATGTCTAGCTTCATTTCTGTTCCTAAGGCCATATTTTCCAACCATGTTCCTTATTCTTTGTTCACAACTTGTGCATTTCAGTTACCGATAATTATCAAGGTATCCAATTGCATGTTTGATCACTTTGCAACTGAAAATATTGGTAGAATTCTTTGATATTTACATTATTAGTCTTAGTACGTGGTGCATAAATTTGATTAATAGTTGTTTGGATTTCCTCTTATTTGGATAGACATGGAGAATGTACACAGACTGCAGTGTACTTCAGATTTCAAGATAGATCTTGACATGTCCTTTTTAACCATAACTGCAATGCCATTCCTCTGAATTGTGTCATTCCTGACATAGTAAACCTTATGAATTTATGGTTCAAAATGGCCAATACCAATCCATTTCAGATCACTAGTGTCTAAAATATAGATCTTTATAGGTTTCAAAAACAAAATAGAACACACAGAATATTAAACATAGAAAAGTAAATTATTTGGTGGTTACCAGCAATTTGAGGGGGAAGAGGAAAAATTACTAATTATATAGGAGACATGTAAATAATGGTAAAAAGAGAAACAGTATACCATATGAGGGAAGTCTGCACATGACTAAAGCAAAGATAGAAGAATGCAAGAATAAAGGTCTGTTCTTATAATTACTATAACATAGACAGTCCTATAATAGTAGTAGTAACGGTTTATGAATGCATTCATAGATCGATATCTATGCCAAAGGGGTGCTCAGCGACATAAGGGAGCATATCCACCTACAGACAGAGATATGGTTTTGGCTTTTTTTGCATTCATAATTACAGGGACTGTGTGTGTTTTAATGTAGACTACAGCAAACAAGGAATATGGGCATGGAAACATCTAGTTAGAACCAAAGACCTCACAGGATGAAGTTCCAAGACTCAAAGGTCAAGGAGCATAGACGGGGGATTTCGACATCAATTGGCCCAAGATAATTTGTAAAGCCAATATTCTCCATCCTACTTTGGCTAGTAGTAGTTGAGGTCTTAAAAACTTTCAGGTGGCTATCTAAGTTACAACTGTTGGTCTCTTTACATCTAAGGAAAGGATATAGAAGAAAATCAAAGATGCAAGGAAGTAATTAGTCCAAAGAGCTAATGGATCACATGAATCACAGTATATACATGACCCTAAGACCAGGAAAACAAAATGATACCTGGCTACAAAAAAACCAAAATCACGTAAATACCTATTTTTCTGGTCTGAGAGACTAGAGGAACTCCCTCATACTGTGGCTCTATGATACCCTTCCAACCTGAAACTGAGACCATTTTTTTCATCAGAAAAATAAACCCATAAAATAAGCAGTAGCACTCAAGGGGAAGGTGTTCCTGAGAATAGTCAATTATATGAGATACAAAGGACATTTGCCAAAAAGCAAACATGAGAGGACAGGAAGAGGAAGAACAGCTGGAACAAGGAAAACAGGAGACATAGGAAGAATGCTGATACATGTGGGGAATGCAACCAAGAGCTGGGCACAATTCATACTGTTCCTCTTCTGTACACTCTCACCAGAAGGGTGCATGTATCATGCATGCACACACACCAACACAAATTTTTTTTAAATAAATGGTGCTTCTATAAGAAAAAATAAAAGTTTTCTGAGTGGATGGGTTGTTTTTCTACATACCTGGAATGAATAAACCAGTGAAAGAACGAATGTATGACCAAGTTTATCAGAGTAGCTCGGAATGTTAACTAGAGTGACAGTGCATTCGGTATTATAGACCACAACGCTTTTGGGAGTCAAGTAGTAGTATGCTTTTAGAACAATGTATGTTAACACATAAGCCACTTCCAGAGAGGTAAGCATATGTCTACTGAGACATAAATGGGTCCAATGCCTATAAATGGGCCTTGGTGATAAAAAGGAAACTGGAGGCTGCTCTATAGAATTTTGCAAGTCCAATGATTTTTTTTTCACTGCAAATACCTTTTTCACCAGAATAATTGGTGACCTTGCCACATGGAATACATAGGAATCAATCAACTACATCTGTGGAAAGAGACGGTGGAGAAACTAAATATCATCAGCCAAAACAAGACCCAGGGCCAGCTGTGGAACAGATCATTAATTGCTCATATACAAGTTTAGTTTGAAGCTGAAAAAATTAAAACACGTCAACGAATAGGACAGGTGGGATGAACAATCTGGAGGAGAAAACAACGGGACTGACAGTTGGTGGGGGGCGGGGCATGGGAGAGGGGG
>NW_022103924.1:3332064-3333437 GCF_000313985.2 Echinops telfairi
GCTTTACACAATTGATGTGTGTATGGATTATGATAAGAATTGTATGAGCCCCTAATAAAATGTCTTAAAAAAAAAATAGAGCCAAGACATGACTTTTAATATAAAGGCCCCACCTGAATTTAGAGATCATAAAGAACAGATATGAAACACTGAGCACTTATGACCCAATACCAGATGAGTAGTAGGATAACATCAATAATATCTTACCTGATGTATGGAATGTTGTAAGAGCCTTCAATAAGACTTTTTTTTTAATCACCATTTTTCAGCAGAAAATCTTACATGGAAAAAACAAAAAGTCATTAAAAAGGTAGTAAAGAAAGAAAAGACCAAAAGTGGGTATCAGAAGAGACTGAAACTTGTTCTTGACTGTAGAGTAACTAAAGCAAATAGAAGAAATGAAGTTAAAGAACTTAATGAAGAAGTTAAAAAACTGGTCCAATAATACATAGTAAAACATATAATGAAATGTGCAAATATATGGAATTATAATACAATCAGCATATCTCAAAGCTGAAAAGACTGAAGAAGAAAAAATCAAGCCATAAAGGGTAATATTGAAGGATTCTATGGGCAAAATATTAAATGATACAGGAAGAAGTATCAACAGAAGATGGAAGGACTATAGAGTCATTGTACCCAAAAAGAATTGGTTGACATTCAACCTTTTCAAGAGGTAGCATATGATCAAGAACTGATATTGTTGTTGTGGTTAGGTACCATTGAGTGGATTCCAATCCATAGCGATTTTATGCACAACAGAATGAAACACTGCATGGCCCTATGCCATCCTTGCCACCTTTCCTATTCTTGAGCCCATTGTTGCAACCACTGTGTCGATCCATTTCGTTGAGAGCCTTCATCTTTTTTACCACTCTTCCACTTTATCAAACATGATGTCCTTTTACAAGGACTGGTCTCTTATAACAATATGTCCAAAGTATGTAAGACAAAGTCTTGGCCTCCTTGCCTCTAAGAATACTTTGGCTTCACTTCTTCCAAAACAGATCAATTTTTCATTTTAATAGTCCAGGGCACTTTCAATATTTCTGTCTCCAGCCCCACAATTCAAATGCATATATTTTTCTATGGTCTTCGTTATTCATTGTTCAACATTCATATGCATATAATGCAATGAAGAATACCAAGGCTTGGTTCTGGTGCACCTTAGTTGTCAAAATAACATCCTTTCTTTTCAATACTCTAAAGAGGTCTTGTGCAGTAGATTTACCTAATGCAACACATCTTTTGATCTCTGGACTAATGCTTCCTAGAGCATTGTGTTAGGCCAGGTTGACTAGAGAAACAAATCCAGAGACACTCATATATGTATAAGAGAGAGCTTAATTTTTTTTAATAGTTTTATTAGGGCT
>NW_022103924.1:3334848-3337776 GCF_000313985.2 Echinops telfairi
CCTCCCACACCCACCTCACCAGCAATTTGGATCACTTGTTGTTTCCTTGTCCCTGGGTTTGTTAACTCCACTTCTTTTCCCCCCACAAGAGAGAGCTTTATATCAAGAAGTAATTATATATCAAGCAAACATCCCAGTCCAGATCAAGTTCATAAGTCTGATACTACTCAATAAGTCCCTCTTCAGAGTCCGACAGCCACATGAAATCATGCAAAATGCAGAAAAATCACAGGACAGTGGGTGAAGTCTTATGGCAGTGGAACTATCACAGGGCTCTGGTAGTTCTCAGTGTGGATTTCCAACAGAAAGATGAAGGCAGAGAGAGAGAGAGAGACGTGGCTCCAGAAAGCTATTTATCTCAGTGGCACCTCAAAATGAGGTCCTCAAGCTGTGACCTGATTGACAGGTTAAACTCCACCCATATCTTCTTATAGGTGTCATGTTAGCACAAAAAAAAAACCCCATACCTATCTCAAGCATTGATTGAGGAGACAAGCCAGACAAAATCCTTGCCAACTTCAACCTTTTCTCTATCATGATGTTATCTATTGGTCCAGTTTTGAAGATTTTGGTCTGCTTTACATTGAATGTTAATCCATACTGAAGGCTGCAATCCTTGATCTTCATCAGCAAGTGCTTCAATCCCTCATCATTTTTAGCAAGCAAGGTTGTGTCATCTGTATATTGCAAGTTGTTAATAACCTTCTTCCAATTCTGATGTCACATTCATCATATAAGCCAGCGTCTCTGATTATTTGTTCATCATACAGATTGTAAAACTATGCTGAGAGGATACAACCTTGATATACACCTTTCCTGATTTTAAACTCTTATTCTGCATCTTGATCTGTAGATTAGTTCCACATGAACACAATGAGGTATTTTGGAATTCCCATTCTTCTCAAGGTTATTCATAGTTTATTATGCTCCCCACAGTTGAATGCCTTGATATAGTCAATAAACATGAATAAACAAACACAAAAACACGAGTAAACATTTTTCTGGTATTCTCTGTTTTGAGCCAAGATCCATCTGACATCAGTAATGATATCCCTTGTACCATGTCCTCTTCTGAATCTGGCCTGCACTTTGGCAGTTCCCTGTCAATGTGCTGCTGCAAAAGTTGTTGAATGATCTTAAGCAAAATTTTACTTGCAAGCAATATAAATAATATTGTTCTATAGTTTGAACATTCTATTGGGTCACCCATCTTTCCAGTGGCACAGATATGGATCTCTTCCAGTCATTTGGCCAAGTAGGTATCTTCCAGGTTTTTTTGGGGTAAATGAGTGGGTGCTTCCGGTGCTTCATCAGCATGTTGAAACATTTCAATTTGTATTCCACCAATTCCTGCATCCTTGTTTTTGGCTAAATGCATTCAATGCTGCTTGAATTTTCTTCCTTCAGCACCATTGGTTCTTGCTCATATGCTACCTCCTGAAATGGTGGACTGTCAACTAGTTCTTTTGGGTGCAGTGACTCTATGTATTCTTTCCATCTTCTTTGGATCTTTCCTGTATCATTCAATATTTTGCCCATAGAATCTTTCAAGAATTCTACCCGAGGCTTAAATTTTTTTGACTTCTTTCAGGTTAAGATATGCTAAGCATGTTCTTCCCTTTTGGTTTTCTAATTCTATGTCTTTGTATATTTCCTTATAATACTTTGTCTTCTCAAGCTTCTCTTTGAAAATTTTTGCTCATCTATTTGACTTTTTTACATTTTAAAAAATTTCTTCCATTTACTTTAGCAACTCTATGATTAAAACAAGTTTCAGAGTCTCTTCTGACATCCACTTTGATCTTTTCTTTCCTGTCTTTTTAATGACCTTTTGCTTTCTTTATGAATAATGTTCTTGATGTCTTCCCCCAGCTCATCAGGTATTCTGTCATTAGAGTTCAATGCGTCAATTCTGAGATGTTCTCTAAATTCAGGTGGGATAGATTCAAGATCATATTTTGTCTCATGGGTTTGTTTGAATTTTCTTCAACTTTATCCAAAGCTTTCATATGAGCAATTGATCATCTGTTTCACAGTCATTCCCCAGTCTAATTTTAGCTGCTGATATTGAACTTCTCCATTGTGTCTCCCCAGATATAGTATATTTGATTTCTGTGTATTCCATCTGAGAAAGTCCATGCATATGGTTGGCTTTTGTGTCCTTGGAAAAGGTATTTGCTGGGAAAAATCGTTGGTTTGGCAAAATTCTATCATGTTATCTTCAGATATTTCTGTCACCAATACCATATTTTTCAACTACTGTTTCTTCCTCTTTGTTTTCAACTTTTGTATTCTAATAAGCAATAATTATCAATGTATCTTGATTGTATCTTTGATTAATTTCTGACTGAAGTCATTGATATAATTCTTCATTTTTTTTCATTGCTAGCTTTTGTGATTGCTACATAAATTTGAATAATATTTGTATTGATTGGATTTCCTTGAAGACATAGATATAATACTATCATAGATAGCATTATATTCCATGATGGATTTTACAATGTGCTTTATGACAATGAATGCCACACTGTTCCTCTTGATTATATTATTCCCAGCATTGTGAATCATATTATTTTCTTATAGCATATTTTTAAAAGTCCATGCTACACTGGAGGCCCTGCTCAAAAACATTCTCTAGGAATTGATGGGATACCAGTGAAATTTCAACATACTTGTGCAGCACTGGAAGCATTCACTAATCTATAACAAGAATTTGAAAGACAGCTACCTGGCCAACCTGGTGGAAGAGAGCTATGCTTGTGCCTATTTTAAAGAAAGTTGACTCAAAATAATGAAGATATTGTTGAAAAATAGCATTCATATCACATGGCAGTAGAATGTTGTTGAAAATCAAAGTCTAACTGCAGCCTTAATTCTTTTTTTTTTTTTTTAACATTTTATTAGGGGCTCATACAACTGTTATCCCAA
>NW_022103924.1:3341508-3343651 GCF_000313985.2 Echinops telfairi
GATGTGCTCCACTCTCTCCTCTTTCCCCTTCATCTGCTCCTGTGTGCTCCGATCAGATATGTCTCTCTCCCGGAGCTGCATATTCAGTGCCATCCTTTGCAATAAATTCTTTTGGGGGGGGGGTCCCTGGGATTCTTAACACCACTTCCTTTCCCCCACTTCCTCCTCTCCCCTGTTCCCCCAGAACCGTCAGTCAGTTGTTTTCTCCTCAAAATTGTTTATCCAGCCTCTAGATATAGCTAGATCAACCTGCAGAGATTATAACGCACAATAACAAGACGCAACAAAACAATAACAACAAAAATCCAATGGCAAAAAAAAGAAAAGCCTGTAAATAGTTCAAGGTCTGTTTGTTGACCTTTAGGAGAGTTTTTTGGTCGAGTCAGATGTGATGCCATGCCCTGGCACAAAAGTCTATTTTTGGTATTCCCCCGGAACTTCCTTCTTCCGCTCCCCTTGCTGTTCTGTTACAGACCCTTAGTGTTTTGCCTCGCTGTGGTGGGGACAAATTGGGTACAATTCCCACACTGTGTCTCCAGTGTTGTTCCTTGTAGCGCATGGGTCTGAAGGATTTTGTGCCTCATAGTGGAGCCTGACATATGATCCTCTCTGTGCATTGTCTGCTCTGAGCAGAAATATCGTCCTCAACACTTGGTGTTGCAGGATGTGTTCCACTCTCTTTTCCTCCCCCTTAATTTGCTCCGTTGTCCTCTGATCAGACATGTCCCTCTTCCTGAGCTGTAGCTTCTGTGCTGTCCTCTGAAGTAAAATCTTCTGATCACAGGGGCGGCTGTGCACATATTTGGGATTGTGACCGGCCCCTCAGTCCTCTCTACTGGTTCCCTGCTTCATACAAATATGTTGCATTCACACATTGGAGCACCCTCTTTCCCTGTGAAAATATGAAAAATACCCTCCCCTTTGGTGGGTTAGTGCCCTGTTCCCCCACTACCCATTTCTTTTTTTAGCTCCCTCCTCCTTTTTAGTTGGCTACCATATGTATCCCTGGATTTGATCTGGCCCATGCAATACTACCTGGACCTCACCCTAGGAATGTTTGTATACAGTAGCTTTTTACCTATGCCCCTTTTGCATTTCTTTTTTTAAGTTTACCTCAACGGAGTCATGTTGTACTTGTTCTTTTGTGCTTGGCTTACTTCGCTTAGCATAATTTCATGCATTCATCACTGCTTTTTAGTGATGTGTAGTACCCCATTGTACGCATGTACCACAGTTTTTTAATCCATTCATCTGTTGATAGAAATTTGGGTTGTTTCCAAGTCCTTACAATTGTGAACTGTGCTGCGATGAACATTGGAGCACAGACATCTGACCGTGGTTTGTTTCTTGCCCCTTCTGGGTATATGCCCCGTAGGGGGATTGCTGGGTCATATGGTAGCTCAATTTCCATCTGTTTTAGATATCTCCAATTGATTTCCATAGTGGCTGTACATACCTACAGGTGCACCAGCAGAGTTCCTATCTCACCACAGCCCCTCCAAGACCTCTTGCTTTCTGATATTTTGAATTGAGCTATCTTTGAGGATGTTAGGTGGTATCTCATTATTGTTTAATTTGCACTTCTCTTATGATTACTGATCGGTAACATTTTCTCATATGTTTATTGGCCATTCGGATTTCTGCCCCTGTAAAACTTCTGTTTAGGTCCTTTGCCCACCTCCTCAGTGGACAATTAGTTTTATTCTTTATGGAAGCTAGTAGTAAAATAAGGCCTTTGTCTGATGTGTGATTACTAAAGATGTTTTCCCAGTCCGTTGCCTCTTATTACTCTCTTGGTGAATTCTTTTGATGTACACAGGTGTTTTATCTTCAGTATATCCCACTTGTCAATTTGTGACTCATCTGCATTTGTATCCTTCCCTATTTCTGACTGCCTATGTATTTCTTGTGCCAAAGTGCTCACGTTGGTTTCAATTCCCTTATTAATGGCCCTAATAGACCTCGATGTCTGTGATCCACATTGAGTTTATTCTTGTACATGGAGTGAGATAAGGGTCTTGCTTCATTTTTCTGCAAATAGATATCCTTTTTTCCAGCACCACTTGTTAAAGAGGGCATCTGCTTCCCATTTGATATTTTTTTGGCCCTTATCTAAAATCAGTTGTCTGTATGCTGATGCTTT
>NW_022103924.1:3344004-3349276 GCF_000313985.2 Echinops telfairi
TAATAGTGTTCTGTAGTTTTCCTCCTATAAATCTTTTGTTCTTTTAGTCAGGTATATTTCAATTTGTGCTTGCCTTTGCTGTTTTCCATAAGTTTTGACACGGTGTTTTCTCGTTCTCGTTGGTTTCTAGAAATTTCCTAATTTCATTTCTGATCTGGGCTAGTGCACACTCCCTTTACAATAGAGAGTTATTCATCCTCCAATTGTTTGTTCTTGTTTTCTTCATCTTCCTTTTGTTGATTTCCAGCCTTATGACGCAGTGGTCAGAGAGAGAGAGAGGTCTGTTTGATATCAGTGTGCTTAAATTTGTGCAGATTCGCCTTATGCCCCAGCATGTGGTATATCTTCAAATATGTGCCATGTGGGCTTGAAAATAATATGAATTTTTTATTTGGTTGAAGAGTTCTGGAAATATCTGTCATGTCAAATTGTCTAATTGTAGTGTTCAGATCTCTAGCCTCCTTGTTGAGTTTCTTCCCCTGTGATCTATCTTTATCAGGGAATGGTGTATTGAAGTCACTGACTGTAATTGTTGAATCTGTGATTTCTTTTTTCATCTTTTGGACTGTTTGGTTGACTTATTCAACAGGTCTCTCTTTCAGGGAATATATGTTTACAATGATAAATGGTTCTTTGAGTTTTCCTTGAATTTTATACACTGTCCCTCCTTATCTCTTTTTAGGGTGTGCACTTTGAGGTCAGTTTTTTCCGAGATTAGGATTGCAACCCCTGCTTTTTTTGAATTGCTGCTTGCTTGGTATGCTTTCCTGCAGCCTTTGGTTATCAGCTTACTTTTGTCTATAGTGTTGAGATGTGTCTCTTGTAGGCAGCAGACTGATGGGTTGTGTTTTCTAAGCCAATCTGCTAGCCACAGTCTTTTAATGCCTAAGTTCAGTCCATTTATATTCATGGTCATTATATCCAACTGTAGACTCTGTGATGTCATCTTACACCTTTTGTGTTGTTGGATGTTTTCCTACCTCCCTTTCTTATCAGTGTGTTGTGTGTATGTGTGTTTCATTCTTGACTTCTTTCCACCTTTAAGACAATGCTATATTGGGGGCTATTTTCTCTTTGTTGCCCTCTGGGTGGGGTTGTTCTATGTGATGGTCTTTTAGTTATGCATGGTGAGTGCTGGTCTTCAGCCCATACTGGTTCAACAAGGTTCTTTTGTAGGGATGGATTTCTTCTACCGTATTCTTTGAGCTTTTACTTGTTTAGGAAGACTCTTCTCCATCTCTCTTGATAGATAATTTGGCTATGTAGAGTATTCTTGGGTTTATGTTATTTTCCTTCAATTTTTGGAATATGTTACTTCACTCTCTCCTCTTCTTCCTAGTGTCTGCTGATAGGTCTGAGCATAATGTTTTTTGGGCACCCTTTTTATATGTGATTGCTTATTTTTCCCTAGCTGCTTTCATGATTTTCTCTTTTTCTTCACAGTTGGATAGTTTAATAACTATTATGTGCCTTGGTGACTTCTTCTTGGGATTCAGTCTAGCTGGTGTTCTTTCAGCCTCCTGAATGGTTGCCTGATTTTCGTTCATTAAGCTGTGGAAATTTTCCTCCAAGGAATCGCTCACTATTGCTGCAGATTTCTTCCTTGTTGGGTCTTCCTCCCGTAATTCAATTATCCTGATGTTTTCGTCTTCATAGCATCAGACATAGCTGTTAGATTTTTTCTGCTCCTCTGATGATCTTATTAGATTTTCTTTCACGTTTTTTAAAGTCTGTTTGGCTGTCCTCTAGGTCACTGGTGTGGGTCTCTGCATCCTCCAGTCAATTGGCGATGTCTGTGAGTCTTCCACATTTTTTTCTTATCTTGTCCCTAAGCTCTTGTATTTCCCTTTGATGTATGAACTTTATCTCCTCTATCATTTCATCCTTTTTCTGTATTGTTTCCCTCGTCCTGTATGACTCCAAGCAGCATTTCACTGTGTAATTGGCCTACCACTTTATCCTCCTGTGCCTTCACTCTTTCCCTAGTCAACCAGTATTCTGTTATTTGCAGATACTGTTGGAGGGCAAGTTGGAGGTTTCTGTCAAAGAACCCTGGTTGGCTTGTACACCCACAAGGATGGTGCTGTACTGGGTGATCTCACAAGGAGTTGTGATGGTGTGCCCCATGGCAGCTTGGGGCACTGCAGAGGGCTTGTGGGTGTGCCCGCTGCAATGGGAGTACCACAGAACGTTGTTGGATTACCTGCTTTGGTGTAGAGTACCGCAAATGGTGGACGGAATTGCCCTGGTCAGGTAGATCGCTGTGGAGTTTGGGCAGAGGTCCCAGCAGCAGTGTGGAACGTTGGCGAGTGTTGGTCAAGCTCCCATAGTGTGAGGCACTATGGCAGGCGGGAGGAAGTTCCCTCAGTCAAGTGGGATCACAGAGCACGGATAGTAGCTCCTTCAGCCATGTAGGCAGGATTTCCTCCGAAGAACGTTGGTGGGATTACCCTTGGTGTAGGGTGGGTGGGCTTTTCCCATCCTCGGGTTACGGTGCAGAGGTTGGATCTCTCCCAGCTGGGTGGAGGGCAGACGTAAATGCCTTAGGCTAAGGGGAGTGGTCTGGAGTTGGGCAGTGGCATGTGAGAGAGAAGGGAAGAAGAAAAAAAGTCTAAGCCCGCTGAGACTGTCTGGGGGACAGAGAGAAGAGAAAGAAACAAAAGTAACGATACAGCTGAGCCGTGAGCCCTGATCATAAGGCTAGAAGCATTTAAACTGAATCCTGAGGCAGCAGCAAGCAGTGGCTGTGTTGAGATAAAGCCTCAGCACCAGCTCCAAATGATCCTGGCTCCGCCCAATTCAGTGGCCAGGCAAAGGTCAAACCCTAGCCAGCCTCCACTGTGGTAAGCCAAAAGCCCCCAACTCCTCAAAACCTAGTGAATCTGTGCCTACATATATTTATGATGCTCCTCCTGTGACCTAGCAGTGTGAAATTTCCCTCTGAGTAACTCACCTGCGCTGATTTCTGGGGAGTCCCTCTGGTATATGTTACTCATTTGCCATGTTCCCAGAAGACTCTTCATTCAGGTTTAGTAATTCCTCATTGCTACATTGCCCTTGATTAAGCCCCACTAGGAATCCTATGCCCTTTTCTCCATTGATTTTAGTTCACCTGTTATTCCCTTGTCCCTTGATTGGCTCCACAACCCCACCTCCTTTCCTTTCTCCTACCACTCCTTCTCCCATATCCCCCCAGAATCGTCAGTCCTGTTGTTTTCCTCTCTGAATTGTTTGTCTCGCCTTTCTTATCTAGATAGACATGCAGAGACATTAATTAATGCAAAAACCAGGCAAAGCCAAACAAAACAACAAAGGAAGTCAAAGCCAACAAAACAACAACAAAAGTGAAGTAAAATAACAGCAAAAAGAAAGCCACTGACAAAAATAGAAAAGCCTATAAATAGTTCGAGATCTGTTTGTTGGCCTCTACGTGTGTTTTCCAGTCGAGTCAGATTGGGGTGCCACAATGTCTCCAAAGTCTGTTTTTGGTATTCCCTGTAGATTTCCTCACTTTGCTCCCCTTGCTGCTCTGTTGCATGCCCTTTAGTGTTTCACCCCAGTATGATGAGGCCAGATTGGGCACAGTTACCATACTGGGTCTGCAGTGTTATCCCCCATAGCTCTATGGTTCAGTGGGGGACATTGTGTCTCATGGTGGGGCTGGCCCAATGGTCCTTTGTGTGCACACATTGTCTGCTCTAAGCAGGAATATCATCATCAAGGCTTGATAGGCCAGGATGTGTTCCCCTCCAACTCCATCCCTCTTGTTTCTCCTGTGTGCTTTAATCAGACGTGCCCCTCTTCCCAAGCTGTAGCTTCAGTGCTGTCCTCTGAAGTGCATTCTTCTGGGCATGGGGGTGAGGGACTGAGGGTGGTGGTGTCCGCATAGTTGGTATTGGGGCTGACCCAACAGAATGCTTCTTAAAAGCATGGATAACAAGACTCCATCTCATGTACTTTGGATATGTTATGCTGGAGAGATCAATCCCTTGAAGAGGACATCATGTTTGGTAGGAAGTCAGCAGAAAAGAGGAAGCTTTTAAGCCAGAGGGATTGATACAGTGACTACAACAATGAACTCAAACAGTAATCATTTTAGATCCACCAGGACTAGTCAGTGTTTTATTCTTTTGTACATGGAACCACTATAGTTGGAGCTGACTCAATATCACCTAATGGCAGTGCCCATAATATGCTCTGAAAGCTACTTGACACACATTGTATGCATGCATACTATTCCTAACTCAATAGTAGAAACATTTCACATTAGATTTTCTAAAGCTGCTATCTTTTCTTCATACTGAAGATCACTAAACAAAGGTCTAAGATAAATCCTTATTTCTGAAACGTGCAAGTGTCACTTCCAAAGATGCCTAATAAGGAAATAATTAGTTGTCCAATAAGAACCTAAGCTATACTCTGTGAATAACTTACTAATGAGTAATTAACTCATCTGGCATGAACTTGCATATAACATTATGGAAATTGGTCACCTGAATCTAACCAATGGAGACACAAGTTATTTAAATGTCATCAATATTGCTCTATTTAGTTTGAAAATTTAAAAATGAGGGTATTAAAAACCAAAAAATAAATTACAGGGGTGACCTGCAATCAAACTTCTTTTTTTAATCATTTTGGGAGGAGGCTCTTATCACAAACCATACACCCATCCACTGTGTCAAGCACATTTGTACACATGTTGCCATCATCAGTTTGAAAACATGTTCTTCCTACTTGAGCCCTAGGTATCAGCTCATTTTCCCCTCCCTCCCTCATGGACCCTTGATAATTTTTTTTTTAATGTCTTACCGCAACCGCTGTCTCCCTTCACCCATTTTTCTGTTGTCCACTCTGCCTTCGGCCTCATTAACATCGATAGGTTTTTTTGTTTGGGATCTTTGATGGCCTATAATTGATCCCATCGACACCTTATGATCACACAGGCTGGTGTGCTACTTCCATGTGGCCTTTGTTGCTTCTCAGCTACATGGTTGCTTGTTTATCTTCAAGCCTTAAAACCCTAGATTTTGATAGCTGGACACCATCAGCTTTCTTCACCACATTTGCTTATGTACTCATTTTGTCTTCAACGATCTTGTTGGGAAGGTGAGCATCACAGAATGTGGATTTATTAGAACAAAGTGTTCTTGCGTTGAGGGAGTACTTGAGTAGAGGTCCAATGTCCGTCAGCTTCCTTAATACTTAACATAAATATATGTACATAGATCTATTTCCCCATGGCTATATATAAATAGACTTACATATATGT
>NW_022103924.1:3351770-3358955 GCF_000313985.2 Echinops telfairi
GAGGGAATTTGATGGGACTTGTGGGAATTAGAGCCAGGAAGGCAGCTTAGGGATGGTGAAGGAGCTGGAGTCCGAGGAGATGGCCCTTATTGAGTGGGCTCCAGCTCCCAGGCCCCCTGCCCCCTCTCCCACCCACTGAGCGGCTGGTGGGTGTGAATTGCTGACCTTGGGGTTTGCAGCCCCACAGGAACCCCGCCAGGGCTCCGTCCATCTCCATGATTTGCCCATTCCAGACATTGCATATGCACGCATACCTCGCTTGTCCTTTTTTAAAAAGAAAAACAAACTGAAGGTTTGTGGCAGCTGTGTGTCAAGCAAGTCTACTGGCGTCAATTTTCCCCCAACTGCGTGTGCCCACTTCCTGTCTCTGTGCCTCATCCTGGTCACTCCCTCAATGTTTTACACCTGTGATCAAACTGTCACACTCAATCAAGGACAGGCATGTGCACATGGCTCTTCTGAGCACTCGCTTCACGGCACTTTTGGCTTGGTGGCAGTGGGCTACGCCTTGAACAGCCGACCAGCAGGTGGGTCAGCATTGGGAACCCACCAGGTGGCCACTCCTCAGGAGAACAGGCTTGTCCACGTCCGTCAAGATGGACAGTCTCGGGAACCCACAGGGACAGCTCTGCTCTGCCCTAGAGGATCCTTGTGCGTCAAAACCTGCCATAGCTCCTGTCATGGGGCATCAGGTTTTTTCTTAAGGCTTTTATTGTGATTTGGACAAATGTCTACTGTGCGAATCTGTTTTCCCCACAGCAATGCAGACCCATTTGGTCTCATGTCATTGATTGCTGTCCCCCAGCGAGCCATTATGCATCCCACTCCCATTTCTACTCTTTCTCCTCTCCTCATCTTCCCTGCGCCCCAACTCTCTCACCAGGCGAGTACTGGCCTTTGAGTTTCCAGGGGTTGATAGTGTGCTTTATGGGTACCAGTATGTAAGCCACGCGTTCAGTAGGTAATTCGCGCCAACCATGAGAACGGTCTCAGAAACTCATGGGCTGTTGGTTCTACTGTGCCCTACACGGTCGCTATGAGTCGGCATCGACTCGAGGGCAGTGGGGCATTTTGTTTGTTTGTTTTTCAGTGGGCAAGGTCAGCAGTTCAAACCCCCCTGCCACTCTGCATGAGAAGGAGGAAGCTCTCTCCTTCCGTAAAAGACTTACAGCCTCAGAAACCCCACAGGGGCAGTTCTCCTCGGTCCTGTGGTCTCACAATGAGTCAGAATCGACTTGGCGGCAGCAAGTATGGCTTGGTGAGCTGAGGCCAGACAGGACCCGGGGCACTGCACTTTCCACTGTCTCAAAGCAGTGTGGGTGGGTGTCTTGTCTGTGAGCCCCCTGAGGGCTGAGATGCCATCTGCTTTGCCCACCGTCATAACCATAGTATTGAGTGCCAGTGCGAGATGTCTGAGGATGGGAAGGGGGTCACTCCAGCAGCCGCTGTGTCTGCTTGGGCTTGGGGTGCTCCATCCCCCCACACAGCGTACTGGCTGGCCCTGGAGGAGGTGGAAGGCTGGGGCAGGCAGGCGGGCGGGGCTAGCCTCTGGGGGCCGGGCTGGCTGCTGCCCATCACCCTCTCTGCTCTCTCCTCCCAGAAGAAACAAAAAGAAAAAAGAAAAAAAAAATTGATCCAGATTTTCTGTGATAACAGAGAGCACTTGATTTTTTTTTTCTAATTTGAAAAAACAACAACACAGTATATGGTTTATGTAGGTATTGGGTGAGCGAAGCCTCTCCTCTGACACATTCCCCATTGGGCACATCCTGCCTCAGAATCTATGATTCATTCATTCTTGCAAAGAATTTAATTCCACATTCTGATTTTTAAAAACCATTTTTTTAGCATGTGATTCAGGTACTATACAATTGAATTGTTTGAATAAATTACGAAGAGTTGTGTAGTCATCATCGTAATCCATTTTAGGACATTTTCTTCATTTTGTACTCATGATTATTGGCTTCCTATTTCCCCCAATGTCCCCTGTCTTAATCCTGAGGAACTATGAATGCTATCAACTCCCCCTTCCCCTCCATCTTCCCCCCCACTCACTTCCCATACCCTCAGGGAACCATTACTCCTGCCACTGTCTGACAGGTCATCTATCTTGTCTACCATGAACCGAGCTCTCTTAAATATACAAATGAGCAAACACAAATCTAGCATGATTAATGAGGTATAACACATAAAGACCTTAATAGTAAGGGGAGGAAATCTTAAAGGACTAGAGGATAGCTATGTGGTGCATCAGTGGTATACTGCACCCCGGATTTGTCATCCATGTGTTGTCCTTCCGAGAGGGACTATTCAGTTGTCTTGCTAGTGGACTTTAGGTCTCCATTGTATCCACTCCCATTCCTATTGATTTGGTTGCGTGTACTTTGAACTTTTGATACCTCTTCCCATCACTTCCTGATCACACAGGCTGGTGTGCTTCTTCCATGTGGGCTTTGTTGCTTCATTGCTAGATGGCCACTTGTTTAACAACAAGCCTTCAAGATCCCAGATGCTATATCATTTTGATATGGCTGGACACCATCAGCTTTCTTCACCACATTTATTTGCTTATGCACTCATTTTGTCTTCAGCGATCATGTCAGGAAGGTATTGTACAAAGCCACATTATTAGAACAAACTGTTTTTTTTACTAAAGTAAGATTTAAGTAGAGCCCCAAAGTCCATCTGCTTCCTTGTTGCATTTGCATATATATACATACATAAACAAATACACATATCTATATATTTATATACATATTTTTCTTTCCTCTTTCCCCTTCCTACCCCACTATCATATTTATCATCCTTCACCGATTAGTAATTCCTTTCAGATACAATTGATTGATCAAACATGACCAGAAAAGCTACACACACCTCACCGTCAATTTTTCAACACTTACTGTTCCCCCTGTATCCATCATTATTGGCTCACCTCTCACCTCACCTCCCATGACCCCCAGGAAACATCGGTGCAGTCGCTGTCTCTGGAAGATTGCCCCCCTTTAGACATTAATTGTGGTCCTCTTGTGAGTAAGCCCCAACCAGTTCAGATGGGGTACCAAGTGCTGCTCCCTGAGTTAGAAATCTGCTATTGGGATTCTTTTGAGACTTCGTGGCTGTGCTCCCATCACTGATCTGTTACACTCCCTTCTTGATTTGCCCCCATGTGGGCGGAGGGCCAAATATCTTTACCTACTATTTAGTTTTTGGTGAAAATGGGGCAAGTACCTGCTTCACCAAGTTGAGTATGTTTGAGAAACAAAATACAATTCTCTAAATGGTAGTCCCACCAAATATCTGAATTGAAAGATGTGAGCTACTTCACTTAGTTACAAAATTACACTAAAACTCAATATTCCCTGCCATTGAATCAATGCTGACTCATAGCAACCCCCTGTGGATTTCTGTGACTGTAACTTTTTACGGGAGTAGAAAGGCCACTCTTAATCCTATGGAGCTGCTGGTGGTTGTGAACTGCTGACCATGTGGACTGAAGCCCAATGCATAATTAATACAACACCAGGGCTTCAAAATTAAACTAAGAAATACATAAGTTTTATTCTCAACCCAGTAAAGCATAATAGTTTTGTTCTCATTTTCACTGTTTGGAAATGTTTACAGTTTTCTTAACTTAAGAGCTGTGATTCAGAGCACATTCTAACTTGTCCTGCAGAATGTCACTCATACGCTATGACCCTGGTATGAATTGCCTGGGCTACATTATGGCTGTTCAAAGGGACAAGGCAATTAGAGTCTCTGACTCTAAAGAGCTTTCACTGAAGTAAACACTTTTCTAATGATGCACACTGTCATGTTACATGTGTCCCAGAGAAAGACAAAGTGTGATGAAAGCAAGTCAAGAGATATCAGTGCTATTTCAGCGAAGGTGGGATCTCTTCAGCATCTAGGCTTCCCCTGTGAACTCTAGAGCTTCCTTTTTCAGGGCTTGCTGGCTCTGTGACAGAGGCTCTAACCAGTCTCCAGGGGGATTCCACTTGCCCTTGAATACTAGGCAATAACCCTCCTCCAGGGGTTCCTTAATGTGACTAAAATTAGCTGCTGGCCTTGACTTTGAAAAAACTTCCCAAAATTCCAAAGAATAGGAGCACAGGGCTCCGGCATCTGGCTCATAAAGGAGAGCTGACTGACTGCTCTCCCTACAGAGCTCAGTCTCATCTCACTCGCCTTCTACCGTGAGCTGCCTGGGTGGGACAGCTTTCTGTCTGATCTGATGACTAAAGACTGGCCTTCGGATCAAATGACCTGGTTTTTAACTGCGTCCTTGGGCAAGTTGCTATCTATCTTTCTGACATCAGGCCTCATCTTTAAAATAAGGGTAATAATGTTAGCTGTCATAAGTACTAGAAATCAAGTAAAATATTTAACATCACTCCAGATTTATACCAACTGTCATTGAACTGGTTCCAGCTCATGGCAACCCATGTATGTCAGAGAACTGTTGCACTGAGCTTTTAAGGGCTGATTTTTCACAAATCTCCCTTCAGAGGCACCTCCAGATGGATTCAAGTCTTTGTCTATCGTCCCAGTGTTAAACACTTACACCACCCAGGACTCCCTCCCATGCTCGTGTCCATGCCACAGAGTAAGTTCCAACTCATAGCAGCCCCGTAGGACAGGGTAAAACTGTCTCATACGGTAAAAAAGGCTGTAATCTTCACATCCATTTTACTTGCCCTTGGCATAATGATTGCCTTATAGCAGTGGTTCTCAACCTTCCTAATGCCACAACCCTTTAATACAGTTCCTCATGTTGTGGTGACCATAAAATTATTTTTGTTGCTACTTCATAACTATAATTTTGCTACTGTTATGAGTCAGGCAACCCCTGTGCAAGGGTTGTTCAACCCTCAAAGGGGCCATGACTTACAGGTTGAGAACGACTGCCTTGTAGGAAAGTTTAGTAACCATGCTACCAATGAGGGACTAAATGACTGACCACCAGCTCTGTGTCAGTTTGTGTAATAAAGGAACAAGGCATGGAAATCACAACATAAAACACTAATGCCAGAAGAGAGACCCTCAGTCGTAGTACCCAAAGTGTGGCAGGTAGTGAGGGAAAGGTGTCTTTCCTGGTATGGCAAGGTTGTTAGGATGATTGAGGATCAGGCAGGGCAGGTAAGATCAGAAACAGGTTCAGGGGAGGGCCATCCCTTCCCTCCTTTTCTCCTGCATTCTGCTGGCTGTTGGGACAGTCCTTCCACTTGCCTCAGCTTCTTCTTGATGCCTGTTTTATGCTCAATTTTATGTAGGGCTAGGTCTGCAGGAGTGATGCTGAGGGGAAGAAAAAAATAGAGAAGGAGAAGCCACTAAAAATTATTCCCTGTATTTCCTGCTTTATTCCTTTCCTGCCCTGGCCTGTTTCCTGGACCTCTTGCCCACAGCAAAGTGACTCAGGCTTGGGTCCCATAGCCCCTGTGCTGGTGAGAGTCTTACTGTGGGGGAGAAGTTATGGCGATGGAACAGGCAGGAGAGGCTTGTTAAACATGCGAAACCTTTGTGTCCTCGGCTTTAGTGTTCTTATTTATCACAGTTAACACATTAGCTGACCTTGCAAGGCCCCTGCTGTCTGTGGGGGTCCTTGAAAAAGCAGGGAGAGCAAAGGAGGGCTTCAGGGACAGCACTCCTGCCCTCTTGGAGCCCCTAAGTTCCACCATATCCTCCTCATGCTTCTTCCCAGAGGACAAGAGAACCCCGAACTCACTGACAGCCTCGAAATAGATTGTCACCTAGTAATGTAGCTGCACAGAATGGTAACAGCCCGCTTTATATGAAAATGTCATGAAATATGTTTTTATCCAGTTTCAAACAGCTGTAAAAATGTAATCATTAAACATTTACTGTATTCCAAGTACTGTGCAAATCACTGTATGTGATTTGTCTTTGACATTTGCAGCAGCACTCTGAAGGAGATTTGCCCATTTTATAGATGAGAAAACAGGCCTAAACACTAAGCAACATTCCCACATCATGCAGGTAGTAGGTGGAGGTGCTGGATTTAACCTCAGATCTGACACCTTTATTTATTTATTTATTATTTTATTCTAAAACCATTTTATTGGGGGCTCATACAGCTCTTATCACAATCCATACATCCTTTTTTTTTTTGAGACTCAGATTGGTTTATTGACAATGCCCCATGCTGTCCTCTGCTCTCAGAACAGCTCTCAGGATCAAAAGAACCCAACCCAAGTCCCTGAGGCTGGCGTCTTAGCATGGCTCCCCTCCCTGAGGGAGGGCAGAGCAAGAACCCCTGCCTGATCCCATCAGGCCACCTTTGGGATGGGGAGATGCCTGAGCATCACACAGCGCCACCCTCTCCGCAGCCGCAACTGCAGGGGTCACCTTACTGGGGTGCAGAGATGGTGTGGCCCTGCCTATCCTGAGGCCACCTTATAACAGTCACCCCAGGGAGGACAGTAATCAGACCCAGATACACACTTTTGCTCCCCCTCCTTCAAACTGGCCCCACCACTCCCTGAGATCCAGGCCATGGCAAAGGGGCTGGCAAGGAGGGAATGGGGAGGGGGAAGGGCCAGGTTCCCCCTGTTCTGTTCCCTTGGTCTCTGAGGGGCTGGCTATATCTTTCTACTTGAGCCCTTGGTATCAGCTCCTCTTTCTTTTCCCCTTCCCTCATGAACCCTTGATAATTTATAAATTATTATTATTCTTCATGTCTTATACTGACTGATGTCTCCCTTTACCTACTTGTCTGTTGTCCGTAACCCTGGGAAGGGGTTATTTGTAGATCATTGTGATCAGTTTTGCCTTTCTCCCTCCACCTTCCCCTTCCCCTCCTGTTATTACTATTCTCACTATTGGTCCTGAGGGGTTTATCTGTCCTGGATTCATTGTGTTTCCAGCTCTTATCTGTACCTATGTACATGCTCTGATCTAGCAGGATTTGTAAGGTAGAATTGGGGTCATGATAGTGGGTAGGAGGAAGCATTAAAGAACTAGAGGAAAATTGTATGTTTCATTGGTGCTACACTGCACCCTGACTGACTTGTCTCTTCCTTGTGACCCTTCTGTAAGGGGATGTCCAATTGTCTACAGATGGGCTTTGGGGCTCCACTCTGCATTCCTCCTCATTCATATTGACATCAGTTTTTTTTCTGGGTCTTTGATGCCTGATATCTGATCCCATCGACACCTCATTATCACACA
>NW_022103924.1:3359203-3360903 GCF_000313985.2 Echinops telfairi
CTCCAGAGTTTCTGGTTTCCAGTTCCTTTAAGCTTGTTCTTATGCTACACTTAAAACGTCCAGAGAGAATTCCAAATCTAGAAACTTACTTCTAAAATGATACATAACAGCACCATGGCTACTGCTTTCATTCTTCCTACTACCACACACATATAAACCGGTATAACTCAGCAAACAAAAATCTCTCCTTGCAAATCAAAAAATTAAATGTGATATAGAATACTTTTCTTCTTGGAAACAAGATTATTCATCCCAAAGCAGAATAGAACACAATGTTACTGCTGTAAAAGCCAGTCAGTCTCCCGGTACTTCTAAACCAAGGCGTGGATTCCGCCAACGCACAGGGACACGATGGGACAGAGAACTGCCCTCTAGGGTTTCCATGGCTACTATCTAGGGAAGCAGATGCCACATCCTTCTCCCACGAAACAGCTGGTGGGCTCAAACTGACCCCCCTGGTTAGCAGCACTCTGGGCTCCTGTCTTGTCTTCAGATTGCTTCAAACCTTCAAGAGTACCTTAAAGAGTATTCTGTGTAGGCTAAATCATAGCCTCCTTATCTTTCATGACAGAAATGTACGAACAGTACCCTTAATTATGCCCCGGCAAATAGGGCATTTTCTTAGAGAAGGGGCACACTCCTGGCATACTACCAGATGACCACAAGGAATAAATACGATGGAAACTTCTTTGTCCATACACACTTTACAAGTTCGCTCTTCCTGCAACCTCCTCAGTTGCTCCTGCAGTGACAGACCTGAAACATCTTCTGTTGGAATATACTTCAAATTCTTCTCCACAAATAAGTTCTTATATAGTGTAGAGTCAATTTCTCTTAGACACTTCTTGAAGATGTTAGCTGCAGCATTTCCCTTCACCAAAACAGTATCAATCAGTTCTCTCGCTTGTAAAGGTATCTGTGTTTTTTGTTTAATAATATCATGTTCCTGCTTATTAATTATACTGGCTTTTAAAAGATTATCCAGGATAGGAAGCACACAGGTCAGCTGTTGAAAGAGAGCCATTCTATTCTTCCGAATTAATGTCAAGTCATCTGAGCCCATTTCTTCAGTTAGCCGTTCGCTCTCCTCTTCTTGTTTTTCATCCTCGGCAGTAAGAAGTGCTGACACGATATCATTAACTGTTTTGAAGTTCTCCCCGGTTGTGAGCATTTTACTCTGCACTGTCTGTTTCACCAGGCTTCTGCTGAAGCCCATTTCCAAGGCAGCGGTCACCACAGGTGTGTTCATCATGACCACATCTTCTGAGGAACTCTCCACTGGTCCAAGATGAATTGGTGGATCAGCAATTTCATCTCCGGGAGGGTCTGACGTTGACAACAGCTGTTCGAGAAGATGAGGATATCTACCTTGAATCTCATCAACAAACTCTTGCCCTTTCATGCGTATCAAGAACTCACACCTTGGAAACCACTTGGCGTGCTCCACCCACGGATCATCTCCAGTTTCCCAGCACCGCAGTCCGCCATCACAGCAAAAGCATTTGACATCATCATTGCGACTCACATAATAAAAACCAGCACTTGCAAGTTGCTGGGGCTGAACCGGAACACTAGGTGGCCAGTACATAAATGTTCTCAGTCGAGCTGCATGTGTCTGCATGCTCAGATTTGAAATGCTGAACCTCAACGGTTCTAAAGAATTTTCCAAAAATGGACAATTGGGAAAATGTCTCCGGTGT
>NW_022103924.1:3362341-3379072 GCF_000313985.2 Echinops telfairi
CACAACCGACTGCTGAAAGTGGCGGGGCGCTTTGGGAACTGCACGACATACACGCTCTCGCTGCCACGGGGCTGTCTTCGACTAACCACATCCAATTTAAGAACATCGAGGGCCAAACCTAAAACCGTGCACACAAAACAAACTCGTCGGGAGAGAACACAGGAGTCTTTGTCCAAGTCCAAGGGCCAGAAGGGTGGGCGTCGGCCCACGTACGCAGGAAAACAAGTCCATCTCTGAACGTCACTTTCGATTAGCTCGCCTGGAAACCCGGGCTTCCGAAGGCCAGACAAGCCGGGGCCGGAGCAGAGTTCGCCGCGGCCCCGGACCCTCAGCCCAAGGGCCCGCGGGGCCGGGCCCACCCGCGTCCGACGGCAGCTTCCCGGGCCCCGCTCGCCGCGCGAGCTCGCGCCGGGAAGCAGCTGCACTCACCGCGAGGCCGGCAGAGACGGAAGCCGCGCAAGACGCGAGCACGCCGGCCGCCCGGAGCAGCGGCGACGACGACGCGCTGAAAGCTCGCCCGGCGAGCCCTGGCCTGACGGCCCCCCCCAGATGCTAGATCTTTTGATTGCCAAGCACTATCAGCTTTCTTCACCACATTTGCTTATGCACCCATTTTGTCTTCAGCAATTGTATCAGGAAGCTAAGCATCACAGAATGCCAGGTTTTTAGACCAAAGTGTTCTTGAATTGAGGGAGTACTTGAGTAGAGGCCCAATGTCCATTAGATACCTTAATACTTAACATATAAATATATGTACCTAGATCTATTTCCCTATCATTATATAGAAATATATTTACATATGTACATGCCTGTATTTAGACCTCTGTAAGTGCCATGTGCCTCCTAGTTCTTTCCTCTATTTCCTTTTACTTTCCTCTTGTCCCACTATCATGTTTAGCCTTCATTTGGGTTTGAGTAATTCCTCTCAGGTACATTGCCCTCCTTGCCATTGATTTTGGATCACTTGTTGTTCCCTTCTCCCTGGCTTTGTTAACACCCACTTCCTTTCCCCCTCCCCCTCTCCTGTGTCCCTTGCAACCATCAGTCCCATTTCTCCCCCAGATTTTTTTAGCCTACCTATTTCATCTAGATAAACATGCAGAGATAATAATAAACATAAAAACAAGGCAGAGCAAAAGAAAACAATAACAACAACAAAACAACCAAAAAAAGAAAAGCCTATCAATAGTTCCAGGTCTGTTTGTTGACCTTTAGGAGTGTTTTCTGGTCCAGTCTCATTGGGTGCCACACGCTGGTCCCAAAGTTTATTTTTGGTATTGCCCAAGGACTTCATTGCTTTGCTCCCCTTGCTGCTCTGTTGCAAGCCCTTAACGTTTCACCCCAGATCTGGCACAATTCCCCCACTGTGCCTCCAGTGTTATTCCTCGAAGTGCTATGGGTCAGTGAGGAACTTCGTGTCTCATGGTGGGGTCAGCACTATAGTCCTGTTTGCATTGGCTGCTCTGAGCAGGAATATCATCCTTGGGGCTTAGTGGGCCAGGATGTGTTACACTCTCTCTCCTTCCCTCTTCCTTTGCTCTTGTGTGCTCTGATCAGATACGCCCCTCTCCCTGAGCTGTGGCTTCAGTGCTGTCCTCTGAAGTGAATTCTTTTGGGGGGACTGGGGTAGGGGGAGTGTCCCTCTAGTTGGGATTGGGGCCAGCCCCATTGACCTCTCTATTGGTTCCCTGCTTCATGCTGGTATGTTGCATTCATATCTTGGCACACTGGGTTGAATGAAGTCTACTGATGCCTTACTTTAGACCATTATGCTGCACTTTCAGATGGCAGCATTCCTGGATATCACTAGGCCTTCTTCACCATCTCATTTATTCTTATTCTTCCATAAGAGTATATTTGCTTATCCCTCTTAAAAACATTATTTTCATTTCCCTGAGCATTTCTGAAATTTCTTAAAGTGAATTGGAATAGGAGGATATTGAAATGTCGCAAATGGTTACATGGTAGATATTTATGGACATTATAATTATTGATTGTTGCTCTGATCCTAATGAAAAGAAATTGTACACATTGGATTAGTAACTGCATTCTTAACAGTCTTGATCCCCCCCCACCCCCCCAGTAATCCATTTCTATTAAAGTTGTGTTTCCTTCTTACGAAAAGGAAGAAGATTCATCTCCCAGCAGTGGCTATCATCTGCCTCTGGCGTCGCCATCTTCCCAGCTTTGAAAGAGCAGCTCTGCACCTGGTGGAAAAGCTGATCTCCACCGAGACAAACAGTCTGCACAGGGTCGAATGCTGTCTCAAAGATTCATTGCTGGTACGTGCTGCACTTCAAGGACAAGAGAGAATGCGGGCCACTACCGTTACTGTTAGCCAGAGAAGAAAAGGGGGCAAACAAGGGGTCGGAGAGCAATTAGACTCTTTAAAAAAAATCATACTTCGATTTCATTTTAAAGATACCTAAGATGGGGACATTTCTGCAGGTGGTAGAGAAAATGGATTCAAGGCTTTCTCGATTCTGTCGCACCTCAAGATCTCTAAAGAAGAATACTTCATATTTCAGTGTGAAAAAATAGGTTTTTAAAAACTGAAGGTCTTATAGAGGAAGAACACACTGAGAAGGGAATTCAAGTAACAACCTTTTAACTCTTCTCTAAAGGAAAATTAAATACTCAAAAGAAGCAAAGTAAAAACAAAAATTATGAAGGTAATATTCAACACAGCAAGTAATTAAATAATAACTTTTTTGAATGATAAAAAAAGAAGCAAAGTAAAACTAAGATTTCTGTATGCTTTCTTTTTGTGGGAGGCTGTCTCCACATGGGGACTCCACAGTACCCTCATAGCTAGTCAGGCGGTCTGGGACCACTCAGCAGATTTCATAGCTTGACCAGTCAGGATGTTGACCTTGTGTGGGAGGGAGCCCAGTGGCATCTGTGTGCCTTTGTGTAAAGCTAAAAATCAAACTCATTGCCATTGAGTTGATTACGACTCATAGTAACTCCACAGGACAGAGTAGAACTGCCTCTGTGGGTTTCCAAGGCTGTAACACTTTATGAGAGTAGAAAAATCTCATCTTTTTCCTGCAGAGTAGCTGGAGGTTTTGAACTGCTGACCTTGTGAGCAGTCCAATGAGTAACTACTACGTACGACCAATGCAGCCTGACAAAAACCACTTGGAAAACTCTAGTGTGTCCTGCTCACACAGCATCTGTTCTATAGGCACCCCCAAGGGCTTCCGCCTGTCTTCTCCTTGGCCCATGGGAATGTGGCTGAGAGTGTTTCTTGTGCAGAGGGAGAGCACCTGTTCACATCTTATGTTGTTGCTGAGGAGTCAAGCATATTCTGTGCTGGCCATGCTGGCCTGACTGAATCTAGCCAATCCAACCTCCCAGTCACCTCTGCTTTATTTAATTTACTTGGAACACACACTCTTCTTCTGTTCCTTTACAAGTAGCAAACAGTGCAATCCACCACCATAGGGACCTGATAGGATGGGCTGCCCCACAGTGTTCCAGGGGCTGCAAATCTGTACTGAAGCATGCTGCTTCATCTTTCTCATGGAGTGTCTGCTGGGGTAGAACCACTGACCTTTCCATAGCAGCTTAATTATTAGCTCACTATGCCACCAGTCTAAAAGTTTCCTCAAAGAGTCAGTTGTCATCTTCCTCTGTTCCATTTCTCTCCTGAGGCCCCTGCCTTCCCTGCTAGCTCACTGGAGACTGTTGGTGCCCCACTTTGCCTTCCACTTCAGGGACTCCACTCAACTCTCTGGGTCTCAGGATGCCCAGGCGAACGTGGGCAGTGTTGCCCTCCCCTGCCATCCATGCCACCTCACCAGACAGAAAGGTAGCACAAAGAGGCACAGAAAGACTGACTTGAGAGTTTGATGGGGAAATGAAAAAATGGAAGATTTGCGTATGAGAGGCCCAAAAGGGTAATTACAACTTAACTTTACCATTCCAAAATGGTGTAGAAATAAAGGCAAGGAATAAAAAACACGTCATATTTAACACAATTACAATGAAACTCAAGTAAAATGAACAAAGGCCCCTGCAGTCCCTCCCAAGAACGACTGTTTCTGTTTCTATCTTTCTAATTTAAACGCTTATTCAGTAATGTAAGGCAGGGTGTCAAACTGGCAGCCCGAGGGCCGCATGCAGCCCCCGAGGTAATTTTTTGTGGCCCATGATGCTCTGAAATAAAATAACAAGGGAATTGTGTGTACGTTATTGCCTCAATCTCCCCTAAGCACTATTTTCTTCATAACAATTTTTTTTTCTATTTTCATTTTATTTCAGAGCATCATGGGCCACAAAAAATTTACCTCAGGGGCTGCTTGAGGCCCGTGTGCTGCCAGTTTGACAGCCCTGAGGTAAGGCAATCTTCTCTGGTGTTCTGCAGTGAGAATGTACGATAACTGGCCATGTCTTTGCTTTGGGAGTCTATCTTAAAATATCTTTATGTCTTCTCCATACTGGAAAACCTAAGCCTCACTGGCTTGTCTAAATTGGCTTGATTCTGGAACCTTTTAGCGATCCTTGGGCCCTCCCCTGTGCCCACTCCTGCCCTTCCGGTCTGTGGAACTCGGGCCCTGGGCTTCCCTGTGCACTAGTGAAGAAGTAGCAAACACTCCCAGTGAACATCACACCATGCACTCTTCAGTTTCTGGTTCATAGTTTAAAACCATCTCCCTCACTCAACAGCTTCGCAGCCAGCTGATTTCCAAAAGCACTTATCAGGATCCTGTGTGGGGAGATTCAGAGCTAGCTTCAGTGTGGCTAAAGGGGTATTCTAGAGGGTATGATTTGGTATAATTGATTGTGGCGTTTTCAGGATGTGACCTCTCTGTGCCTTATGGTTCAGGGAAGTAATTGCAGTGCAAATGGGGAGCTGGGGCCCTTGATGGGTGTGGATCAGCTCACAGCCATGGCAGGCCCTTCGGTGCTGGGAAGCCAGGCGGATTGGACTGAGGTTATGACCCAACTTTGTGATTAGACAGGTAACCTGAAGAACCACTTCCTAATTGCATCAACTGATTCACTATCACAGCACAGTATCTAGGTGCCGTGACAGCACTGTCCAGAGGCATCAGGGAGACAGCTGCAACTCAGGTAGCACCAGACAGCCATGCACCCCTCCAGGAGAAATTTGATACCTATTATATTATATTTGGATTTTGAGAGTAATTACAGTGTGATGGTCTAAGTAACTTGTACTTTGTATGGAGCACCATTAATTATGTTTCCATCCCATGGGACCCTCCGAGATTATTACTGGAAATTCTATAGTTACCAAAACTTAACAAAAACAAAAGATAAATGGGTGATAGTCATTGCACAAAGCTAGATAACATCTCCAGTATCCTTTGGCCTCTTGGGGACTCAGAGGCCTACTATTTTCCCTTAAGATTCTGAATAATAAAGAGGTGATGCAATGTCATCAAAAGCTAAATGGGTCCACATGCATTGGGCTTTTAAAATAAAAATAAGGTTCCAAACACCTGTTGACTTTTGAAGTTCACCCTTTGGCTGCATGGGCTGCACCATCCTAAGTTCCCTGGCTGCCTACAGTAGTTGATAGCTCTGAAATAAGTCAGGAGACTTGATGGCACTGTGGGATAAGCACTGGGCTGCCAACCACAAGGTCAGCCATTCAAACTCACCCTCTGCTCTGAGGGAGAAAGATGAGGCTATCTACTTCCCTGAAGATTCACAGTTTCAAACCCCACCGGAACAGTTCTATTTCATCCTAAAGGTTGCTGTGAGTAGGACTTAACTCCGTGGCAGTGAGTTTGTGTAATCTAGGTACAGTGTGAACTCCATGTTTGGTGTTGATGTGCAGACCCCTTCTTTGAGAAAGTAGGCTGTCCAGTGTTTCTCTTGAAGCCCCAGGCCCTGGGAGATGGTAGTCCATCGTTCCTGATCTGACCTTAAAGTTGATGTCAGGAAAGCAGTGACAGCCATTTGCTAATTATGCAGCTTTCTTGGCACCGCTAGGTTTCCCAAGGCTGGCCTTAAAACAAAGGATGCTGTGCTTCCCAGTAATGATTCTACTCATCCAGCGCAGAAAGTTATAGTGTGGATTCCATATTCCAGTGGAAAGTGCTGGCTGGGTGGTAGGTAGCACTGTGGTTGGCCGCATCCTGGCTCCCTGGCAGGCCCTGCATTCTCTCTCTCCTTGGCCGGCCCCACATGCCACCTGACACGCAGGCTGAGTCCGAAGAGATGTTCCTCTGTGTGTAGGCCTCCTTGCTGAGGGCAGAGCGGGAGCAGAGGAGGGAGACAGGAAAGGCTCCAGGGAGGGCGGGCTATTTTTGTTTAATCGGTTTCTAAGAGAACACTACTAGCATTCTCTTCGAGCTAAGTGTCTTCAGAGTGGCTTGAAATTTTTCTTGTTCCCAAATACAGAATGTTGAGTACCCATATAGCTCAATCCTGTGTGTGTCCTCCTTGAGAGGAGATAGGATGCAATCTTCCCCCTTGTCCATTGGAGCCACTCCAGAAAACAAAACAAAGCAACCTCATGTTCATGACATTGTGGCACACCATTCCCCTGAGTAGAGAAGAATTAACTCTGAACTCTGCTTGAATGACTTTTCACTAAGGTTCTGGAGCTGTCTTTTTCTCCTTTTGCATTATCCTCCCTGAAAGCATTTTCTTTTTGAGCTCTTTAATGCAACGTGTGCACTGTAACAAAATCTGGTAAAACTAACAGAGCCTCAGTAGAATAGGAAAGTATAGTGGTGGTTTATGTATGTAGTTGATAGGTAAAGATTGCATCTCCAGATAGCAGTTACACTTCCCAACATCGACCTCAGGGGGGCACCAGATCACCCAGCTCGGTCTACACGAAAGAGGCCAAGACTCCAAGTTTGGTATTCACTATTGGGAACGCAGGACTTTGCCACCAGTCCAAGTCGAAGGGATAGGGGAAAATACAAAGCAGCTACAGTTGACTCAGAGCTGGGGTTGGGCCTTGCCACTGAGAGACTGAGCTGGGGAGCAGTAGGAAGGGCCCTACAGAGCTTTCCACGGGGTTGACTTGTTCAGCTTCCAGAAGCTAGACCTCCCATTCTACCGCACGCCTACTACTATTAACTTAGCATTCTCACAGAGCGAGAGTATATTTAAAACACAAAGGTACTTTTGACAGGTTTTTTTTTAAATCCAGGAATGACAGATTTATCACTAATTAAACAATAATTGCGTTAAGGCATACTGGGGAAAACTTGCTTGTAGTATAAACAACATCTGGTAAAGATTAAAAAGAAAAAATAGTTTTTCCAAGCTCAAATTTGTTGAAAGAAACTTGAATGTTTGGGTACAAACTAAATCCTAAAATGTAAAGGGAGGAGTATTTGCAATTTCATGTTTAGTATTTTGAAAGAACATGCCATAATGAAACATACATATTTATAAAGGTGACTTAACTTTATGTGATAGACTTGAAAGTTTTGTATAAGTAGATTTTTTAAGCAAATTGGTTTTTATTCAATAGGAGTTCACTGTTGAATCTTAAAAGATCATGTTTTTTTAAAGAAGACATTTTGTTATGAACATAAAGAAGAAACCCAAACCTACCGCCCTCAAGTCGATCTGACTCACAGTGACTTTCCAGGACAGGGCCCACTGGCCCTGTGGTTCCTGCGACTGCAGCTCTGTGGCAGTAGACAGCCTCGCCTTTCTCCCAAGGAGCCGCCGCTGGTGGCTTCAAATGACTGAGGCGTGGCTAGCAGCCTAATGCATAACCACTGTGCCATCAGGACTCCACATTATGAACAGTCAGCCTGTGACTTCTGTAGGGACATCGCAGGGCTCTCCCTCAGCCCTGAAGGTTATTGGCTTGGAAGAGTTGGGCACACTGTGGGGCTTGACTACCAGGCTGGGAGGGGAACTGGAGGAATAACTTCTCATCAGTTGATTTCTTTCATTGGCCTCGTTATGGTGAGGGTCCAAGTCTCTGTATCTAGATTCAAGCCCATTTGGAACCCGGTCCCATTGTTATGTTAATGAAGCCATACCAGCCAAGGATGTGCCTTAAACGTCATCACTTGCTTTCTATGATTTTCTGTATGTATAAGTAAGTCTATAGAGACAGTAACTGGATTAATAAGTTACCTGGAGACATGGCAAGGGAAGGATGGATGGAACAGGGGGGTAACAAGGAGTACAAGAAAGAAGTAAACGTTCTGAAATTGGTGGTGATGATGATTACACAAGGCTTCTTAACATGATTAAACTATTAAACTGTATGCTGTGTGAATATGCTAATAAAACTGTTAAAAGAGAGCAGAATAGACCCAAAAGGAAGCCCACTAGGCTGATCTCCAAGAAGGGCTCAGAGGAACAGTAGAGAAGCTGAGACGGATTCTACCCCTCCCCACCCAAGTAGCAGGGCCTGCCACACAGCTGGAGCCCTGGATATGGTCTTCAAGCCTCCTGTGGTATTCTGGGTTTAGCTGCCCTAGTGAACTGAACATCATTTCTTTGCGCATAGTGGTAAAGCTGCCAGAAAATAGTCTATAAAAGAAAAATCTATGCTTCCTGAGTTTCTCCTTTTACCTGGAGTTATGCCACCCTCACCCTTTTTCAGAAAAATATCCTTCATGGTAATAGATGAAAAAGGCTTGAGAAAATAGTTTTTCTTCTTTTACTCCATTTATCATTTTTCTAACTTTGTCTCAGATCACTTCAGATCCTTGTGGAATTATTTCCATTCTAGTTTGTGTTCCTATGTGTTCCCTAACACCCCAACCCCAACCCCAGCTCTCTGGTCAAACGTCCCTGGTTGCTTTCTGTGGCCGTCTGCAGTGCGGGCGTGTAAACACTAGAGGGCGCACGTTCAATGTTACAACGTGTTCGTTCACCCCAACTAGACGGGGAGACTGGAAATAGGCACCATTCCTCCTTCCAGAATACTTGAGAAGGAATGCCTATCCTGTTTTCTTTTTCTTGCTTAACGGGCTACGGAAAATTGATTCTGAAGGAAAGTACATTATTCCTCGAGAAATTGCCCTGTAGAAATTCACTATATAAATGCCTTCATTCACTAACTTTTGAATGCTATTATACACCCCCTCGGAGCCTGTCACAGAAAGATTCAAGGGATAAATTTGACAGCTTTCATCATTCGAGATGACAGCATCATTATTATTTTTTGGGGGGTCATTAATCCTTTTTCATCCTAAATCGTATCAATGGTTCAATGTATAGAGCCCTGAAATGTGATGACATTTACTCCACTATAGTGAAAGCCAGTGCTTTCTGGAGTAGTCATTCTACATTATTAAGCACTCATTATATATCAAACAAAACTCCAGATCCTCTGCCGTTGAGTCTGTACTGGCTCATGGGACCCCATGTGCCATGGAGTGTGTTTTCTTGGCTGTAGTTTCCATGGAAGCAGATCACTAGGCCTTTCTTCCACAGCACCACTGGGTGGGTTTGACCCGCTAACCTTAGGTTAGTTGGTGAACACACTCAGGGGCCTTCATTATGTCAGAAGCAGAAAGAAAACTATAGCAGGTCCAGGCTTGATGCTGAGGTACTTCTGAGCCACTTGAGGTAGTGTGAGGGAAGCCAGCTCCCCGCAACTAATCACGGGTTCGGTAGGCGCAATTGTATGGTTAAGATATATACAGATCATAGTAAAGTCATAGAGAAAGAGGAAGAGATGGGAGAAAGAGAGTAAAATAAGGAAGTCAGACACATTTCATGGTAGCATGCTTACCTCAGCTCCTCTTGGTGATACACGTGGAGGTGGGGGATGAGAGGGCAGGAGAGAGCTCTCATGAGGTTTTATTTCTAACCAAAGCTTATATATCTTTGGGGGCATGCAAGCCCTCTGATTGCAGATACCAATATACGTCATGAGAAGGGGTTGTAACATAGGCAATAAGAAGGGGCTGACCTAGGGGTGTACAAATAGTTCAGGGAGGGAATAGAAAGTACACATGTGGCAAGATGGGTGGACCTTAGACTCAATATAGTAGCTTAAGGTTAGTCACCTTTGAGTGGTCCTGGGCTTGCCTTTGGGCATTCCTTTAAGGGAACAATATCAGAAGGGAGTGGGCCCTACTTTTGGTGAGTCAGACTATATAGTCTGGTTGCTCTAGAGACCCTTAAGGAGAATAACCTCTGACCTACATTCAGTGACCTTGTGTACAGCCATTTACCATGGGTAGCAAGCAGCAGCATCTATTTGGGGGAGATAATTTGGTAGAAGTCTTTTTCCCACAAGGTAGGACACTCAGGCAGAGTCAGGGTACCTCCCGGTGCAGACGACTGTCTTCATGTGGCATTCTGACAGAGGGGTCTTCATTTTCCTTGATATTTAGCAAGCCTCTCTTCTAGATCAGGCGACTTCAGAAAACGTGAGCATACAGAAGAATATAGGAGGGAATGAAGCCTTTCCACAGCCCCTGTTCATATCCACATGCAGGGCTCTTCCAGGGAGGCATCATGGGTGTGCGCTTCTATTCAACCCTAAGGACTGTGCCGTCACAGGCAGTTGTGGACAGTTCTCACACTTGGAAGTAGGGAGCCATTTGAAATGACATGCTTGTGACATTTTAAGTTCTCCTTGTCTTTTCCTTTGCAGCCTCAAGCAGCCTGTCATCCTGCCCTATTCCGACTCGTGGACGAGGTCTTCAGGTACATTTGAAGCCATTCTGCAAGGCACTTTCTGAAAATGCTCGCGTTCCAAGCATGAACAGAAAATTCTGTTCTCATGAGGACATGAGCATTTCTGATTTCTTTTCAACCTTCTGGCTTTTTGGTAGTTAGACATACAAATTCGAAAGTCAATGTGTATTTCAAAGCCAACACACTAAAGTGAAGACAAGATAATGGCCCTTTTCCAACCTTTTAAAAATTGTAATAATCATCATAGAAGAACACAACTGAGTTAAATATTCATGTAGTGGTATTCTCAGCTCAGAAAAAAAGGGGTAGTATATTCTCTTCACCACATGGGGGCTAACCAATCTTCTTAAAGGATTTTAAAACAAAGGAAACCCAAGGAAAATAAAGCCATTCATAACAGAGCTCTCTCCCCAAAGACAAAGCAAGTTGCACATATTTGCCCAAAGCACATAAACTTTTATTTTGAAAAAGCCATAGAAGTGAATTGGACTTCATGTGACAAAACACAGAGCAGAGGGCTGGGTGTCGGGTTGGACTGGGGCAGGCGGGCACTTAATGGGTGTCATAAACATGGAGTCCTGGAACCCCCGGGGGAGCTCCTGCCCCAGTAAGCGCTTGTAGCCCCCTGCGTGGGTGCCAGTGCATCCAGGACTCTGCCCCCAACATACCCCTTCCCCACAGAGGAGCTGATTCCAGGAAAGAAATTCTTACAACAGTAAATAATCTAGGACATGGGCTGCTGGTATCAAGACTTATTAGCCACTTAAAGTTAGATGAGCATGGAAATAAGAAGTCAGATGCCTCTTGTCTTTGAGACTGAGGAAAATTGGAGTTCACGCTTTGCTGTATGACAGTGCATGGCAGCCAGCTGTGTACCTTCAGATTCTTCTGTGCTTTGCTGGGTGAATGTGAGTGAGTCACTGACCGCTTCTGGGCAACTCCTCCTCTGCCTGCAAAAGCAGAGTGTCACTCCACACTGTGTGTCCAGTCACATAGTGCCCACATCTTTGTAAAAACCACCCAGGCCTAAGTGCAGGATTTCCTAAATTACACACCAAGAAGGAAAACTGTGCACAGTGGAATTCAGGCTCTGGGGCAAAGGGAGTGACGGAGCTCCTGCTTCACAAGTGGGTGGAAATCTGGTGAGTGGACATTCTGCTCAAGCCTGTTTCCACCCTTCCCTTTCACAGCTCATATTCCTGAAGTGCTATGGTACTCATGTGCTCTGTCGTCATCTGACTTTTCTGTTACTCAGGTGTGCACTCCTGGAAACCGATGGAGCCCCCGAAGTAGTGGCTGCTCTTCAGGTGTTCACACGAGGCTTCCTAGATGCTCTGGAGAGAGAGAACAAGCAGGTTTGTTAGGTGGACAGGAGGTGGGGAAGAGAACTTGGTTAAACCCCAAGAAGGAGCACTTGATTTTTAGGGGCTTTGATGGACTTTTTGCTCATGAAACAAACAAACAAACAAACTTCCAAATGAATGCCCAGCAAAGGTGCAACCATTTTAATTGAAAATAAATCCAGAGTTCTTGTCTGCCCCTCCCCTATTACCCAGGGGCAATTACCTACTACTGTTTACCCCCTGCCCTGATACCCAGGGGCAGTTACCTCCCACTGTCTGCCCCCTGCCCTGATTCTCAGGGGCAATTACCTACTACTGTCTGCCCTTCCTCTGTTACCTAGGGTAAATTACCTACTACTGTTTACCCCCTGCCCTGACACCCTGGGGCAGTTACCTGCCACTGTCTGCTCCTTTAGAGGTGCACAGTCCCTATGGACACATCTGTTCTGCCCTGTAGGTCTGCTGTGAATCTGACTGGACTCCTGAGAAATCGAGGGCTGGGGGGAGAGCACACTGTATACCCCCTTGAGCCGACTTGCAGGGTGAGCTGAGCTCTCCACTGTCCTGTGGGGACACCATCTGCTGATTGAGACCTTAGGCTTCTTTTAAGCGTCCCTGTCCAGGCATTGTATCAGGCATTGGGGGAAATATATAGGCTGTGTTAAGTAGAAAATGACACTGTTTACAAAGCAATGTTGGACATTCATCATTATGACTGAGCATCCATTCTGGTCTAAGGCCCAAATGTGAATTGGATTCCAGGGAAGGAAGGCAGTGGTAAGAGTGGCAGTGGAAGATTGGAATGATTGTGAAAGGAAGAACTGTGAATGGCAGTGACCATGAGGTGTGCGTTAAGCACAGTCAGTGAACGGGCCAGGTGTTGACTTGTAGGAGACTGTTGCCCAGTCATTTAGCAAAAGCCCACTTACCGCTGCCAGGAATCTGCTTCAGTCAGGGTTCTCTGGAGAAACATAGCCAGTAATGTGGAATTGGCTCATAGGATTATGGGAGACTGGTAAATCTAAAACCTGTAGGTTAAGCAACAGACTGGAGTCTCCTGTCTGCATCCCAAAATCCATAGGTTAAGTGACAGGAAGACTAAAGAGTGAAGAAATTCTGGCAAAATGTTTGTCTGGGGGTAGTGAACACACTAAAAGGGACTCCCTGGCAGCTCCAATGCCCTTCAGCTGATTGGAAGAGTGCCACTCACATTTGGGGGAGCCTTGATCACTACATATTGGGCTGCTAATTACCAGCTGCTGGTTAAGAGAAAAAAGAAACTTTCAACTCCTATAGATTAATAGTCTTGGAAACCAGTAAGGACAGTTCTACTTTTTCCTACAGGGTCCCTATGAGTCAGAATTGACTTGATGGCAGTGAGTTTGGTTTTTTGAGTTATGTTTTATTTAAGGCCAACTGGTTTAACCACTGGTAGATCAATAGTAGAATTCTTGTCTTTGATATAGGAGCCATGGGTTCTATTCTTGACAGATCTGAAATGGAGCCAGACACCCATCATCCATCATTGGAGGCTTGCATGTTGCTATGATGAGCAGATTTCAGCAGAGTTCTAGACTAAGATGGATTAGGAAGAAAGACTTAATGATCTGAGAGAAAAAATTACCGTATATACTCAAGTATAAGCTGACCCGAATATCAGCCAGTGGACCTAATTTTACCATAAAAACTGCATTAAGAACATGCTGAAAAACTCAGCTTATACACAAGTATATACAGTAGCCAATATGAACCTAGAGGATCCAATGATCTGATCAGCACCATACAGGGATGGTGCAGGACAAGGTAGTAGTCATTCTGTTGTGCCTGTGGTCACCATGTGTCAGGGACTGGCATACTGGCAGCTAATAACAGCTGTGTCACAACAGAATTCAAACTGGTGTTTCACCAAGCAACTGGGAACCTAGCCCAATTGACACATAAAATTAACCATCACAGGGCTAGTATGTTAGACAGGGTCCTCTAGAGGAACAAAATGAGAACACTTGTGATTTTATAAATATTTATATAGATAGATATATACAACATAAGAATTAAACAGCTAATTAGTCTATAGAGCAATACAAATGGCTCAGAGAAACTCACTTCCATGAGACAGCTAATACACTGGCAGCCCTTCTAGTCTTCAGGGCCACTGGGTACAAGTCAAGGAAGCAGACAGCTGAGTCCTCTGTAGAGCAATTCAGGCAGTCCAGCGACAGGCAGCAAACAGCAAAGCAGGTCACCAGCAGTCAGCCAGATGGCAGTCCCCAGCTCAAGTGATGTATACTCCAGTAGCATGGCGAAGCAAGTCTTGAAGGAACTTCAAACTACAGCGACACAGTCCACGGATTGGGGTGTTCCACAGGTAGTGTAGCTCACAAGTTAAGGCAGAGAACCAGCTAAGGCAGCCACACACTGGTCCAATCATGAAAGAGCAAGAGACAAGAAAGGCGAGGCTCACCGAGCCATAGATCTCTCCACCCTTTAATTAATCCCACATGTGTTCATTGGCCAGGTTGACACAATAAACCTACCTATCACAATCTACCCCTTGCCAACTTGGCACCTGTACACAATTCTTTAGCCGTATATAATTTCCAGACATCAGTGAAAGCACACTTGTACTTAACATAAACATCTATCATACATATAAATGAAAACATACTGAATCCAATTGTATCTAATACAGCCTACATGAACAAAGGAAGATACTCAATAAGCACATATTAAGAAAATAAACTGACAACCAACAAACCTCACTTTTGCAATTGATCATGTGGTTGTAATTGATAGGTAGAACTACCTTCTTCTATTACCCATTCTGTATTACCTTTGCCCTTAGCAAGCACCTCAGCTGGCTGTGTTTTTTGTTTTTGGTTTTTTTTGTGTGTGTGCCTGGTGGAATGACCCAGACCTTCATTCCTGAGGGGTCTGGGCCATTATATGTCCTGTCAGGATTAGGTTGCTGTAACCTACCATTTACTTTAATCACAGAGCATGGTAGCACTAAGAGTCGGCCTATGGGGTCTCCTGGATTCCAGACATATTCTTTACCTCCATTATGTAACACCAGTCCAATTTCTCCTTGGTAATCAGGATCAATCACACCACTCAGCACAGTGACACCCTTCCTGACCTGTTGATCCAAAGGCATGAGGAGCCCAAAGTGGCCAGAGGACATTCTCAGCTGCCAGTTCAGTGAAATCCGTGCTGTATTTCCGGGTGGGAGAGTTCCTTCCTTCGGGACCAAGACCTCCAGGCCTGAGGAACACAGGGTTGCTAGGACAGGAAACAAAAATGCTGCAAGTGGATCACTAGGAGTAATAGTGAGTGGTGCCACTCCAGCTTCCACCCTTTGGTTCCTGGACCCACGAATTCTGGCTATTGGAGACACAGCACCATATATTGGCCGCTGGTTTAGAGCATATACAGCTTCCTGGAGAACATTGCCCCAGCCCGGCAAGTTGTTGCCACCTAGCTGGTGCCGTAATTGTGTCTTTAGGAATGTTCCATCATTCTGTCAAGCCAGCTGTTCAGGATGATGAGGAACATGATATGACCAGTGGACTCCATGGGCATGGGCCTATTGCCACACTTCATTTGCTGGAAGTGAGTTCCTTGATATGAAGGAATGCTATGTGGGATGCCATGCCGGTGAATGAGGCATTCTTTAAGTCCATGAATGGTAATTTTGGCAGAAGCATTATGTGCAGGGAAGGCAAATCCATATCCAGAGTAGGTGTCTATTCCAGTAAGAACAAAACGCTGTCCCCTCCATGATGGAAATGGTCCTATGTGATCAGCCTGCCACCAAGTTGCCAGTTGATCTCCCCGAGGAATGGTCCCATATCTTGGACTTAATGTTGGTTTCTGCTGCTGGCAGATGGGACACTTGGCAGTGGCAGTGGCCAAGTCAGCCTTGGTGACTGGAAGTCCATGTTGCTAGGTCCATGGATAACCTCCATCCCTGCCACCATGTCCACTTTGTTCATGTGCCCATTGGGCGATGGATGACAGGAGTGGCAGAGGAAAGAGGAGGACCAGTCTCCACAGTGCGTGTCATCTTATCCACTTGATTGTTAAAGTCCACTTTAGAGGTAACCCTTTGGTGAGCATTCACATGAGACACGGTTATCTTTACTTTCTTGGCCCATTCAGAGAGGTTTATCCACATACTTCTTCCCCACACCTCCTTGTCACCAGTTTTCTAATCATGTTCCTTCCCATTCCCTGACCATCCAGCCAAGCCATTAGCCACAGCCCATGAATCAGTATACAATCTCACATCTGGCCATTTCTCCTTGAAGGTAAACTGAATGGCCCCGTGCAGGCAAACTGAATGGCCACTACTCGAAGTTCTGCCCATTGGGAGGATTTCCCTTCATCACTGCCCTTTAGGGAGATCCCAGAAAGGGGCTGTAGTGCTGTTGGTGTCCACTTACGAGTGGCACCTGCATATGGTGCAGGGCCATCCATAAACCAAGCATGACTTTTCTTTTCTTCAGTTAAATTATCATATGGAACTTCCCAGGAGGCCATACATGCAGACTGAGAAAAGGAAGGTACTGTGACAAGAGTGGAGACTGTGGGCATTTGGGCCACTTCTTCAAGCAGCTTACTTGTACCTTCAAGTCCTATTTTGGCCTGATCTCATATATACCACTTCCATTTAATAATGGAGTGTTGCTGTGCACATCCAACTTTATGACTCCGTGGGTCAGACAATACCCAGTTCATGATGGGCAGCTCAGGCTTCATGGTGAGTTGGTGGCCCATG
>NW_022103924.1:3379626-3393789 GCF_000313985.2 Echinops telfairi
CCTCTTGTATGCAGATGTTGTACCAATGAATCTTGAGTCTTTGATACATCCTCCTTAGTGGGTCCAATCAGCATAGTGTCATCAATATAATGGAGCTGCGTGACATTTTGTGGAATAGACAGGTGATCAAGGTTCCTTTGGACTAAATTATGGCACAGGGCAGAAGAGTTGATGTCCCCCTGGGGGAGAGTTGTGAAAGTATTGTTGCCCCTGCCAACTGAAGGCAAACTGCTTCTGGTGCTCCTTCGATACTGGTATTGAGAAGAAGGCATTGGCCAGATCAATAGCTACATACCAAGTACCAGGAGAAGTACTAATTTGCTCAAGCAATGAAATCACATCTGGTATGGGGGTAACCAGCCCCTCACAACTATCATGGGTTTGGTAGGTACAACTGTACAGTTATGATATACAAAGATTATAGTAAAGTCATAGAGAATAGGAGAGAGTAAAATAAAGAAGTCAGACACATTTCATGGTAGCCTGCTCACCTCAGCTCCTCTTGGTAGTACATGTGGAGGTGGGAGACCAGAAGGTAGAAGGGTAGAACCGTGATTTTTTTTCTAATCTAAGCTTATATATCTTTGGGGGCATGCAAGCCTCCTGATTACAGGTAATGACTTACCTTATAGGAAGGGGTTATAACATAGGCAATACGAGTAATAGGAGGGGGGATGACCTAGCGGTGTACACGCAATAGTTCAGGGAGGGACTAGGGGTACATATGTGGCAAGATGGGCGGACCCCAGATTCAATGTAGTAGCCTAACCTTAGTCATCCTTGAGTGGGCCCAACCTTGCCTTTGGGCTCTCCTTCAAGGGAACCATCACTATCCTTATCAGCAGGGAGTGGGCCCTACTTAAGGTGGGACAGACTATATAAAGTGACTGCTCTAGATGGCTGATAACCCTTAGGGAGACTAACCTCTGACCTGCTTTCATTGACTTCCTTGTGTACAGTCATTTACCACGTGTAGCAAGCAGCGTCTTGGGTTTGGCATATATTTGGGGGAAACAGCTTGGGAGAAATCTTTCTGTATCCCACAATCTGGAATGGCAGCTGCAATTGGAGTCATCACCTGGTTACGTTTACAATAATCTCCAGGATCCATCTGTTTTCTTTACAGGACAAATAGGTGAGTTAAATGGGGATATGGTAGGAATCACCACCCTTGCATCATTTAAGTCTTTGATGGGTGGCACTGATCTCTGCAATCCCTCCCGGAATGTGGTATTGCTTTTGGTTTAATATTTTCCTAGACAATGGCTGTTCTCATGGTGTCCACTTAGCCTTTCCTACCAAATTCGCCCTTATTCCACATTTCAGGGATCCATTATGGGGGTTCTGCCAGTTACTAAGTATGTCTATTACAGTTATGCATTCTGGAACTGGGAAAATAATGAAAGGATGGGTTCAAGGGCCCACTGAAGTCACAATGAAGTGTATCAGAGCTACATCCATTGATAATGACCCCCATATGCCCCCACTCTGACTGGCAGCCCTTTGAAACACTTTGGGTTTCCTGGAATTAGTTCAGTTCAGAGCCGGTGTCCAGTAATCCCTGAAAAGTTTAATTATTTCCTTTTTCCCAATGAACAGTCAATCTTGTGAAAGGCTGCAGGTCCCTTTGGGGAAGGCTAGAAGAAAGACTAACAGTATAAACCTTCGGTGATGTAGCAGGATCCTCCTTCAAAGGGATCTGGCCTTCCCCTCATTCAAGGGGTTGTGGGTCTGTAAACTGGCTCAGGTCTGGGAATTGATTGAGTGATCATGATTCTCTAGTCTGCTGTTCACCTGAGGTAGCATTCTTCCGCCTGTATAGATCACGTAAATATTTAGTAGGTTTCCCATGTATTTTACTCCTAGGGACACAGTGGCTTAGTAGCCAGTGCCATAATTCAACACAAGAGACAGGTTGCTTTGATTACTACAGAAATCTTGTTGTCTTTTATAACCACGCCCACCTTGTCTCTGTTGCTTCAGTGCTGACACCTGCCCTCTACCACCACAGGGACCAATCAGCCCCATTGTAGGCAAATATGGGAGTTCATTTAGGGCAGTTCCACTGTTAATCCTGGTGCACATAAAATAGCAATCACGGGAATGTTCAGAGATGCTGGGGCCCATTTCACAAACTTGTTCCTTATGGTTGTGGTAAAGGGTATGTCCTCAGGACACGCCCTTTTTGGGTCTATGGGAGTATCTGGAGAGATCCATTCCAACATAACAATTTCCCTAAGCTTTTGGAAACCTTCCTCTACAGTGTACCAAGGTGGGTCAGGTACCTCAAGGTAGTCTAATCTAGGCCATCTGGCAGCCCATGCTTCAGTGAACCAACTAAATTAGAAATTAATTCCTCTCTTAACCTCTCTCGCTGAGATAGTGAAAGAATAATCTGATTAGGAACCCCATATCCAGAAACTCAGACTGATCTAATGTTGCTTTCCTTGCACCAGTATCCCACACCCTTAGTCATCATTCCCAGGAATATTCTCCTGGCTTCTGCTTGTACGTATTAGAAAACTCAAGCAGATCTTTGTGAGTATAGCACGCTTCTTCCTGAGTAATCATCTTAGCCTCACCTTTAGGAGCTTTCTGAGCCTTAATTTTAGTTACAGGTCTACACAGGAAAAAACACCCGGTGTTTCCCGGGTGCTCTCAGCAATATCCTGCAAGGCAGTGCTTCTCAACCTTCCTAATGCTGCAACCCTTTAATACAGTTCCTCGTGTATAAAACCACAAAATTATTTTCATTGCTACTTCATAAGTGTAACTTTGCTACTGTAGTGAATCAGGCGACCCCTGTGAAAGGGCTGTTCGACTCCAAAGAGGTCACGACCCACAGGTTGAGAGCCGCTGCTCTAAGGCATCTTCCTCAGGCATTGCTCCAGATGCATCCCCACCTGGTGTTTCAGCTTGAGCAGTTTGGTTAATCTGCTCAGGTGTGGGTAGTTTTACTGATACTGGATTAATCCCCTCAGCTGGGAGGGGTGGATCTATTGACTGGGGTGACACAATCATTTCTAGGGCTCAATATCCTCCTCTTCTGGATCATCAGCCCATATATTCCCATCTCATGTTTCAGGGTCCCAACATTTTCCTATTAATGCCTTTACTTTAGTGTCAAAACACTGTTCTAGACCTGCTGTTCAGCTGACGTCATAATTCAACTACTGGTATGATGAGACTCTGAATTTGGTTTTCAGCGACATCAGTTCTATTACTGGAGGAGAGAAGGCTCTCCTTTGTAGCACTTCCAGAACTGTTATTCAGCACTTGAGATGTGCTTATGAGGTTCTGAGACTATCCCTCTCCTTAGTCACACTTTCCATTGTAAGGAGGACCAGCCAACCAGCTTCCCTATACATGTCATCCTGACAAAACTGCTGGAAAATATCAAACATACGATCACCCAGAGGCTCTCCTCCAACCAGATATCTATCTATCTATCTATCTATCTATCTATCTATCTATCTATCTATCTATCTATCTATCATCTATCTATCTATCTATCTAAAACATAAGAATTAAACAGCTAATTAGTCTGTAGAGCAGTACAAATGGCTCAGTGCAACTCACTTCCATGAGACAGCTAATACACTGGCAGTCCTTCAAGTCATGAGGGTTGTCAGGTGCAAGTTCAGGAAGCAGACAGCTGAGTCCTCTGTAGAGCAATTCAGGCAATCCAGCCACAGGCAGTAAACAGCCGGTTACCAACAGTCAGCCAAATGACAGGGTCCGATAGTCCCCAGCTCAAGTGATGTATATTCCAGTAGTTTGGCGAAGCAGGTCTTGAAAAAGGATGCAAATAAAGAGAGGCACAGAGTGAGATGTGTGGAAGAGTTCCCATGTCCCACATGCATCAAATATCTTTCCCTGGCCAGGAAGCTCTTGGAGGGTCTGTGTTCACAATTTTTATTGGCTTCATTATGTAGGCATGATTGGGGCCTCAATGCATAGACATGATTGATTGAATCATGCCCTGCCCCTCCAGGAAGTCATCTGATAGGGTCTTTGTGCCAGTCGCATCTACAAGAAAATATTTATAGTACCCATTTTGAAATGATACAGAGAATTTGTATCCAGAATTACCAAGATGTCTTATGAATGTTTAAAAAATGGCTCAATTTTTAAAAATGAGAGATTTTTTAATATATATTTGAACCAAGTTATATAAATAGGCAAACACATAAAAACTGTTCTATGACATTTGACAACAGTTAAATCGACAGCAGTAAAATCACAGTGAAATAAGCTTTTTGCAGTCATTAAAACAGCTAGTAAGCTTGATAATACCAAATGCTGAAGAGTTTGTCGAGCTCGTGAAACTCTCGCCCGTTGCTGGTGAGAGTGTGAACGGGTAGAACTGCTTTGGAAAACTGTATGGCAGTTTCTTAGAAACCTAAGCAAGCAAGTTACTGAGTTAAGCCAAGTTACTAGATCTACTCTTTGGGCCAGCGATTCCTCTCCTGTATTTCCTAAGAGAAAGGAAGATACTTCTTTAAAAAGAAACAAACAAAAGCATTTTTTGCAGTTTTATTCATAAAATCCCCAAACTGGAACCAACCCTGTCCTGTCAACAGGACAATGAACAAACATATCTAAGTGTATATACTTTTTTTTTTGTATATCAAAACATACAGTGACTATTTTGGAATAATATTTATTTTTTTAAAATGGACTAAAATACAATGATATAGCTATAATTTAAATATTGACAAAATACACACTCTATTTATATAAAATTCAAGAAAAAGAAAAACTTATCTTTGATGTTGGAATCAAAATAACATTTGCCAGGGTGGAGCGGACAGATTGACTATAAAAGAGACACAAGGAATGATAGAGATATTCTGTATATTGATTATGGAGGGAATCACACGGATTTACACTTACAAAATTCACCTGTTGTACATTTCACTGTTTCTAGATTTTACCTTACTGGCTTTTTTGTTTACTTTTTTAAGTAGCTCAAAGATTCTCTGCCTTTTGAAGGGATGGATAGCTATGGCACTTTAACCCTCAGAATACATTAGCACTATTACTATTTTATGCATTTTTGTGGTTAAAAACCCATACTATAAATTTAACATCTCATAGTACTTGGCAATTCTCATTTAATTAGAAAGATCCCACTGCCATTGAGTGGAGTCCAAATCATAGCAACTCCATAGGACGGGGTAGAACTGCCCCTGTGGGTTTCCAAGACTGTACTCTTTATGGAAGTAGAAAGCTTTATCTTTCTCCTGCAGAGCGGCTCATGGTTTCAAATTGCTGACCTTGCAATTAGCAGCCCAATGAGTAACCCACTATGCCACCAGAGCTCTAAATAGAAAGATATATGTAGAGAATTGGGTTCACATGAGGCAGAGAACTCATCTAAAGCCATCAGGAGCATAACTTCATTTTTCTAGAATATATTTACAAGGTTATTGGAAGCATCATATGAAAACATTTTGACCAAGTTAGTACTTAGTGGGTCTTTCAAGGTCAAAGATAGGAGCTTTTGTCTTTCTTCTGTCAGCTCTTCTGAGCCTGATGCACACCATGCTATTTCATGTGTTTGGTTCTTTTGCAGCCGAAGTGTACACTTAAGACCTATTTTCCCTATGCGTCTCCGTTTCTTGTCATGGTTCTACTCCAGCACCCTAAAGGTAAGTTAGGGTTCACTTTACCCATATTTATATGCTGTCTGGGAAAGATCCTAGCTTGTCCTCTCCTGACTCTATCTGTAGCATTAAAACATAACCCACTGCCACTGTGTCCGTTCCAACTGATGACCCTATAGGACAGAGTGGAGCTGCGCCAGTTTCCCAGGCCGCTAGGCCCAGAAGCAGACTACCACATCTTTCTCCTGCAAGGCAGCTGGTGGGTTCAAAGCACATTATCTTTGCTTTTGAAGCCAAGTGCTTCACCACTGCCAACAGAGCTCCTCTCTAGCACGAGGGCATCAAAATTTGTTTGTCATTTCCAAGGTCCCTGAGGACAGGGCAACTCAGTGGTAGAATTATTGCCTTTCACGTAGGAGACCCAGGTTTGATTCCCAGCCAAGTGCACCTTGTGCAGCCACCACTGATGCTTGTATGTTTCCGGGGATCTTCCAGACCAAGAGGGTCTTGGTAGAAAGGCTTGGTGATTTATTTCCAAAAAATCAGCCATAGGGTCTTATGGATCACAATGGTCAGATCTCATGGTGCATGAGATCACCATAAGCTGGGGACTGATTCAAGGCAGGTAACAAGAACAAAATGAACTTAGGAAGATCCCCAGAAGAAACAAATGGTGCCCAGTTACCACTACCAACTTCTCTGAAAAAGATCACATTAAAAGGTTCTTAATAGAGTGGAAGAAAACTGTGGGCCAGAACTCAAAATCACAATAGAGACTGGTGGGACCCCCAAGACTATGGCCCTTACCCTTCAGGTCTAGAACTGCTAGAAGTGAACCCATCTCTGTGATACTGTAACCAAATTTAACATCAAAAGGGCAGAGAGGTGGGACAGAAGGAGGAATATAGTCAGGAAACAAGCAGGAAATAGATTATGTGATGGTACCTTGAGAGTTTTGCAATGGATGAGTTGAAACAAAATGTGTATGAACGGTTGAGTGTATAACTGATAATCTGCTTTGTGAACCTTTACCTAATTCCCAATAAAAGGTTAAAAAAAATAAAAGAATTCAATCCCAGGATCTCCCTTTCTGTGGCTCTTGAGATGAGAATTTATTTGACTATCCAGTTACCATAACTTAGCAAAAGAAACAAAAGGACTATAGTTAGGGTTTAATATCTGCCTCTGGAACATAAGCACCTCAGCTAGTAAAAGCCAGATCTACTTTGAAGCCAGGAACAAGCTAAGACATGGCTGAGTTAGATTAAAACAGTACATTTATTTGTATTTCATTCTTTCTGTTAAAATTATGAAGAAAGTTAAGAGTAAAATTTCTTCTAACCCAGAAAAGGTTGTTGAAACAATTCAGTAAGATATTTGTGTTAGTCCATAGCTTCTCCTATTTTCATCTGCTAGCCTTTTCCATAGGCCAGGTTCAGTTAGAGCAGCGATGACTCCATCCTTAGTTCAACTGGTGTGGACCAGTTAACTGTATCTCTGAGCTCGCCTTTGGGAAGTATGTCGGAGATGAGAACTACATCGTCCTTTTCTTGAAAAGCTTGAAATCTACAGGAAAGACAGCATCAGTGCGAGCACATGTTGTTTCGTAGAGGAAGGCAGTTTTCTGGCCCAAGAGGAAAGGGCTGAAACACTTTATGCCTTATTGCTGCTGCCTTTTCCCCCCTGCAACTTGAATAAATAGATTCATTGGAGGAAAACTGGTCATTTAAACTTTCAGATAATTTTACAAACTCTAAATACTTAGTCCTTTCTTGAAAAGATAGAGGTTCTTGACCAAAGTATACCATTTGACAACTGTCTTTTCCGATCCTGAGGCTCTAGGTGACAGGCGTAGGTGGAATCTCTGGTTGGTAGTTTTGTGAAATTTTAACCTTTGGGGACACAATGGAACAAGACAGAAAAAAAATCAATACTTTCTCGAGGTACTCCATACCGCTTCTGTCAGCTCAGCCATCCTAACAGTAATTTATGGCAGAAGCCCAGTGAACAGCTGAAAGAATTTGGAGATATTAAGTTTTGAAATCTCTAAAGAAAGGATGAAGGTATTGCCTGGGCATGAATTCAATCTCATTACCTTTTCACTTTTGTGAATGTTCTAGATTTATGGCCAAGTACAAAGAGAAGTACGAGGGTTTCCTAGGCTGGTTCCTAGAATAGCTGCCCAAGTGATGGCCAAAAGATAATTACTTTTGGAAAAACTAAAGGTGACAGTCACCAATTCAAGTATCTTTAATGGTGTGATCTGTTATTCATCAGAAATATTTCATGCCCATTGTGAAGTCTTGTGGGATATAAAAAACGGTATAAATTACAAGTCCTTGTGTATTCAGGAACTGCAAGTATGGAGGGGAAGTGAAATGAAGATCTAAGTACCCAATACACTAGCAAAATGAAAAATGCTTTAAAGAGACTAGAAGTCAAAATTTAATGGAAGTGCTGAGGAGGAGAGATAATAAATGACCTAAATCTGTAACATTTGTGAAGTAGTCATGGTTTATGTAATGTATCACTTACATTATCTTTCTCATGTATTCAATTTAAAAATCTATCACTACATGAAAATGTGGTAACTTTCTTCTGATGTTGGTTAGAACCGCAGGTACATACATGTTCAAATGTGTTAATAACAAAGGATAATTGTGAAACCAGCAAAATTTAGTCAACCAAAGACATTTGTTTCTATGATACTCATGTGACTTTTATTCCCTGGCTTTTTCTTTACGATCTACCTGAAATCATATTCTTAATTCATCACAGTCAGGAAGGCAGTTAGACAATTGATTCCCAATTTCCGCTCCCTGTTTTATTCATTTCCATTATTTTGAAATAACAAATGATTAGTCATAGAAAGCAAGGTAGAAGAAAAAAAATCCAACATAGCATTTCTAAATCCTAGGATGAGCCTGTGTAGGCAGTCTTTATCTACTATCTCACACCTTACAAATCTTTCTTTCCCAGTTAAAAGAGAGAGATACACAAAACTCCAAACCAATTGTCATCCACTCATCTCTGGCTCTGGTAACCCTCCTGATGGGCATCGGAGGAGAGCTGTTCCCTCTGGTTTTCAGTGGCTGGTGCTTTCAGAACTAGATCATCAGATCTCTCTTCAGAGGCACCTCGGTATGCGCTCAAACCACTAACTGTTCAGTTAACAGCTGAGCACAGGGCAGTTTGCACCATCCAGGGACTCTGAGAATGTCTTTGGCAAGGCAAACCATACAAATAGGTGGTGTGACTTCCAGGAACCAGACAGAGAAATGGAATTTTCCTAAACAACCTCCCCATCTGAGTTGCAGATGTTCTTTTTCGTTGGCCCTTCCCTGACTGCTTGCTCCATCCACAGATGTCCCGCAGCGACTTTGGTGCCGGTCCTTGACACACATCTCTGCAACCCTTAAAGAAACGGTAGAAAGCCAGGCTGATGGGTGAGCAAACTCCATCCGTGGTTTCTCTTGATCTTCATCTTCCATTTGAACAGGGCTGACAGGTGAGGGATGCTTGGATGTATGCCTGTCACCAAGCAGGTAAGTGCCATCACAAAGGAGAAATATAGCAGCAGCTAGTGCCTTTTGAGCTGGTTAGAATCAGCAGGCATACTTGGGGTTATACCTGTTACAGGAACTGCTCTAAGTAACACCTGGTTTTACATTTTCCAAGAACATGTGTAATAATGAAAAGAATAATACCTTGAAAAACTTGGCACCCACCTGTTGGGAATCCATACCATACAGAAAGGGTCTAAGGGTCTCTCCTCTCTTCATCTTCTCCATCTCTCTAGGGTAGGGGGTTATAAACTTTTCTTGCCTAGTAGGATGGAATACTAAGTATTTATTTCTCCTTTTCTTTCTTTCTTTTTTTAAATTCATTTTATTAGGGGCTCATACAACTCTTATCACAATCCATACATACATCAATTGTGTAAAGCGCATTTGTACGTTCATTGCCCTCATCATTCTCAAAACATTTGCTCTCCACTTAAGCCCCCGGCATCAGTCCTTTTCTTTTTAATAAGTATGAGGGTGTCAAAAAGTACTGCAACCAGGATTGCCATTCATACATACAATGTTTATTCCAAATAAAACATGTTAATGCATGTCTGCAATCAGTGAATGACTGCAGCAAAGTTCTCTCGGGAATTTACTTGTTTTGTACTTTAAAAATGTTCAGTCACAACTTCCTCATTCAAAACTTGTTTCTGAGGGGCATCTGCTGGGTCGTTTACTTCTAGGTAGTGAGATCAGTTCAAGACAGGATTGTTCAGGGGAACCCTAAAGGGATAATCTTGACAGATTTTCTCAAAGGACACAAGATAATCAAGGAGGCTACTTAGGAAGAAGTGTCTGTCTGTCTGTCTGCTTGTTTGTTTTGATCGCACTGGTGATGAAAAAGGCCAGGAAAGTTGCTCTGAGGAACTTTTCCCTGTGACAACAATGCACCTGCGTACTGTGTCAAGGTGGTAAGGGCGGCATGACAAGAATTTAATCAGGAAACTTTATGCTATTAACTTTATGGTCCAGGGCATCCTGATCTTACAGCTCCTCAGTCTTCTTTTTGTTCCCCAAACTCAGCATTGACAAGAAACACAAATGAGCCCCTCAGAGATGCCAGAACTGCCATTTTGATATGACACGGATTAAAGAGCGCGGACTCCTTCAGGGGAGGGTGGACAAGAGGTGGAATTGACACCTTTGAGTTGTGTAGTTCCAAATGGAGGCTTCATCAAGAACGAGTAGCCTCATAAGTTGATTCTTCTTTTTATTTTTAACAATTTGATGCTTTTGTTTAATAAAAGTCTATGATATTGTAACAATATTTTAATGTAACCTCATATTTGTCCAAAATCAGGGAATCCATTCTAGCATTATGTAGTTGTTATTAATGTTGTTTGCTGCCATCAGGTCAGCCCTATGCACAATGTGATTAGAACATTGTGATCTACTGGGTTTTTATTGTCTGATACTGGTTGTGGTCTGCTGGTTTTTTATTGCCAGACTTGCCCTCCTAATCTGTAGTAGTCTGGAAGCTCAAGTACTCTATTACATTATTTAGTTTCCTAAAAGCATTTCCATTTAGGCTTTGCTAAGGTCTTTTTAACATTACACCTTTGAGCTTCCTCTTAACTTCCTTGCTTTTGGAGTAAATAAATATAGGGGTTTTTTGGTTTGTTTTTTCATTTGCTGTGCGGTCTACAGCCTTTATTGGTGACTCTGGCCATGTGCTCCTCTTGGAGTTCTCCACAATCTTTTCACTGAGCCCACGCTGATGGCTGGTCCTCCTTTTCCATGATCACTGTTGGTGCCAGTAAGTCTCTCCTTCCCTTTAAGATTCTCCACAGTACATTGAGAGTTGACAAAAAAGAACGAACCACCAAATGGGGATCAGAGTTACCTCAATACACACCCTTCCTGATTATCTCTGTTGAAAGCAAAACATAGACCAAAGCTTCATGCTCCTGCCTTAATCTATACTGTAGGATCCACGAAGGGAGGAGTTCAGGTTCAGGCACTTCCTCAATCAGCCAGGGACTCCCCGCCCCCATCACACACTCAGTTACTGGTAGAACAGAGTGGCCAGCCCCATCTTTGTAGGTCTTGAGCTTGATCCATGTGTGATTCCAACAAGAGCGCAGGGCGCAGGGGAGCTCCACTGCTCACCTTGTTCTCCTGGGGTTGCTCTGGTGGAAAGACACAGCACAGCCTGTACCTTGCTTGGAAAAGTTGCCACCCAAACCCAAATAGCATGGCCTTGTGGAGCCTCTCAGGAACAAGGAAGTAAGGCTAACAATACTCATCCCATCCTTCCTTCCTTTTCTTACCCTCAAGCCAGATTTCAGAACTTTTATCCCTTATTCTCAGGGAAGACTTGCCTGGGAGAAAAGTCAGAACCCAGGGAGGTGAGGACAGTGCTTAACTTAACACTTGGGAATGCCCTGGACCACGTAGACAGACGTCGAACCAGATCCAAGCAAAGGCAGAGTCACTGGTGGGGGTCCCAAACACTCATGTACGAGCCATATCCCCCAGTTCAGAAGGAAAGTTCCAACTTAACGTGGTCTCACAGTCCATCCTCTCCTTTTTTCTCCAGAGGAGATGTTAAATATCTGAGTGTGTCACTATCCAAGATTAATTGTTACGCACCTTGATCAGATTCTACCCTTTCCACAATGATTGCAACTCCCCAGTCCCAGATGAGGCAGGAAGTAGCTTCACAAAAGTTCAATGTATAGGTGGTGACAAGAAAGAATACGGAGTGTGGCTGGTTAAAATTCCTAATTGCCAAAATAACCACCCTAACTTTTTGTGGAATCCAGGGCTTCTAACGGGTTCATTCTATTTCACCCCTGTGCTCAGAGCTTTCACCTCACCCCAGGTATACAGAGTCAGAATCTAAATTTTAATAAGATCTCCAAGTGATTCTTATTCACCTGAGGCGCTAAGAAAAAAAGAATGAAAAACACACCCCACTCCCATGGGGATCTTGTTAAAATGTAGGTTTTGATTCAATCTATCTGGAGTGGGGGAGGCGTGTGTGTGGAATCTTAGCAGGTCAAACTGGAATGAACCAGTTCAAAGCCCTGGCATTGTCAGAAGGAAAGACACATGAACCTTGCTGCCATCGCTAAAGAGTGGAGCAACGCCCCCTCCCTGGCTCCATCTGTACCCTGGGAGCCTGCCTCTTTTCCTGGCCCTGAGAGCAGCACCATCCGCAGTCCTCATTTTGTACCTTCCTGTCTGCTAGGGGCCACACTTTCTCAAAGTGTGTGCTCACATGGCTCCCTGGATGTGCAGATTTCAATGTTTGTCACCTCCTGACACCTGGTCTCTGACAGGCATCTCTTGGAACACCCTGGCCTGAGTGCAGAGGGCATTGTCTGCATCTGACTTGCCTTCCTTGCAAGTTGTACTTTAGTGGCTAAGCACAATTTTAGCCAACCTTTCACAAGCATTTGCATCTCTATAAGAAGATAAGGAAAACAGGTGGCCGCTGTCATGGATTTTGGTTCTGTTCCAGGTCCCATGGAGGCGCCTTTGAGAGCTGGTTTTTGTTCACTCACTTTGGCGGATGGGCTGATATTGCGGCTGAGCAGTTGCTGATGTCAGACGCCGAACCCACAGAGGCCCTGCTGTGGCTCCTGGCATTCTCCTCCAGCCCCCACGATGGGAGTCAGCAGAGAACACAAACCATGGTGGGTGGCATGGCCCAGTACGTGAGGTGCGCAGACTTCCGGCTCGGTCTCAGGTTTGGCCTTCACAAAATCACAGCCACCACAGCTGTGCACTCCACAGTAGACAAGAGTGAGAGTAAGTGCCCATGTGGGTGCCAAGTGGCTGCCTGCTGGTTCTGAGGCCCCCCTCTGCTTTCCAAGAGTGGACTGGAGACAAACCCTGGGATCCCACATTCCTGGGATGGGAGTCTTGTTGCATATTCCATCCTGCAGGATGTCCGACCTGTTCTAGCTCAGCTGTCAGGGCTGTTGTCCCTTCACAGGCCACCCAGCCTTTGCTCGTGTCCTCAGGGACTGTCCCTCGGGTCATACAGAATTCTCGGAGGATTGCCAACCTGCAGCGAGCCTGGCCTTCCGCCCATGTCCTCTTTCTGACCACTTGCCGGGCCATGACTATCCCAGACTTGACTGCCTGCTTTCTTGGACCAGACAGTGGAGCGTCACGTGGCAGCTTTGTTTAGAACTCTTACTACAGGAATCACATGATATTAAGTAACTACTTTGCTTCTGAAAAAGAACTTGATAATTTCCTGAATAGTTGCAGTTAAGTACAGGAGCTGTAACTATGGCAGAGACAATCATTCTGTATGTGAAAATAATAATGACAGGAAGTGGTGTTTGATTGAAGGCATTGGCACCTCCCCTGCAAACACATTTATTTGCCTGCTTTAGAAACTTCAATTGCCTGTGCTTTTTGCTGATGTTAATAATGAAAGGCAACAGGTTTCATTATGTATAGAGCAATGCTCATGTTTGCTTTATATCTTCTGTTGTTTAAAAACATCAGACACTCGTATAAATATGTCTGTAGATTTCATTTACTTAAAGGTTTCCATGGCAAGAAAAAGAATGAATTTCACATTTTAAAAAGTTAAAATTTGGAGGTAATTTGCAATAAAAAATATAACTTTTCAAAGTGAAATTATCATAATCCACAAATGTCTAGTTAAAAAGGAAAACTTTTTTAGATACAATATATTTAGGAAAATCCTAGTTTGTGATTTTCAGCATCTTATTTTAATAAGATATATTTCATATTTGATTCCCTAAAAACTAAATTAGAAGGTAAGTGTTAAAATTTATATTGGTCATAGATTCTGACAAAGATTTATTTTTGAAATATAGAGAACTAAATTGTCTAATAAGGTTTAATTTCTAGAATGTCCTGTGTCAGCACATTTTGTACCCCTTACATTTTAAAATTTTAATCTATGCATAAAATCAGTTAGGAAAAGCTTAAGACATCTTAGAGAAAAGTAAACTATCTCATTCAGTCTTCATTTACTTATTAGCAGTTCTATCAGGGGT
>NW_022103924.1:3401020-3421268 GCF_000313985.2 Echinops telfairi
TTCCTCCTGTCGATTCTCAAGCTCTTTGTTTCTGCTATTAGTTTTTGTTATCTCCTCCCTAAGCTCCTTTATTTCTCTTTGGTATATGGCCTCTATCTCCTCTATCATTTCATCCTTTTTCTGTATGACTCCAAGCAGCATTCTGAAAATTTCTTTCTGAGGCAGCTCAATGTCTGCTTCTTCTATGTATGTTGTTATGTTCGGGATATCTTCTGCCATTGCCTTTTGTTTCTCCTTGTTTTTTTGTTGAGGTGGTTGGGGCTAATGGCTGTTTGCATTGCATTGTTTTAGAGAAGCCAGGTGCCATTTTCTAGGGAGTCTAAGAGCACCAGCTCTCTCTAGGAGACTTGTAGGAATGCTTCTTCGAACTGCCTACAGCTAACTATTACTATGGCATTAACCTACCCTTTATCTTCCTGTGGCTTCCCTATCAGAGGAGTGCCCCAGAAGGCTGGTGGGTTGCCTGCTTTGGTGTTGTGGAGGTTGGGCAGAGGTTCCTGCAACAGCTTGGAATGGTGATGAGTGTTGGCCAAGTTGCCTTATGCCCCCAGGTACACAGGCAGGAATTCCCCGGTGAGTGGTTAGGTGGAGTATCCCCTGGAGGGGAAGCAGGGCTTTCCCTAGCCTTGGGCTAGCTACACAGGGTGGGGCTCAGCTAGCTGGGTGTGCTACAGGCTTAAGTGCCCTAGGCTACTGGGAGTGGTCTGGAGGTCAGCAGCAGAGTGTGAGAGAACAGGAAAGAGAGGGGAAAGAAAAAAAAATGAAGAAGTAAGACCGTTTAGACTGTGTGGAGGTGGGTGGGGGAATATAGGGGAGAGAGGGAAATAAAAGCAACTATGTAGCTGAGTCCCACTCCCTGTCAGTGAAGCCACAAGAGTTTAGTCCCTACCCTGAGGCAGTGTCGGCAAGCCACAGTTGCCATAGTTGAGCTGAGAAAAAGCCCCTGAGCAGCCTTAAAAGACTGGGTGGGTGGGGGGCAGACAGAGGGCAGAGATGTAAACAGAAGCAACAATTTAGTTGAACCCCGATCTATCACTGATCCCTGCCAGTGGAGTTGCGAGGGTTTAGTCCCCGCCCCGAGGCAGCGGTGGCAAGCTGTGGCTGTGCCGCGAAAAATCCCCCGTGCAGGCCTCCCAGACTGTGGGAGAACAGAGAGCAGATTGTAAACAAAAGTTACAAAGTAGTTGAACCCAGATCCGCGCCCATGGAGCCCCAAGGGTCCAGTTCCTGCCCTGAGACTGGCGGGGGTAAACTGTGGCTGTGTTGAATCCAAATCCTCCCATGGGCTCCAAATGGTCCCAGCTCCGGCAGAGACAGTGGCAGGGCCACGGTCAAGCCCTAGCTGGCTTCCACTGAGGTAAGCCAAAAACCCCAAGCCCCTCAAAATCCCATGGGTTTGTGCCTACTTATCTTTATGATGCTCCTCCTGCGTTCTAGTTGTGTTAAAGTTCCCTCTAAGCAACTCTCCTGGGCTGGATTCTGTGGAGTCCCTCTGGTATGTGTCACTCCATCGCCATCTTCCCAGAAGTGCCCAAATCAGTGCTTTATATTAATGATTCTTGAAGTATTGGCTTGTGTGGTGCCCAGGAGAGCAAGTGGGACCTCACTTTTCTAGTTTTGCTAAAATTCAAAAATGCTTACTCACCAGGGTTTATGAGCTTTAATTTCCTGATGACCTATTAGGCCTGAGAAGCACACTGTTCACTGTGTTGAGAAATATGATCATTGTGAGGTTGGAGTGAGCCTGGGAATATCTGTACCTCCCACCTTTGCACTTAATTGCCGAGGCCCTCATTGGGTGTGGTTACTGGAATGGCTGGCTGTGGTGGCTGCCCTTGGGAATGTAAGAACCTGAGAGTAATGAGAAAGGTCATGTCTTCGTGGGGAAGATCCTGCCAGCACAAATGACTGCCACCCTCTTTGGCAAACCATGCTATCTTCCTGCCTACGTTATTTTTTTATTGCTTTCTTTGAATTGGAAGATGATAAATGCAAAAATGTATTTACCTTCAAGAATTAGACAAATGTTCATACCTTTTAACTTCTAGGAGCATCCTAAGGAAAGAATTACTAGAAATCTTTGCAGAGATTTGAGTACAGGGATGTTCATTAAAGCATTATTCATAATTACAAAAATTGTAAATGGTGTAAACTTTCTATGGTAAGCCTATTGGCTAAATTACTTGTGTTATAACATTCTTTTGTTGTTGTTGTTGTTGTTATAACATTCTTAAGAATTATATTGGGTAAATAGGTTGTCTTTATGTTCTCTATTTTATTTCTCTTGGTTCTAGTGTCCGTTGCAATGTCTACCCAGAACATAAGAGACAAAATGCATGGTTAACGGGTTTATTAAAGAAGTTCACAAGTTGCAATCCCAGTCAGAAATGCTCAGGATAGTTATTTATTTTGATGTGTTGCAATATTCTTTCAAGTCTGCTAATCATTGTCCAAAGGGGCATACCATTCCGCTGTAAGCCTCAACCCCAAGACAGTCAGCTCACATTCTGAGGGTTAGCACATCCAGCCCCCGAATTGAGTGCCCACAGGCTTCACTCCCATGACTTTCAGCCTAAAGGCCCTCAGCTCCACTTCCCTGGCTCAACAAACCTCGTTCCCTAGCTTAAGTGCCCAGAGGCCCCCACTCTACATGCTCGCCTCCTGCACAAAAGCACTGGGCTTTACTTGCGCCATGGGTTGGGAAGCCTACCGCTGAGCTGCATGCTTTGGCTCCTGTTTCTGCTGCTCCTTCTCTGCTGTTGTAGTTGTCTCTAGATCTAGGAGGTTCACTGCGCAGGACTCGAGTTCAGAAGATGCACTCTACGGCTGGTTCTTGCTGTAAGGAGGTCGCTGCTACTGCATCCTAGAGGACTCATACATGGCAGGATGGCATTCCAAGGAATCTTGTTCACAGTTACTCACAAGTGAATACTATCAGTATCTTCTCCCACCTTCTTGCCAGACCCATGCAGAACAAGGTCGTTGGCGGGAGTTAGAGACTTTGGCTAGCAGAACTGCATTCAATAATTCCCTGCCCCTGCAAAAGAAATATAAGTTGTAAAAAAGAAAAATAGTAAATTGTGTGAAGTAACATTGCAAAATGAAGAATGTAAGACAACAACATTATGTATAGTGTTTAGTGTCTTCTCGATGCACAGGAAACACCTAAGAAGTACGGAAGCCAAATTAGGATAGTCTCTTTTGGTGCTGGAAGGTCACACTCTGTCCCCTTTTGTTCCAATTTCCTAAAATGAGCATATATGAATTTTCTAATGTGCATGTATAAGCTTTAAATCTGTATGAACAAACTGTTTCCATGTCTGAGGACAAAAAAATAATACTTTAAAGAGAAGGAAAAGGGAAAGGTACATAAAAATGTATGAAGCCTTTGAAGTTATTGGTAAAGGGGTGGGAGCTTATGGACATGGAATGCATTTGGAGAGGAAGACTGAGACAAACAGGAAGGAAAGAGCCCAAGTCTCAGGGAATATCAGATAATAATAATACTAATATCAGAAAATTAACTAGCCAAGAAGACAGTGGAGTACAAAGGAACCGGCCTCCTAAGCCCTGGCATTTTCACAGACACATTTCAATGGCAAGATGGTCATGAGCTCCCGTCGATCCAGTCAGACAGGGCCACCCCCGTCGATCCCGGCCTGAGATGAGGTGATGAGAGGGTGGCTTCTGTTGGCATGGTGCCCATCTCCGTGGAGGAGCCCCTTGCTGCACTTTCTCACGGCCTCCCCCAGTCAGAAGAGCTCCCACAGCATGCCTAGTGTACTGGCGTTTATGACAGCCTTCACTGAATGCATCTAACTTCCAGGAAAAATACTGACTCGCACAAAATCCATAAACTGTCGTGGGAATTCTCAGAATAGGGCTAAGTATTCTTTCAAGATGAGGGAGCATATCTGTTCATGAGTTCCATGCAGCATTTGGGATCTGTGGCTTTCAGTTTCTGCTTTGTTTTCCAAATGATGTGCCATTCTTGTAGTGGGCAGAAGTCTCAGCATGAAATATTTTTCATGCAAAAATAGCCCACAGGCATGTAACAATTGCTATTATTATGTGGATTCCACAGACTTTTGACCTCTGAGCTTTAAACATGTATGAACAGGCTGTTTCAGTGTCCAAAATAAAAGTGTGTGTGTGTGTGTGTGTGTGTGTGTGTGTGTGTGTGTGTCCCCAAAGGCAGCATAAGACCAAGGGAAAGCCTTGGCTTAGGAGAAGTGCACTGCATGGGGCTGTCATTGATTTGTGGCCACAATAGGACAGCAAGTCTTCGAGGAGGTGGGTTTTTCCCCTCTACAAACAAAAATCTGACTGCATTCTGCTGAGGACTTTTCTCCATTTCCTTTCACTTGAGGGCGAGAAAAAAAGGTCAATTCCTGGCATGGTGTCCTGGCTTCTTCGTGAGCAGGACCAAAGAAAGGAAATTTCCATTACGCACATTTGGGTTTGTGTGGAGCAGTGTGTAAACTCACATGTGGGCAGCTCGGACACCACCCCCCCCCTTCCTCGGGTACCAGTCCTCTCTTCAAAGTACTGAATAAATGCCCAGAGCTGTGTGGATCCCTCTCTTACCCTTTGAAATTCCACCCTGTAGGTAGAGGTGAAGGCAGTGCTTGGATGCCTCAGGAAGCAGTTCAGGAGTCTGACCCTCTCTGGCCGGGACCTACTAGAAGCTGTGGGTGAGAACAGAGAACCCGGCATCAGGACGCTGACATGTCAACAGCTGACCAGGCGTCTCCTCCTGAGCTTCCTGCTCTGGGCTCCTGGCGGCCACACCATCGCCCAGGATGTCATCACACAGGTATGTCTCCTGTTCTCTGGCATCTTCCTTATCCATGTTCCAGGTAAAAAGTGGGTTACTTGCCTCTACAGAATGCTGCCCCAACATGGGTGAACAGCCAAGGAGTGTTACCACTAAGCCAGCCCACCATCATTCTCTAGAAGAAAACAGAGGCCAGGAAAGGAGGCAACTGCCCCTGGGTCACACAGTGTGCAGTCAGCCTTGCGTCCATAGTGGAAAGACGGTCCCAGCTCCCTGAACTCTTCTCTGTTATCATGCATGGCCCGCCCCCACCTCTAAAAGCATCAAACGTGTCTCACAACCGCTCAGTGCCTTGTGCTCTGGGGCAGCACTGGTGACCTGGGTGTCCTTGAAAGGGCTGGCAGGATGGCCTCTCAGGCCTGCTAGCTTTAACTGTCCCCGTGTGATTCCAGGGTCCCTTGTATGACCTTTTAAGGCAGCGTGTCTCTTCACGAGGCTTGCATCCTGAGACACCCTTCACAATCGCCAAACCACTTAAGTAGGGAATGCGAGGGGTCAGTGCAGGGTCAGCCCCAGGGGCCCCGATGGACCTAGCTCAGCGGCCTTTGCCCTGCTTTCACATGAGCAGTGAGCATCCAGGATTTTATGTACTGGCCCTTAGCAGAGTGGCTAAAAGAATTCCATTGTACCCAATCTTTGTGTATTTGAGTTAAATCAGACCATAAACACACAAACTCTGCCGTCGAATTGATCCCAACTCAGACCCCCCATTGGGTAGCGTGAAGCTGCCCCTGTGCTTCAGGCTCCACATCATCACAGGGGAGAAAACAGCCTCATCTTTCTTCCAAGGAGTGGCTGATTTGGAAATACTGACCTTGTGGTAGCAGCCCAACTTAACTCACTGTAACAAGCACACACCCAGCCTGCCATGGAGTCCATTCGGAGTCCCAGTGCTCTGTAAGACAGGGGAGACTGCTCCTGTGAGTTTCTAGGACTCTAACTCCTTATGGGAGTAAATAGCCTCATCTTCTTCCTGCGGATTGGCTGGTAGTTCTCAACTGCTAGCCCAAGGCAACCCACTGCGCCATCAAAACCACTCATTTGCCATCAAGTTGATTCCAACTCATAGGACGGGGTCGAACAGCCACGTGGGTCTCTGAGGCTGTAACTGCTGGAGTAGAAAGTCTCATCTTTCCCTCATAGAACAGCCAGTGTTCCCACTGCTGACCTTACGGTTAACAGCCCAATCCATAACCACTACGCCACTCGGCTCCCTTCATCAAGACAACGTAAGAATTAACAACCTGCTCTTAAAATAAATAAAACAAGGCAGGTTCCCCACTGCATAGTTTTCTCTTTTCCTGGTGGATCTGGGGGAGAAAGGCTGGGGGCTGGGGAGGAAGATGTCAATCAGATTATTAATCAGGTGACTGGAACCTTATAATTGTAGAAGATGTAACTGAAAGAAAGGGGAATGAATTTTTGCATGTATGAAGAAGACAATGGCCTGTAGTGGAATATAATATTTAATATAGCTCTTCTACCCAAATCTTTGTAACTCCCACCAAATGATTGGGTTGTTGTCATTACTAGGTGCCATCAAGTGCTTCCAACTCATAGGTGCCCTGTGTCCATCAGAAAGAAGCACTGCCTGGCCCTGCGCCATGCTCACAGCTATTCTTAAGTTTGAGCCCAGGGTTGTAACCACTGCGTCCGCCCTATGGAGGGCCTTCTTGTTTTTGTTTCCCCTCTCCTTCATGTGATGTCTCTCTTCAGGGACTGCTCTCTCCCAAAACATGTCCAAATTACAAGAGACAGAGTCTTGCCATCCTGGCTTCTAAGGAACTTTCCAGCTGTGCTTCTTCCAAGACAGATTTGTGGGTTTTTCCCCCTTGGGCGGCACATGTGATTTCCAGTATTCTTCTCCAGCGCCGTTCATTCTACTGCCTTGGTTCTTCTGCCATCTTCCGTATTCACTGTCCAACTTTCACACGCACATGAGGCGGTTAAAAACACCATGGCTTGGGTCAGGCACACCTTAGTTCTCAAAGTAACATCTTGCTTTTCAACACTTTAAAAGCAGCAGTTCTCAACCTGTGGGTCGTGATCCCTTTGGGGGTTGAACGACCCTTTCACAGGGGTTGCCCGATTCAGAACAGTAGCAAAATTACAGTTGCTATGAAGTAGGAACGAAAATAATTTTATGGTTGGGCATCACCACAACATGAGGAACTGTATTAAAGGGTCACAGCATTAGGAAGGTTGAGAACCACTGATCTAAAGAGATCTTGTGCAGCAGATTTACCCATTTCAAGTTGATCTCTTCACCTGGTTGGAACCTGTATATGAATCAAGAGGCAGTTGTGCAAACAAAACAAGGGCATATTGCATGGTTTAAAATCAAAGAAGATGTGTGTTTATGTTGTAGCCTTTCACTGTATTTTTTCAGTTTGTATACTGAGCAAATAATCAGAGAAGCTGGATGAAATGAAGAAGAGTGTGACGACAGGATTGGAAGATGGCTACTGGCGGAGGAGAGGTGGTGTTGTGGGTCAGTGACTGTGTCCTTACTGGTTTTCACTTTGCCTGTAAGAATTGATTTGTACATAGGCGAAACCAGATACACAAAGTTTTTCTTTAGTCTTTAAATGCAAGAATAGAAGCCTTTTCAATTATTTAAAAGCTGCATGTGCTGGTTATGATGAAGAATGTTCTGGGAGGAATCAGTTCGGCATTCTTTTCTCTAAAAATCATTTCATTGGGGGCTCATACAACTCTTATCACAATCCATACATACATCAATTGTATAAAGCATATTTCTACATTGGTTACCCTCATCATTCTGAAAACATTCGCTTTCCACGTAAGCCCTTGGCATCAGCTCATTTCTTCCTGCTCCCTCCTCCCTTATGAACTCTTGATAATTTATAAATTATTTTGCCATACCTTACACTGTCCAACATCTCCCTTCACCCACTTTTCTGTTGCCTGCCCCCCAGGGAGGAGGTTATATGTAGATCCTTGTAATCGGTTCCCCCTCTCTACCCCACCCTCCATCCACCCTCCCGGTATAGCCACTCTCACCACTGGTCCTGAAGGGATCATCCATCCTGGATTCCGTTTCCAGTTCCTCTCTGTACCAGTGTACATCCTCTGGTCTAGCCAGATTTGTAAGGTAGAATTGGGATCATGACAGTGGTCGGGAGGAAGCATTTAGGAACTAGAGAAAAGTTGTATGTTTCATTGTTGTTACATCACACTGAATGGCTCATCTCCTCCCCGAGACCCTGTATGGGGATGTCCAGTAGCCTACAAATGGGCTTTGGGTCTCCACCCCGCACTCCCCCCTCATTCACTAATGATATGATTTTTTTGTTCTGATGATGCCTGATACCTGATCCCTTCGACACCTCGTGATCGCACAGGCTGGTGTGCTTCTTCCATGTGGGCTTTGTTGCTTCTGAGCTAGATGGCCCCTTGTTTCCCTTCAAGCCTTTAAGACCCCAGATGCTATACGTTTTGACAGCCAGGCACCATAGGCTTTCTTCCACATTTGCTTATGCACCCATTTGCCTTCAGTGATTGTATCAGGGAGGTGAACACACAATGATATGATTTTTTATTCTTTGATGCCTGATAACTGATCCCTTCAGCACCTCGTGATCGCACAGGCTGGTGTGCTTCTTCCATGTGGGCTTTGTTGCTTCTGAGCCAGATGGCCCCTTGTTTACCTTCAAGCCTTTAAGGCCCCAGATGCTGTATCTTTTGATAGCCAGGCCCCATCAGCTTTCTTCACCACATTTGCCTATGTACCCGCTTTGTCTTCAGTGATCGCATTGGGAAGGTGAGCATCATGGAATGCCAGTTTAATACAACCCAGTATTCTTACATTGAGGAAGTATTTGAGTAGAGGCCCAAAGTCCATCTGCTACCTTAATACTAAACCTATCAATATATGCCCATAAATCTATTTCCCCATCTTCATATATAAACATATTTACATATGTATATGCCTTTATTTAGACTTCTGTAAATGCCTTTTGCCTCCTAGCTCTTTCCTCTTGTCCCAGTGTCATGCTCAGTCTTCATTTGGGTTTCAGTAATTCCTCTTGGTTACATTACCCTTGATCATGTCCTATCAGGCCTCCTACACCCTCCTCACCACCGGTTTGGATCACTTGTTGTTCCCTTGTCCCTGGGTTTGTTAACACCACTACCTTTCCCCCCACCTCCCCCTATCCCATGTCCCCCCGGAACTTTCAGTCCTGCTGTTTTCTCCTCCAGATTGTTCATCCAGCCTATCTTATTTAGACAGACCTGCGGAGAGAACATGCACAAAAAACAAGAAGAGCAAAACCAAGCAACAATAACAAACCAATGACAACAAAACACAAGAAAGAAAAGCTTGTAGTTAGTTCAAGGACTGTTTGTTGGCCTTTAGGGGTGTTTTCCAGTCGAGTTTGTTGGGGCGCCAAGCCCTCCCCAAAGTCTATTTTTGGTATTCCCTGGGGACTTCATTGCTCTGTTCCCTTGCTTTCTGTTGCACACCCTTAGTGTTTTCCCTCGGTGTGGTGGGATCAGATCGGGTGCAATTCCCACACTCTGTCTCCAGTGTTATCTCCTGTATGGTTAGTGAGGGATGTCGTGTCTCATAGTGGGGCCAGCCATGTGGTCTTCTCTGTGGATTGGCTGCTCTGAGCGGGAATATCGTCCTCAGGGCTTGGTGGGCCCTGTAAAGTGTTAAAGAACAAAAATGTCATTCTGTGGACTAAGGTGCACCCTAAAGCTGGATTTGAATAAGGAAGATCAGGGAAGAATGGATACATTTGAATGAAAGTGTTGGGGAAGAGATATTGAGAGTACCTTGAACTGCCATAAGACGAACTAAATGTGCCTTAGAAGTACATCCAGAATGCTCCCTAGAAGTAAGGATGGTGAGACTTTGCCTCACCTCCTTTGAACTTGTTTTCAGTAGAGCTCAGTCCCTCACCCTTGGTAGAGGCCAGTGAAAAAGAGGAAGACCTTTGACAAGACACAGTAACTGCAAGAAGGGGCTCAAACAATTGTGGGAATAATACAGACCCAGGCAATATTTCATTCCATTGTACATAAGGTTGCTATGGACCAGTCAGTACAGTGGCACTTAAACACACCAAGAACTAGTTGATAAAGTTACTTCTCATGAAGAATGCTCAACAGTTCTAAAATCACTGTACATGTATACTAGAATTGAACAATGAAACAAATTGTAGCCAGATTTCTCATTGCACATAGGCAAGGTAGAAAACTAGATTGAATGTCAATTAGAGTTGGAGACATTTGTATGAACTCATGCTTAGCTTACTACTGATACAGATGACTATATATTTACAAGTATGCGTAAATACATGGATTATAATTCACACATTTATCTCCTTGCTCTGTCAACTGAGAGGGCCTAGCAGCAACCGAAAAACCAAACTCCGCCAACGAGTTGGTGCTGACTCATAGTGACCCTACAGGACAGGGTAGAACTGTCCCTGAAGATTGACTCTTTTTACAAAAATCATTGTATTGGGAGCTCGTACAGTTCTTATCACACTCCACACAACCATCCACTGTGTCAAGCACATGTGTACATATTTTGCCATCATCATTTTCAAAACATTTTCTTTCTACTTGAGCCCTTGGTATCAGCTTATTTCGACCCCCTCCTCACCCTCCCTTCCTTATGATCTCTTGGTAATTTATAATTTTTTTTCATGTCTCATACTGACCGCTGTTTCCCTTCACTCATTTACCTGTTGTCTGTCCCCCTGAGAGGGGGTTGAGATTATAACTCTTTACCAGAATAAAAAGCTCTAGCGTTCTTCCATAGAGCAGCTGGTGGATTCGAACTACTGACTTTGTGGATTATAGCCTACCATGTCACCAGTACACTACCAGGGCCCCTCTATGAGCAACACCCCAGTAGAAATGAGCACATGGAGTGTGTACATCTGGTTTCTAAAGCCAGGCTACAATCAAAAGGAATGGAGCTCTGTGAAGAAATGGCAAATTCTAGGACTAAGACAGGAAAAGTACATGATGAGCCTGGATAATCTTGGAATGCTAGACAGTAAGGAAGTGCTGCTCGGTGACCAGGAATGGAGCAATTTCAGCCACAAAATCGGTGAAGTCAAACCCCAGACCAAATGCCGTCAAGTCCACCTTGACGACTCAGAAACAACTCTGTGCACAACCGAATGAGACACTGCCCTGTCCTGTGCCTCCTCACAATCGTTCTTCTGTCTGAAGTCATTGCTGACTCAGAGAAGTCCTGTAAGACGGAGCAGAACTGCTCCTTGGGTGTCTGAAGCAGTACATCTGTATGGGCACAGGAAGCGTCATCTTTCTCCTTTGGAGCAGTTGGTGACCTTGAGCCTCCAACTTTGTGATAAGCAGTCCAGTGCATATCCCACAGCACTAGATCCTTACCTAAAGTATGAATGGAATATCTATCATGCGTCCACACTCACGTAAATACGTGATTGAGTAAACAAGTAGGGAAACAGACAATCCCATAGTGTCAGAGAACCCTAAACAGAGTTGATACTCTGCTATGAAGGAGTGGGAGCTGAACTTCCTACCCCATCTGTGTGGGCTGTGCCTGGTGCATTCCTTCCACGGAGAACAAGCATAAAGGAGGGGACAGACGAGTAACGTTTAAAGTGGAGAAACACTACCTTAGCTGGGTGATCCAGGTCTACATCAACAGTGAGAAGTCATCAGCAGCATATGCCTCTGATAGGATGTGATGAGAATGGCACTTTACCTTTACAACGTCTCTCCTCCAAACTGTGACTCTAGTCCACTCATGAGGACAGCATTGGACAAAATACCAAGTCAGCGTCGACAGTGACTGGCACAGTCGTCATGTCAAGGCAAGCCTGAGGCGCTGTCTTGGCCAGAAGGAGCCTCAGGAGACATGGCTAAATGTCGAGTGGTGCTCTGGGTGGTGTCCCCGCACTGGAAAAGGGATGTGAGGGGGAAGCTGAGGAAATCAGATTCCAGTCCGGACTTCAGTTGATAATGAGTGACCATGTCAGTTAATGAATGACAATAAATGGTCAGTACCAGTTTAAGGGGTGTGATGGGGGAGCCAGGCATGGTGGGTGTGGAAAACTACAAATCTAAACCTGTCCTAAAATGAAAAGCATATGGGCCTTTGGGGATCCTAAAGGTACTGGCCTCTGGCCCCAGGTCTGGCCTCCTTGCATGTTGAGGGGTCTCAGCCGTGCAGGAGCTGCTTGGGCCTGCTGCTAGAATAGTGGAAGACTACACCCCCACCCCCCACCCCACCCCGCCTGCTTCACAGATTCCTCAGTCTGTGCTCCCCTCTAGGTCCCAGCCCCTCCCTGCCGGAGTAGCGAAGCAGGCCGCAGCCCAGCTGTCCAGCTCAGGGTTATCCCACACTGGACTGTTCTGTAAAGTCAGAAGTCAATACCAGTAACCCACACTGACACAGGGCCAGCACAGGCAGCCTGTGGCCCATCCAGACCCCGGTTTTTCAGATCCCCCAGTGAATCTGGATGAAATGCAGATGTTGACTCAGTTTCTCTAGTCTAAGAATGCAGCTCCTCTGTAGGGGGTCGAACCAGGAAGAACCCTGCAGAAACCCTGGAGAGACCCTAACTGGAGCTCCTGGGGAGGCACTTCTGCTATTCCAACTGCATCTCACTCTTCAGGAGAAGCAGTGTACATTTAAAATTGACCCGTCCAGCCGTAGAGAGGCTGCTGCTGGAAATAAGGCATTCCGAGGCCAGATCATGTGATGAAGTTCAGCATTGGGCCACCCTTTCCACCCACACGCTAGCTGCTCTACAGCCCCCACCCTCCAATAACTGCAGACAGCTGTCTGGGCTAAGCATATCCCCCGAAGCATTCCCATTCTGTAGCATTCTTCCTCCCTCCCTGCCCACTTGCTGCACTACTCTCCCTCCGTGGTTCTGAGATGAGGCTGAGGTAAAAACTGCCAGTCTGGAGTCTTCCTGCCCTGCTGCCACCTCATCTTCCTCTTCCTCGTCATTCACCCTCCTCCCCCTCCTGTCCTATGATTCTGGACCAACAGCAATAACAACAACAAAAAGGTAACAAGAAACTGAAGTTGTTTTATAGTTCTTGAGCACAAGATCAAGGATTTCATTCGACAGACTCAAACCAGCCCAACCCAGCAGGCTCTGGCGTTCTCTTCCTTGGCTGCAATGGGGAGGGTTTGTCATGGTAGAGGGCTTTCGTGGGACATTCGAGAGTTGAGTTGGCTTATAAAGGGGGCAGGGGATTAGATGGGCCTTATGTTGGCCTGAAGAAAGTCCTTGTAGTCCCTGGATACAGCTGCTGTAAGCCTTCCCTACTTGGGGCTTCAGTGTCCAAGGGAGGGCATGCACATCTGGCAAAGGTACATCTAAACATCGTGTGTGTGTGTGTGTGTGTGTGTGTGTGTGTGTGTGTGTGTGATCAAAGCAGAAGCAAGTGGTGATGGTACATTACCAGGGGTCCCATGAGGCCCAGGCTGCACAGCCTTTGTTTCCTGGAGCAGAGCTTGGCTCATTTCCATGAGTTCCATGAGCCCTGGCCAGCTCAGCTCTGTGAGCCCAGGTACCACCTACTTGCAGGTGTATGGCCAAGGAGAGCTAGCCCATGGAGATGTGGGTGGTCCCCTGGCCTATGGAGCCCCACCCTCCCTTATCCCTTAGTAGAAGACTGACAGGCATTCCCCAAGGCAGCCTTGCAGACAGAGGGCCCATTGAGTGTTCCCTGGCAGCAGCAGACGGCACTGCTGTGACTAATTGAATGTTAGCCTGAGGCTTCTACGGAAAGCGACTCAAGATTTTCTTTGGAAATGTGCTGTCAGCTGCTGTCTAGTCGGCCCAGCTCTGGCTGACTCCATGCACCACTGAAGGACACACCGCTGCCCAGGAGCATTTCAAAACTTGAAAAGAACCATTCGGACTCATAATGACCCCGTAGGGCAGAGCAGCACTGTTCCCTAGGGTTTCCAAGGATGTCAGTCTCTAGGGGGTTGGGGAGCCTTCTCCATCTGGCAACTTTTCAGTTATCAGCCCAGCCCTACGCTGCTTGTGTCTAAAAGCTGTTGTGAGTCTCACCACCCCACCCCACCCCCACTTTTCTCAACTGAAATTCTTACGAGAAATACTTAAAAGGTCCCAACAACCACGAATCCCTAGAGCCTGTATTTAGAAGAACTAACAATGCTCATGTTTTCTGCACACCCCCACCCCCACTGTGAGAATCAGGTGTTCCAGCTGTAAACCATAAAAACAAACAACCCCATTGCTGTCAAGTCCATTCTTACTCACAGCGACCCTCAGGTTATTCCCCCACCCCCGTCTTGGCAGCTAGCTCTGTTAGGTCCTACATGCAGCCTTAACTACTTATTGAAAATCCAGTCGGCGGGGCCCCTTGTCCGTTTGTAGAAACAGGTGTGTGGAGCTGTGTGAGGGCCAGGCTTTGCAGAAAGTCATGCCATAGCATGTGCATTGGCCTTCTCTCCCCACTGCAAACAATCCCAAAGCTTATGGATGCATCAAGTCAATGCTTGCCTCAGGGCAGGCTTCTTGGTAGCCTTGTGGGTCTAACACAGCTGCGCGACTCCCTGTAGGAAACAGGGGTCTTTAGGATAGTAATTTGCTAACTTCACAGCCAGCCTCAGAAAACAAGACTTGTTTTGTTCATTGCCTTGAAAGAAGAAGATACGAAGGTTTGTGAACAATGAGACAGAACATGTCTGTAATATGTTTCTATGTGTCTTCTCTCCTTCATCATTGCAGCTAGCTCAGACTGAAGAGATGACCCGGGAGATTATTGGCTTTCTTGACCAAACGGTATACAGATGGGAGCAGCTTTGCATCGAAGCCCCTAGACTTGGAATGGTGGCCAAAGAGCTCCTAACGGAACTACAGACTCGAGCCAAGCACAGCTCTGCACACCATGTGACTGGGGTGAGAGGGAGGTCAGACTCACCAAGGCCACAGGACAGTGTCCACTCTGAGGTGTGAGGAGGAGCAGGCCAGCATGGGAAGGTCTGGTTGTACAGTGCACAGAATGGGAAGGAGAGGTGCTTCAACCCAAACTGGGGCATGCCTTCCCTGTCCCTGCTCATGTAAGATGGTAGAGAATCACCAAGGAAAAACTTCGCTGGGAAATTGACTTCGTTTTTTGTTCTCTCGTTTTTCCCATATCACGTCAAGAGGCACAGCTATTATTTGATGGCTTCAAGTCTTTGGATCAGAAAATTGGCCATGAACCACAAGTGAATTTAGAGAGGAACTTAGCCCTTTTTCACAAGTTTTTTGTTTTGTTTTAAGTCAGGTCATCGCTAAATGTTTTCCTTTTGAATCATTGGAATCTGAAGCTCTTTTTATATACGACAAAGCCAGGTTCTTTTGCTTCCCTAAGAAGTTCTTCATCTAAAAAAGTGACATCCCTCAAATTTCCCTCCAGCCTCCCCAATCTGACCAGGAAGAATCAGACCACACCCAAGCGCAGGAGCAGGAAGGGGTGATAGGCTACCAGACAAGGAAAGACATGGTTTTCCACCCACTGTGAAAGCTAATTGCACTCCTTAGGAATGAAATAAAGCCAGCCTTAGTATTGACCCGTTTTTCTTTGTATTTTACGAAATGTTGACTATTCAGAAAAGAGTTCTTTTAAGTAGTTCAAAGATGGCCAACAGGCGAGGAATGGGTATGTTTTCAAAACATTGCAACAATATTGATTGTTCTGTTGAACTAAAATAGAAGTTGAAATTCCTAATAAAAAGTTGGTAACCACAATGTTAACATTTATTTCACATCACTTCATTTTTTTCTTGTGGATTTATTCTTAGCTTATATTCACTGTAACTTCCTTGCATATTGTATTGTATTGTATTGACAATCACTTGTATTGTCAAGTGAGTCAACATTTCCTTGTAGCCCAGGTTGATTTACGTGTTAAGTCATCTCTGAATATCATCACCATGCCACTTGTCTTGCGGCATGAGTAGGGGTTATTGGATTCGAGTGTGAGCTTTTGTTTCAGTGTCTGGCAGAGTTGATAGAGCCACGTGAAGGTCTGGAAAATCCCAAGGACTTTCACCTGGACCTTTCTTCTGAGAAATGTCATAGCAGAAAGGTACACTATTAGACTACTTGGATCACAGCTGCCACCATTATTTTAGTATAAAAATGCTTCATCAAAATGCATAGTATTAGAAAGGAAATGTGTGCTTCACTTGATGTTCGGGCATCTCTCTCATGCTGAGTTTGACTTGAAGCTTAGAGAACCTTCCACAGAAGTTGTGGCGAATCACCATTAGACTCTATAAAAGGGGCTCAATGTAGTGACAGAAAGTAGCCATGCTACCATGTATAATCCATTCACACTGCAATGTGATTGTGCTTACCAAGTTTTCTGCCTTTCCCATTCCGTCTGCTCGTGGTATTTCACAGCAAACAATAAAAACAACTGTTTAAACTTCAGAACCTATTCCAAAGCCCCAATAGTCAAAACAGCCTAGTACTGGCACAATGTTAAATAGATAGACCAATGAAAAAGAATACAAAACCCAGAACTAAATCCATCTACCTACCGGCAACTGATTTTCAACAAAAGACCAAAAACCATTAAATGGGAAAGGGAAAGTCCCTTTACATGGTGCTGGAAAAATCGGATCTCCATCTGCAGAAGAATGAAACAGGACCCACACCTCATTCCAGGGACAAAAACAAACTCAAGATGGATTAGAGACCTCAGTGTAAATCCCAGAGCTGTAAAGATCATGAAGGAGAATGGGTCCTGTTGCATTTCATACACGTACCACCACATATAATAAAGGGAACACACATTGTAGAAGAATGGGATGTACTAAAAATAAGACATTTATGCACATCAAACAACTTCATTAAAAAAGTAAAATGAAAAAAAAAAAAGTAAAATGATACAGAGCCGGCCCCAATCCCAACTACATGGACACTCCCCCTCTCCCCTCCCAGAAGAATGCACTACACAGGACAGCACTGAACCTACAGCTCAGGGAGAGGGGTGCGTCTGATGAGACCACGCAGGAGCAAATGAAAAGGGGAGGAGAGTGGAACACATCCTGGCCCACCAAGCCCTGAGGATGACATTCCTGCTCAGAGTACCCAGTGTACAGAGAGGACCATAGGGCCAGCCCCACCACGAGACAAGACGTTTCTCAATGACCCATATATCACTACGAGGGTCAACACTGAAGGCACAGTTCGGGAATTGTGCATGATCTGACCCCACCACTCTGGGGCAAAAACTTAAGGGCGTGCATCAGTCAGAGCAGCAAGGGGAGCAAAACAATGAAGTCCCCCAGGGAAATACCGAAAACAAACTTTGGGGCCAGGGCCTGGCACCCCATCAGACTCAACCAGAAAACAACATGCCTAAAGGTCAACAAACAGACCTGGAACTACTTATAGGCTTTTCATTTTTTTGTCGTTGTTTGGTTTTTTGGTTTCCTTGTTTTGTTTTGCTCTGCCTTGTTTTTGTGCTTATTATTATCCCTGCATGTCTATCTAAATAAGAAAGGCAGGATAACAATAGGACCAATGGTTGGGGGTGGGGCATGGGAGAAGGGAGGTGGGGAAAGGAAGTGGGTGTTAACAAACTCAGGGACAAGGGTAGAACAAGTGATCTAAAATCGATGGCAGGGAGCAAGCCCTGGTAGGGCTTGATCAAGGGCAATGTAACAGAGGAATTACTAAAACCTGAATGAAGGCCAAACATGGTAGTGGGACAAGAGGAAAGTAAAAGGAAATAGAGGAAAGAACTAGGAGGCAAGGGCATTTATAGAGGTCTAAATACAGGCATGTACATATTTAAATATATTTTTATATATAATGATAGGGAAATAGATCTATGTACATATATTTATTTAAAGTAGCAGACAGACATTGGGCCTCTACTCAAGTACTCCTTCAATGCAGGAACATCTTGTTCTAATAACCTGACATTCTATGGTGCTCACCTTCCCAACAGGATCGCTGAGACAAAATGGGTGCTTAGCAAATGTGGTGAAGAAAGCCGATGGTGCCCGGCTATCTAAAGATATAGCTTCTGGGGTCTTAAATGGCTTGAAGATAAACAAGTGGCCACCTAGCTCAGGAGCAACAAAATCCACATGGAAGAAGCACACCAGCCTGTGTGATCATGAGGTGTCGATGGGATCAGGTATCAGGCATCAAAGACCCAGAACAAAAAATCGTATCAATGTGAATGAGGGGGAGTGCAGAGTGGAGATCTAAAGCCCAGCGGTAGACAATTGGACAAATATACAACTTTTCGCTAGTTCTCCAATGCTTTCCCTCCCCCGCCCCACTATCATGATCCCAATTCTACTTTACAAATCCAGCTAGACCAGAGCATGTACACAGGTACAGATGAGATAGAAACAGAGGGAATCCAGACAGATAGACCCCTCAGGACCAACAGTGAGAGTAGCGATACCAGGAAGGGAAATAGAAGGTGAGGGGGGAAAGGGGAAACTGATCACAATGATCCACATATAACTCCGTCCCTGGGGAACAGACCACAAATAAATTGGGTGAAGGGAGACATCAGTCAGTTTAAGACATGAAAAAAATAATAACAATTTATAAATTATCAAGGGTGAGGAAGGGGAAAATGAGAAACTGATAACAAGGACTCAAATAAAAAATGCTTTGAAAATGATAGCAACATATGTATGAATGTGCTTGACAAAATGGATATTTGTATTGTGATGAACGCTGTATGAGCCCCCAATAAAATGATTTAAAACAAAAATAGTAAAATGAGAGCCCATATACTGGGGAAGAAAATATTTGCCAATGACATTGTGGACAAACGACTAATTACTACAATCTATAGAATTCTGCAACACCGCAATAAAAAAAAATCCAATTAAAAAGTGGGGAAAAGTCATGGACCAACAGTTCACCAAAAATTACACTCAAATGGCTAACAAACATGATAAAATACAATCCCTAGCCATCCAAGAGTTGCAAATGAAAACAATGAGACCTCACCTTACACCCACAACAATAGCCTAATTAAAATAAAAAACAAATGCTAGAGAAGGCGCAGAGAGATGGGAACTTACATACTGCCCGTGGGTTTATGTACAGCCATTGTGGAAAGCAATATGGCACTACCTAAAAGAACCAGGAATCGAATCTCATAAGATCTGGCAATACCTCTGCTGGATATATACCCTGAAGAAGTAAGAGACACAACATGAAGAGATGTATATTCTCCCATTTTCGTTGCAGCACGGTTCTTGCTTCTAAGAAGACGGTAGAAGCAGCCCAAATGCCCATCAGCAGAAGAATGGATAAAGCAATTCTGGTACATATAAACAATAGAATACTATGCATCCCTAAAAAACAGTGACAAAACACCTCATAGCACGGACTGTATTAGGCATGGTTCTTCAGAGAAGCAAAGGCAGGACATTTATGAGTTTATATAAATAGGTAAAACTTATATGGCAAAAGGGAATTATAACAGCAAAGCAGCCTGCACAGCTGTACAGAGAGAGCTCATTCCAACTCACTTTCATGGGTCAGTTAATGTATTGAATGCCTTCTCAACTCACATGGCCATTAGACCCAAAGACGAAGCAGAAAGTAGAAAGATGAGGCATAGTGAAGCGTAGCAGGAGCCAGTAGCACAATATGACAAAGCAAGTCATGGAACTCTCACAGTGTGGCAATGAGAGGCAAATGGCTGGCAGTGCAGCATGTTGAGGTGAGGTGGCCCATAGGCAGTGCAGTACGACATGGCGAGGCAAGGAGGCCTACAGGCAGAATGGCATGGTGTGGAGGCAGTGCAGTGTGGTGCACATGGTCAGGCAAGGTAGTTGGATCAGAAAGCACACCAGTCCAATGAAGGGAAGAGAAAAAGGGGCAGACAGGCCCCCACAGCATATCTAGGCCATACCTCCAAGAAATGTCAACAGGTTGTGACCTGATTGACAGGCTGGACTCCATGCTTATCTTTACAGGTGCTGTGTTGGCACAAAACAATCACACCATCACACTGCACCCCTTGTCAACTTAGAACCTGTACGTAACTCTTAACCATACATAATCTACAAACAAAGACATTCATTAAATCATCCTTGCACCTAACATTGTATAGCCAACATATGGTAACCAAAAACACACTGACCCTATTTGCATCTAGTATAAATGATCAAGAGAAAAATATTTGATGCAGATATATGAGGAAATACTGACAGTTATAGACCTCACCTTTGCAATTGATCACTTGGCCATAATTGATACTTAGAACTACTGTTCTACACTACCTATTCTGTATTCCCTTTGTCCTCAGCCGGAACCTCAGCTGGTCATGGGTCTTTGCCTGGTGGGGTGACCCAGACCTCCTTTCCTGGTGGGTGTGAGACATTAGTAGTCATGTCACTATTGGGTTCCTGTA
>NW_022103924.1:3422744-3431617 GCF_000313985.2 Echinops telfairi
TCACCACATTTGGTGAATAAGCAAATGTGGCACCTTAATTATATCTGTAAAATGCCACTCCATCTTTATCAAGCCAGCTGCTTTGGGATGATGAAGAACATGGTACGACCAGTGGGATTCTGTGGACATGGGCCCATTGCCTAACTTCATTGGCTGTGAAGTGAGTTCCTTGACCTTAAGTCAGCAGTTCTCAACCTGTGGGTCGTGACTCTTTTGGGGGGTCAAATGACCCTTTCACAGGGGTTGCCTAACACATTCTGTGTATCAGATGTTTACATTATGATTCATAACAGTAGCAAACTTACAATTATGAAGTAGCAACAAAAATAATTTTATGGTTGGGGGTCACCACAACATGAACTGTATTAAAGGGTCGCAGCATTAGGAAGGTTGAGAAACACTGTCTTAAGCAGTGCTGTGTGGGATGCCATGCCAGTTGATAAGGCATTCTGAAAGTCCACGAATGGCATTTTTGGCAGATGCATTGAGTACAGGGTAGGTAAATGGGTAACCAGAGTTACCTACAACCAGGTGTCTATTCTAGTAAGAGCAAAATGCTGTACTTTCCATGATGAAAGTGGTTCTTTGTAGTCAGCATGCCATCAGATTTCTGGTTAATATTCCTGAAGAATGAGCCCATAACTTAGACTCAGTGTTGGTCTCTGCTGCCGGCAGATGGGGCACTCAGCAGTGGCAGTAGTCAGGTTAGCCATTAAGAGTGGAAGTCCATGTTCCTTAGTCCATGCATTACCTCCATCCCTGCCACCATGTCCACTTGATTCATGTGCCCATTGGGCAGTGACAGGGTTAGATGGGGAAAGAGGAAGATTAATTTCCATAGAATCTGTCATCTACTTGATGTTTAAAATATCCCTCTTCAGAGGTAATCCTTTGGTGAGCATTCATATGAGACACAACTATCTTCCCCTTTTGGCCCATTCAGCAGGGTCTATTCACATACCTCGTCCTCACCAATTTTCCAATTATCCTCCTTCCAAGGCCCTGACCATCCAGTGACTCAGCCCATGAATCTATATGCAGTCACACAGTTGGCCATTTCTCCTTCCAGGAAAACTGAACAACCAGGTGTACTGCTCTAGTTCTACCCCTTAGGAAAATTTCCCTTCAACACTCCTTCAGGGGGGTCTCAGAAAGGGGCTATAGTACCACTTTTGAGTGGTACCTGAAAATCACGCAGAACCATTAGTAAATTAACTGATCATAAGGAACTCCCTGAAATAGTTAATTGTGCCAACCTGGCTGATAAACACATGTGGGGTTAATTGAAGGGCGGAGGGATAAATGGCTTGGTGAGCCTCACCTTTCTAGTTCTCGGGTCTCTTGCTTTGTGATGGTTGCACCAGGGTGCAGCTGCCTTAGCAGTTCCCTGCTTCAGTTTGCAAGACTGACTTCCTGCAAGACATCCCTGAGGAGAAGCCACATGGACCTACCCCAATGCAGCCCTGGGTGCTGGAGCACCCATGTGGAGACCCCTGCCAGTGCTGAGATGCTTACATGTTCACTAACTCAGCTCTCCTCCTGCAGTCGGCATCATTGTGTCTGTTTTGTGAGATGGAGGAGGACTTTGTGGACTGGTGTTGGACATATGGGTTAATGTAATGTTGGACTTGTGGGCTTGAGCAGCACTGGGTTGGAATGTTTTCTTGATGTGCACTTAACCTTTATATAAAACACTCTCTTATACATGAGTTTCTGTGGATTTGTTTCTCTAAAGTACCCGGACTAATATACTCCCCAAAGGCCATGAGTGCAAACTGGGAGAAGGACCGTACTGAATAGTGTTTGGGGTCTTAAAGACTTACCTTAAAACAAGCAGCCATTTAAGCAAGGCATCAGATAACTCCACATGGAAGGAGAACTCCAGTCTGTGTGATGCAAGGGTTTTAAATAATAAAATCTAAGACAGATGAAGAAATAATGTTAGAGCTTAAATTCTGAGATAAGCTTCTAATAAATGCCTTCTGACCATAGACCAGGGATATAAACAGCCTTACTGTCACCCGACAGAGTGTATTGGAGCAGATTATTACATAGTTAGGTTAAAATTTAACACTTCATCATTTGATCTCTCTTTTGACCAATTTAACATTTTTTTAATACCTTAATGATTTTTAATATTTTCTGCTTCCTTTTTGATTGAGGTTTTTCTTGGTTTTGTTAGCGTTGTTGGGTTTTTTCTTTATCTTTTTGTTTTGTATGTTTTTCTGAATATGAAATCCAGGATAGGTAAATCTTAAGAGACAGACATTGGGCTTTAACATAGATCCATGGAATTAGTTTTGTTTGATGCTGTTATGAACACTCATTGGGCTCATTGTGGTCCGCTGTGCTGTGGGTGAGTTGGATCTGACTCCTGGCGTCCATCTTGCCACCTTGACAAGAGAACGAAGTGCTTCCTGGCCCTGCGCTGTCCTCGCAGTGGCTGTGTGTGTCGCTCCATCGTGTGCAGGGTATTTCTCGTAGTCACGGACTATCAAGCATGATGTCTTTCCCCAGGCACCAGTCCCTTCTGATCACATGGCCAAGTACATGCAAGGAATTCTTGACAGCCTTCCGTATACAGAACCCAAACTAAGGCAAAGTACAAAGGTTAAAGGCAACAGAAGCAAATACTGTTATACACACAGCGGCTCTCTGCAAGCAGGTGCTTCGATAGACATGCACAAGTGTGGGAGGGGAAAGTGGGAGTATTCCCATGCATGTAGGCTATAAATAGAGGATATTTGTATATGTGTGTTTCCTTGGCTGCAAAGAGACCCAGGAATGTGGTGGAGCTTTCAGGGGACAACATGAGGAAGACTTCTTAGACAAAATCAAACTCCTTGAGGGAATGACCCCAGGGCTCAAGACCATAGTCTCGGGGACACCAAGGTCTATCGGTGTAACATCGTTCACAGCCTGCTCGGTGAGTGGCAACTAGAGTCGAATAAGCTCTGAGAAGCTGTTGGTCTCTTCCCTCCAGGAGGAAGAATAATGGCAATTGAGAGCCACATAGTAACCATGAGTCCACGGACTAGTGGACCCCACACAAATCAGTCTCCACAACCCTAGGGCCAGAAGAACGAGAGGACGCCTGCCTATCACGTCCAACTCTTCTGAAAGGGCTCACGTTAGAAAGGGCTAGATGGGAGCGGGGATGGGGAGTGGGAGGTGCGATTGAGAGACAAAATGCAAAATCATAAAAGAGACCAGTTTTACTGGTGGGATGGTAACAGGTGGTTTCCCCAAGACTCTGGCCCTCAGTCTCCCTTCGGGCCTGGAATGGAATTCACCGCTGTGGTGGAATAGTGGACCATTTCAGATCAAAAGGGCAGCATTTAGCGGGGGACAGAGTTCAAAGGGTTAGGAAAGAAGGAGGAACGTTAGCAGGCACCGGAAGAAAGAGGGATAAGTGTTAGAACACTGCGTTGAGTTGAAACAAAATGTGTATGAGTTGATGACTGTAAATGATGATCAGCTCTGTAAAGCTCCACCTAATTCACAATAAAAGGGAAAAATGCAGGCAAAATAAGCATGTCCTAGATCTTACCTCCACAATTAGTTTACCACAGGTCCAAATTCTATCTCTCATTACATACTGGCCAATCTCGCTCCCTCCAATAAAGAAAACATCATGCAGGTAGGTGTTCCCTTGATTCTAGTTCTGACTTATGCATCCTATGGTGGTGTCTTCTGGTACTTGGAGAGGAAACTTGCACACTCTCTGAAAGTTTCATGCTTTCACACTGCACAAAATCTCATAACCCAACACTGAAAACCTCACCGACTTTTCTCCCAGTACAATGCACCCATGTGCACCAGCCAGGTCTCTTGGCTGTCAGCAATGGAAGCTGAGACTGTGATGAAGGTTAAAGGGAATTGATCAAAGGGTACTTGAGAGTCACAGAATCACAAATAGGCAAGGCTTAGTGCTAACCAGCTGCAACAATGGCCCAAACCACACTGTAGCCTGGGCTTGTGAAGAAACGCCGCCTGCTGTTGCCATGGCCCCTGAATCGTGGCTATTACAGCTTAGGACCATGACACTCGCTCCGACAGTGTCTGTGGCCTCTGTGAGCAAGAGCTGCTTCTGCATCCCACTCTTCCGAAGCCTTGGTCCAATCCACCCTGGGTACATCTGATGGGTGGAGCCCAGATCATGCACCTGCACCTTAGCTGCAAGGGAAGCCAGGAAATTGAGTATCCAGCTTGTGTAGCTTCTGCTATGTTGCTGGAACCATTGGATACTACCAAAGTTGCTACTCAAAAAGAAGAGGCGCAGAGTTATTGAGGAGCTGAAGGAAATAAAGAAATGCCCACAATACTATTTATCAGCTAGTGCCTAAGGCTATTCTAGAGCACCTTCGAAGGTTGAGGCCTATGAAACAGTCAGTCCATCACTCATCAACAGAGCAAAAGAGGACAGGTAGACCCTTTACAGAAAGCCATTTGGTAAGCCACCTGCTGGGTTTTCTTAAGGGTGGCACTATGAACTTGTCGTGCCATAGACAAGATCATTGTTGAGTGTGGGCCTGTCCTGTAGCAGCATGTCTGGCTGCAGATAACAGCAGGTCCTCACCACCATGTCATGACTATGAAAAACGCCTCTCCCAACAAAAAAAACAAACTCATTGCCATCTCACTGTGACACCCACTTAGAGCAGCCTGAGAGGGCAGAGTAGATTGTGCCTCTATGGATTTTCAAGACTCTGTCTTTCCAGGTGTAGCAAGCCTTCCCTTTCCCTCCCAGAGCTGCAGACCTTGTGGTTAGCAGCCCAGTGCATAACCTGGAAAGCCATCCTGGATGGAAACACTAACGTTTATAAAGGCATCAACTAGACTTACTATGACCCCAGTAAGAGATTTAGACCATCTGATTCTGAAATTTATACAGAGAACTACGCATTTACGGATAATCGAGAAGTTTCTGAAAGTGAGGCCCATCATAGTATAATGAAACGTACGGCATATTGCAACAGTTTGGTACTGTGCAGAAACAGACCAGTCCAAAGGGCCAAAGAGTGGCCCTGTAACGGTCGTTGGAATCTCTTGAGACTAGTGAATTGTCAGGGCCACCAGCAGCTTTGGACGTGCTGCTCCTCCCTGTACCCCCTGGGGTCCCCCTGTGCTGTGACTCCTCAACATGCCCAATGGTTCCACCCCATGCGGACCTCTTGCTGCGAGCTCCCTGGGACTCAGTCCTCAGAGCGCCCTCCGCGCGCCTGTGCTTTACAAACCGTCTCAAGGCAGAAGCCCAAACCTCTTCTGAACCAGACCCTGCGATCCCTCAGGCAACTAACTCCATCACGTGGATGACCAATGAGTGTCCTAACACACACACTTGAAGCAGCTTCTATCAATGCCACACTAACTCCCTACACCCCCACCCCACCCCCACCCCCGTTTGCTCCTGTCAGTTAATGGTAACATCGTTTGCTCAGTGACTCCGACCAAATTCTGAAGCCCGTCATCATTCTGTTCTTTCTCACACTCACATCCAATCCATGAGGACATTCCAGAACATGGCACGTCTCATCTGCCTTGCTGTCACCTTGGTCTTAATGTCATTCCCTACCTCAATGGCTATCTCTGGCTTCTTCACGGTCTCCCTGCTTCGGACCTTGTCCCCCAGCCTCCACTGAGGCCCCATGACACTCACACAACGTTCTCTTCTGTCAGAATAAATCCCAATGTTGTTCACACACGCTTTTGGCTTTCTGGTCGTTACATCATTTCGTGTCAACTTGAAGCTGTAAAAGCATAGGGGTGGGGTCTCGTCTGTCAATCAGGTCACAGCCTGTTAGTGCCTCCTTGTTGGTGAGACCTTCTCTTAAGGAGGGTCCTGGGAACCTCCCCTCTCTCTGTCTTCGTCTTCATCTTCCTTTTGACACAACACAGAGACCTGTGCGAGCCCCATGATGGAGTCACTGACGCTGGATCCACACGACTCCCCATCCACCGGCCTGCAATCTTCCTGCATTCTGCATCACTGAACGTGGCTGCGTGTGTCTGAAGAGGGATTAATGGGCTAGTATTGGATTTAGGGACTTGATCTGGACAGGGTTGGGGTGTGTTCTTGATATATAACTACTTCTTGATATAAACCTCTCTTAAACATAGATGAGTGTCACTGGGTTTGTTTCTCTAGTCAACCCAGCCTAACATAGGCTTTATCTAGTAGTCTCTACAATCCAATCTCTTCTCACCACCCCACCTGCTCCAGCCCCCAGGCCCTCTGGAAGTTACTCAGACACGTAACACAGCTCAACCTCAGAGCCTTTGCTTGGTCTGGTCTGAAACAATCCAGATATGTACAACCTTCCCCTCCTCAGATGTCACCACCTGCACGACGTCTCCCCTGTGAAAAACGATGAAAAACTGTAACTCCAGGACGCCAGCCGCGTACCCTGCTTTCCTTACCACTTTCTGAAACACTAGATAATTTACTCCATTTGTATGTTTACTCTTTATTGCTGTCTCCTCCATGTGTGACTGAGATCATCCCAGGCAGAGACTACTCACTGCCATTAAGGCAAAGCCAACTCATGGCAACCCACTAGGACTGGGTAGAAGGGCCCCTGTGAGTTTCTGAGCCTAACTCTTTATGGAAGTCGAAAGCCCCACCTGTCTCTCTCGGAGTAGCTGGTGATTTCAAACCGGTGACCTTGTGAATCGTAGTACAACACGTAACCACTACGGTACCAGGGCACCAGGCACAAACTAGGTGCTCAATAAATTGTGGAATAAATATGCACAGGAATTTAGTGTGTTCTTATGATATAGACATTTCAGTGATCAAGGAAAAGATGGTGTTGGGGGCGGGTACAGAGGGGGTGGGGATGGCAGCCGGGTCTGTATTTTTTAGACAAAAATAAAGATGAAAAACTAAGCCTCCAATCCTCCTTCATGTCAGTCCCTGAAGTCTGCTCTTTGGAGCTCTGACTTGTCTTCAGAAGACCCTAGCAGTTTTCCTGCTTGGGAAGAGGACGCGGAGGGAGGTCTTTACAAAGGCCACTATCCTTCTGCAAAGATGGTGTAGTACTTGGATATTTAAAATTTTACTTTATGAAATTAAAATGTTCCTAATCTCAAAATGTAAAAAGTATAATTTTCTGGCGTTTTGTTTTTGTTTTTAAAAACACTTTGCTCGTCATTTGGTTTACAGCTTTTCATATAACCCTGTTTCCATAGCCCTGCCCTTCCTGCCCCATACCCCTGTCTAGTGTCCACAAGTCCAAGGCCTCTGAGGTTCAGTGCTTCAGACAATACTTCCCTAGTCCTGTGGGGTGGGGTGAGGGTGACAGGAGGGGATCAGCTGCACAGTGTGTGTGTGTGTGTGTGTGTGTGTGTGCTCCCGTGCATGCACCTGATCTTCAGCTGTGCCCTTACAAAACTCAGAAACCACAGAAGAAAAGATGGATAAAACTGGCGATATTGAAATTTTAAAAACAACAAAATAAAAATATCAACAAACCGGGGGAAATATTTAAACACACGCCAAAGAGCTTGCTTTTCGAATCTGTCAGCATTTCTGCAAATCAACATGAACAAGATCATCAACGGGAGCAACTCATGGGCAAGTGGCACGGACATCGTTGTACAAGAGCTTCACACCCCGGGTACTGGCAGTCTGAAGGCTGGGTCCTTGCTCCATTTAAAAGTCTGGATGTGAATTCTAGAGTTCATGTTGAATTTCAAAGCTATTTTCTACAGTTGCTCCGCTAACCTTCTGTGAATAGTGATTGAAGGCTGAAACAGAAGAGGCCTTCTTAGGTGCGACTATTGATCTCTTCTTGTCTGAAGGAAAGACGAGGGACTAATACCAGAGACACAAGGGAACAGTGAGACCAATGGGCGAAGGGGCCAGCCCGCCAGCCGTGTCCATGAGGCCCAATGGTGCCGTGTGGCCGTTACTCGCAGGGCTGCTAACGCGAGGTAGGCAGTTGGGAACCACCAGCAGCCCCTCAGGAGAAAGACGGAGCTTTCGACTCCTGTGAAGTTACCGTCTCGGGACCCTTTTTTTTTTGGGTGGGGTGGGGGTGGGGGCGTCAGCAGGGGAGAGGGGAGAGCTTTTGTTCCAACACCACCACCATTTGTAACTGCGTTTGCTGGGATAGACTTCCAAAACTTGGGGGGAGATGGAACTGAAAGTGAATGGGATTTTTCCTTGAACTTTGTGAAGCCCCTTCGTACACTTAGGATATCTATCTTTGCAGGGATAGAGACACAAGAATCCCGTAACAGTGATGGGCTGAGGAGGGACTAGATGAGACCGCAGAGGAAGACTTACTTTTTGCTTAGCTATTTTTTATAGTTCTCTGTGCATTTGATCCAGGCAAAAAAAAAACCAAATCAGAACCAGGACTCCAGACGAGGAGCTGTGTGCCCGCCCCAGGAGAGGGCAGCCGTTGGGCTGTGCGGCTGAGGAGGAAAGCACCTGACGCCGGCCGTCAGCGGCAGAGGGCACAGTTGCCTTCACGTGCCTTGCACTTCGGGCAGCGCGGAGGCACTTTGAAGGCACAGGACCTGACTAGCATGGGACATGGATTTTCCTAGAAAAAGACTGGTTCGTTATGGTGGGATCCAGGGCCTCCGAGATGCAGGGAGGGCGCCTGAGCTTCTTAAACACATCCGAAGATTTGGGAACCGTGACTGGAACATGCGGAAGCAGACTGCCGCCCCCTCTCCCCTGTAGGTGCCCTCACCCCTCTCCCCTGTAGGTGCCCTCACCCCTCTCCCCTGTAGGTGCCCTCACCCCACTCTTCCGGTTCTTTCTCACTGGATCATTTCACCTTTTAAAGCCGGTAACACGGTACACCTGCAACTCTCCTTCCCTTGATACCTACCTTTCCTTTTTTTTTTTTTTTTTAAAC
>NW_022103924.1:3434722-3436297 GCF_000313985.2 Echinops telfairi
TCCCTTCCATTTTGTAAACCTCCAGGTCTCGGGCAGGGAGCCCCCAGAGGTTCATAGTTCATGGCCCTGAGTGAGGGTGGCTTCTGGGAATGGCCTTGCAAGGCGCAGGCAGTCCTTTAAACTCAAGAGGCCCCTTAGGCTCCAACCTCACCACACCCCGAGCAGACCCTCCAGAACTCTTATAAGTTGAATATGTCCCCCCTGAAAATGCTCCAGCCCCTGTAAATGGAAGCCCTCCTGGTGCAGCGGCACGTGCTGGGGGCGCACTGACAGGGCTGCCGCTGGAACCTGGGGCGGCACCTCCGAAACTCTGCTGCACAGGTGAACCTTGGAGACCTCCTGGGACAGTTCCCCCGTCCTGTAGCATCACTGTGAGCTAGCTACACAGGCTCAAGGGCAATGGGTAGAAAGTTTTCTTTGGGGGGTTTACACCTGTAAATATGACCTTATTTTGTTATGTTAATGAGGTAAGGTTTGGTTTTATGAAACAACTCACCGTCATCCAGTTGCTGCGTGTGACTCACAGTCAGCCTAGCGGGGGTCTCCAGACGGTCACCTTGTTTTCCTTTCTAATCCAGCAGTGTCGTACAACTGCTGTCACCATCACGTTTCCCTGTCTTCCTTGTACTTCTTGATATCGGGTCCCCTTTATCACCACCACCCCCACCTCCCCTGCCATACCTCTCAGTAATTTTAGCTATTGTCTCTATAGACTCATCCATCCTGGGCCTCATATCCCATAAAACCTGGAAAAATACCTAACAGTCATGAAGGCTCCCAACAGTGACAAAATGATAAAGGTAAAGCCCAATATGAAAATATTAAAAACCACATCAAGCACAAAGTGTATCAAAATGGAGATCAAATGACAAGGTCTTAACCATTCAAGTCAGATTTATCACTTAATCTACTATCATCATCTCCCCAGCACTCTCTGATCGCCAGGTTATTCCCATCCCTCTACATGGTTAGAGGGCCTGCAAGTGTATTTTGGTTTCCACTGTCATCCGTAGCCTTCTGCACACCAGAATCTCACAATTTATGCTGATACTATTCCCTCCTTTGTATTTGGATTATATAATTTAGTCCTTGGATCACTGCTGTTGCTGCTGTGCTTCTTCCGTGTGGACCTAGTTGAGGTCTCACTTAGATGGCGGCCTGTCGGAAAACAAGGCTTTAAGACTCCAGACACTATTCTGATAGCTGGGCACCATCTAGTAATTTCTTCACCACACCTTCCTATAGCACCCATATCCTGTGTTTCCTTCCTGAGGGCAAGTACTGAGCAGGGCCATGATGTGAGAACTAATTGTTCTTAGATTGGAGCTAGGATTAAGTGCGAGCCCCAACTCCATTTCCGAATCTGTTTTTTATCTGCCTCTGGTTCACCTTAGAGACATCCTTGTTGATTTATGGTAGAGAATCTTATCAATCATCTCCCTGGAGCATAAGAACCGTCTGTTTCAGGGCATGGTGCCCCAACAGGCTAGACTGGAAAACACAAGTTTTTCTTGCTTGGTATATTTTAATTTGTTCGTCGTCAGTGGCTTGATGTTGTTGCTGTTTTGTTGTACA
>NW_022103924.1:3437936-3439406 GCF_000313985.2 Echinops telfairi
TCACTGGTTTAGTCCATGTTGATACTTTGAAACGCTATTGAGAGAGGGAGACTGAAGTAGACATCACAATGCATGGGTCACTGACATGCACAGAATAAGCCCATGAACCCACTGGGTACTATTCGTACAAACCATGGGGGCTCGGGGGAAGGCAAAACTAACAATAATACTCTGACAGCAGCAGTCACAGGTCTGCCAGAACAATACGGATCGCAAAACGGCAAGTAAGGCACTGAAGGACTGAGCCTCCTGACAACTTACTGTTTGCTCTGTCTTCTGCTTCTTCACATGCCCTTAGTTTCAGTCTTACGTCCTTGAGTTACAGGTGTTTGAGGTAGGGATGTGTTCATGTCGTGGGGCTTCCACATCACATCCTGTTGTCTGGCTTTGGCAGTGTAGTGGTTACACATTGGGCTGCAGTCTGCATGGTTGGCAGTTCAAAACCACCAGCAGCTCTGTGGGACAATGACTGGGCTCCTGCTCCCACAGACCGCTAGTCTCAGAAACCCCGAGGGTCCCAATGAGTTAGCAGTGACTAGGTGGCGGCACGTTTGGTTATTGGTTTACGTGCCTTGAAGGTTCAGGGTTCAGTGCCCCAGTGTTCTATGACACACGGCCGGGTCCTCGGGTGTGTCCAGACCTCGGACCAACGTGGCCTGTAACTTTCTAAAAAATGATTTTTTTAAAGAGTCTTATTGGCATTTAATCCAGATACCACACAATTGAATTGTTCGGTCATGACGAGAGGAGTTTTACAATCATCACCACAATCAATTTTAGAACATTTTCTCCCATCTCATGGTTAAATCACTTTTAAGTTGAGTTGTGTAATCACCATCAGTTCTAGTAAATGCTCCCTCCTCCCTCACACATACATTGTTTGCTCCCACAATCCCCTCACCACCCTCACAATCTCCCACCTCCCAGCCCTATTTCCCCTATAAACCCTTGCATCGATATCTCTAAGCCTCTACTCCTGTGCTTCGCAAATTGGAAAACACAATAGATACAGTAAGAAACAAAAAAATAAAGTGGTAAGGATAAAATAATAATCATTCAGAGATAAAAATAGAAATAGTGGGTAGAAAAGAAAAGACCACGCAACTATTTGAGAGGCCAGGGAAGACATTTTGTCAGAGAACAAGTTAGTAGCACTGGCACTCGAAGAATCTCGTGGGGATCTGCCAGCACCGGCTTATCAGGCCAGGTATCTGTAGATGGGTTTGGGCTCCCTCTGTCCTCCACAGCCGTCTACAAATAAGGCTCTGATACTTTTCCCTTTGTCATATTTGAATTTGGTTACTGTTGTCTTTGGATCACACAAGCTGGTGTGCTTCTTCTATATCAGCCTTTAACTCTTTAGTGGAGTAGAAAGCCCAGTCTTTCTCCCAAGTAGTCGGCTGGTAGTTTCGAACTGCTGACCTTGCACTTAGCAGCCCAATGCTGCTGTACACCACCACCAGGGTTCCT
>NW_022103924.1:3441985-3451697 GCF_000313985.2 Echinops telfairi
GAGTCAGAGGGACCCCGCGAGGCAGGAAAGAAACCTGGTGGCCCTGTCGTAAACAAGGAAGCTACAGAAAGGTCACAGAGAAATGGAATGAAAAGATCATGACGTCTCCCATGAACAATGTGAAGCCCCCTTGTGTGTACACATTTGGTATTCTATGTAATCACATGTAAACGTTTGCCATTTTACCACTTTTCAGTGTACAATTCAGTGACATTACACTGACCCCTCCCCAGTCGCAGGTCTTTTATCTCCCTAACCAGAAACGTGGTCTCCTTAAGCACACCATCTCCCTCTTCCTCCAGCTCCACAGTGAACCAGACTGGTCTGCAGAGCTGTGCCTGCTCTAGGTAGTTCCCGTAGCGGCTGGCTTCACTCCACGTGCTGGTCTCAAGAAGCACTGCTTCTCTTTGCGGCTCCCTTGTCTGAGCTCCATTGTAAAGGCGCGAGTGGAGACATTGCAGGTTTTGTCTGCACCACTACAGTAAGGGGTGCCTCGCCACACAGCAGATCACAGTAACTTTCGGTTCCCCAGGACCCCAAGTGGGATTGTGGGTTTGGTGCTGGGCTGCTAACTGCAAGGTCAACAGGTCAAACCTACCAGCGCTCCCCAGGAGAAAGGTGACTGAGTGCGCCCATACGGAAACGCTCTACTGGGTCACTTGAGTTTGAAAAATATGTATCTACAAAAGGTGTGCTTACACTACCCTCTGGCCTACTGTGATAGCTGGGTTTGCTGTGTGGGTGATTAATCAGGTCGGACTTTGATCGGAAGACAGAGAGATAAATGGTTCTGCAAGGCCTACCGCTCTCTTGCTCTCTGGTGATCGGGCCAGCATTCTGCTGCTTTGGCTAGTTCTCGGCCTCAACCTGTGAGCTACGCTCCCTGTGGGTCAGGCCAGCACATGGATCATGTCGCTGCAGCTTGAGAGTCCTTCAAGACCTGCTTCGCCACTACTGGCTGGTGGATCCTGTGGCGTTGCATTGCTTGAGTTCAATACCCCACCCCACCCCCAATCCGGGCCTGCTTCACTAAGTTCCCGTGCCATTGACTATTGCTGACCCACCCTGCCGTCTGCTGCCTGTGGGCAGACTCTGCCTGAGGGAAGACTCTGCTGTCTGTTTCCTTGGCTTTGGACCAAAGCCCCCTCGTGAGTTGAAGGAGGTGCAGTATATTAACTGTTCCACACAAATGAGTTGAACGGAGCCCTCTATACTGTTGTGTGCACTAATTGGCTGGTAAATTCCTTCTCGCTGTATAAACTTAGCCTTTTAAATATATATAATCATAAATGTCCTGTTTTTGTTTCTCTAGAGAACCCTGCCTAACACACCTATGAAAAAGTTGAAAATGGTGTGAGAATTGTCAAAGTGTGACAGAGAAACAGGAAGTAAACAAGCACATGCTATGGGGGTGATGACCATAGATGTGGATGCTGGGGTGCCACAACAAGCACAAACAAGGCATGCGTTCACAGAGATGCACATCTGATGTTACCCCCTTAGGCTTCTGGGATGGCTGAAGATGTGACTGCAGACTACGACAGTCGTCTGCCGTTTGGAAACCACTCTGATTTGGATAGGACTGGGAAGCTTAGTTTCTAGCATGTCTTTCCTGAGAACTTTTAAAAATAACATATCACGTGTTTGTTTGTGAGGGGTAAAGAAAAGGTTCAGATTTTAGAAGAAACTGCTCTCACACGAAGGAGGCCACCTTCTAGGAGCAGCAGCATCTTGGAAATCATTTAGAACTAATGAGGAGCTGGAGCAGCAGCACCGTCAGAATGGACAGAGCAGACACTTGTTAACGGATTTTTAAAACAGTAACACATTTAGAAGGAAACAAGAATACAAAAAGGTACACTTCACCTTTAATGCCTGCCCGTTTCTAAATATGTACTAGTACCATAGAAACTCATGTCTCCAACGTTCGAGCGAATGCTGCAGAATCCCTCTGTTGCACTGACCCTGGGCCAGGGGCGTGACACACACCCACTTGGCGCTCCAGGCTGCGGGGCTCAATGAGAAATCTTCAGCAGGTTTTGGGACCTGTCTCCGCAATCTTCCATCATGTACGTGAAAGCAATGCCCCAACTCAAAAGAGATCCCGTTCACATGTGAAATCTCAAGATGCAAGTCCCGGGCGGGGGCCAAGCCCCCACAGCCCAAGTGGGAGCTGGTGCCGTGGATTTGAAGTGCTTGCTTGAAGCAGCCTCTGGGCAGGAGGGACCCATGACAGCAGCGTGGCTGATGGCTTTAGCAGTCACACAATCCTTCCTTGAATGTCCAGGGTCAGTGCAACCTGCTCCCATCAGGGCTGGGGGTAGACGTATGAAAGAGAATCTCTGTGTGGTCTTTCCTGCAAAGAAACAGCAGTGACGTTTATTACCCAGCCATGGCGGAGGAATTCTTGTAAACGGGTCTCAGGCAAGCAGTACCTGTGTCTTTCCCCGACTCTACTGGAAGGGTCAGTGTGCAAGACGAGGCTGCCAAGCCACAGGACAGGCCGTCCACTCAGACCGCTGCACACAGCTTTGCTCACATACAATTATGACACCAAACGGGCTGTAATCAAGGCGTGCTTCCAAAGCCTTCCCTCTTTCGATCCGCATTCATTCTGCCTGCGGACCCACTACGCCAAGGCACACACTGCTTCTTGCCTCGGAGCATCCATCAGCCCTTCTGTGTCCCACCCCCGCACCACACGGACACATACAAACTGCACCAGGGAACCGGCCGGTGGGGGGAGGGGGGGAGGAGCGCGGGGCAGTTCCTGGAGCTGCAGGGTTCAGTCTGTCTCCACTCGTGTGGGTCTAGGCTCCAGGAGCCTCCGGCACTTACAAACGGGAAGTCTTTTTGCTCTAGGGCTCGACTCCTGTTCCTGCTGAACTGAGCCAGTGTGTGAAATGAGAACTGATATCAGCTCAGTAGGCACCGGAGGACGGGTCCAAATGACAGCCCGCAGCAGTGCCTCGCTGAACTCCGGGCCGACGTCAGCTGGTGGCTGCAGAAGACACAGAGACCTAGACTACAGATACAAGAGAGAGTTCACGGCGCTCGCGGGAGCACACCGGGCACTCGGCCCTGACCACACGTGCTCAGCCACAAACACAGCTTACCAGACCTTCCTGGTGAACCTGGCTTTACATTTTCATAAGAGTAATTTTTGGTGCTTTCAATACATTTGACCTTTCACAGAAAGATGACTCAATCAGTCGACTTTACTTCAGGAGGACACACTTAAAAGGATTCTGGAATATTCTGTGCATTCTTGACCAGAGCAAGGCTGTCTTTGGCTGAGGTCTCTCTCGTCCTCCAGAAAGGTGCTCTCCAGACCCGACCACTCCCAAGTGGCCGTCCTGCTCAGCGCCAGCAACGCCTCTGCCCAGCAGCTCCAACTTAACCGTCCCCATCTCACCTTCTCTTCAGGTGCAGAACTTAGCCACTGTGAACAAAGCGGAAACCAATCACTGTTCACCAATCAGCTAAGCTCTGCACCTTGTCAGAGAGGTCACCGGTCTGGGCAAGGCTAAGGGGTCGCAGCACATCTTCTGCAGTCGCTGGCTTCTCGTTTCCGAAGGAGAGCTCTGCCGTACGCCCGCCCCCAGCTGCAGAGAGAGGAAGAGCTATTGTCTCTGGAGGCGCAGCCAGGGTCGTGGTTGCGTGGTAATCCCTGGCAATGTGATTTTAATCTTAAGTCACAAATCAGCATGCCAGGAACCCAAGCAGCCAGAGCAGTCCGGAGCACCGCCGCCACGCTGGCCCCTTCTCCCGCCACCCGGACACCAGCCACCTGCGGGCCTGTCCACTGCCCCTCAGAAGCTCGGCTCTTGCTTGCAGTCCTAATTTTGTAAATCAAAAGGGCTCGGGGACACTTAAAATTATCAGTGCCGCTGTGGAACCGACCACGTGGCGGAATAATTAACGAAGAAGGTGGCCCTCCAGCCATTCAGTGCCTCTTGGGCTGGGGGGCAAGCCCCCTCCATAATGGTCAGCACGGCCCTGCGCCTCTGCCCCGGGCTAGTGCACCGGGGCGGCCTCCGTGTGCTGCACACATTCTTCTAGAGGCCCCTTGGAGCAGGGACAGGAGTAGAGACCGTGGTGGGGGGAGTGGGGGAAGCAAATGTCCCCGTCTGGGCCAAAAGGCACACTAGGGCACCCAGGACCCTGACAGCCTCCAAAATTTGGAGCAGAGGAAATGATCAAAGGGGTCATTTGCTTCACTGTAGTCTCACCCACTTCAAGCAACACAAACTCCATGTGAAATAAAGAATCTACAGAGAAACTTGCCTTATAATGGCTACCACACAAAGTGGCTACAAAGTAATGGGGCCGCTGTCTGTCCCACCAGCCATGCCTGCAGACAGCTGCTCTGCCAGAGAGCGCCCCCGGCCTTCCTTTTCCTATGATCAGGGTCCTGATGCCACTGGACAAATAAGATCCCACTCCACGAAACGATAGTTTGCCCTTTCTTCCTCTTTTTAGCATTAGATTTTCTCTGATAAATAAGACGTAAAGACACAGTAGGCAGGAATGGTTTTCATATGAGTAAAACATTACTATAAGCAAACTAAATGTTAAAGGGTTAAGAATACCAACCAAAAATAATGTTCATTAAAATTCTATTTTAGAGAAGCTATATAACGAGAATAGGGAAAAGCCAGATATTTGATATGTGATATTTTTCTTTCTTTTTAAAAAATATTTTTCAAAAGACACAAAATTAGCTATATCCTATGATATAAAACCTTGAAGGACAGAAGTGACAATGATTATTAGAGAAAAGGGGTTCATGATTACACATAGATAGCTCTATTTACACAACTACACGTACCACTACCAACGTTCTCTTACAGCACTGAAACCCAAGTTTACAAACTGAGGGGGTAAAGCTCATAGGTCAATTTCCAGTCAATGGAGGTGACAATTTAAGTTAATACAGGTACCCGCTCCAACCCTTGACCTTCAGGACAGTGAGATACAGCTGATACCAAGTACCAGACGTGGTGTCACTGAGTGGCTGTGGGAGGGGGTGGTGGTGGTGTATTGTTCACACAGCACAAGTGTTAAGGCCAGGTCAGGCTGTGACAGAACCAGGGAGCCTCCCAGTCCCATTGGATGGCCAGATAGGGCGCACCCACAGAGCGCAGGGCTTGGGAACCAGCAGTTCCCACCACAGCCTCTCAAAGTGTTGGTGTGATTTCTGGCCCCACATATAACACGTGTTGCAGCGGCCACAGCACCTCCTGCACGAGCTATCCTGCACTTGTGTGGGGAGTTGAGGCTTCCCATGACTACTCTGGCCAGAGTGAGGCTCTGGCCACTTGGGCCGCATGCTACTGGAAGGCAGCTCTCCGTCCACTCTCCTCAGCAGCCAGAGGGACGGAAACCAAGCTGCAGGGGCTCCTGGGAGGACCATCTGGTTAGAACCAAACAAAGGAGGAAGAAAGCGAGAGAATCACCTCTTCAAAACAGCATCTCAGCCACCACCTGGGCAGAGGCTCTGTCCATCTGCGCCCTGGTCAGCTCGAAGCACCTGCGGGCCAGTTGTTGCTGCTCTGAGTCCTCACTCACCATCAGCTCCCCATAGAGGTAGACGCCCATGCCCTGTGAGGGGAGCAAAGTCCAGCAAAGGCGAGGCAAAAAGTGTCTGTGCGTGCACCCCCACCTAGGATGCCCACTTCCCATCAACTTGCTGGTCTGCAAATACCAAAACCCCAGGATAACACAGTCAGTGGAGTGGCTGTCCTGCTGGTATCTGCACTTTCAGTGCACTTAGGATCAGGGTGAGGTGCAGAGGGCTGGCTGTAGGGAATGGTTGGGAGAGACAGGGCCACTATGACCAGTCTGGCACATAGAGGCCCAAGTACACGGTTCGGAGACTTGGATTCCTCCTGGAGTGGAGTGAATTCATGAAATCCACCCAGCACCTCCCATGCAGCCGCAAGGGGCCGACTCAGCACGCTGTTCGCATGCTCACTGCCCCGGCTCCCAGGACACACAGCACACCTGTGGCTTTCTGACCCCGGGCCAAATCCAGGGGCGTGCACACCGGCCTTTTCCTGGTCTGACCATAGGGAACAGCACTCCCTGAGAGCCGAGGGCAGAAGCCTTTCCTATTCAACCTCAGCTCTGCCACAGATAACATTCTGCTGAGCGAAGGGAGGATATATCAGAGGCAGCACCCATGAGAAGCTAAAACGCCTGCCGGAAGAGCTGAGAAACGCCAAGGTGACGGTCCACTCCACACGTACTGCAGTTAATTCTGGTCGTCAGAACAGATCGCATGGGAATATGGTGCTTCTACTTTGTCCTTCTAAGGCTTCCCGCGCGCCCCTCTAGTTTTTCAAACACCTCTTGTGCCATTGTGCAAATGTGACATTTCTTCTGGTACAAAGCCATGTACTTTTCTTTGCGGGAATAATGCACCCTCATTTGCTGGCTGCCCCCGGTCCTCAGAACCCTATCAAAAGTCCTTCTGTCTGCCTGCCCAGCCCTCACTCCCACCCCACTGAGAATCGGCTCCACCCTACAGCCCACGGAGCCCGACAGCCTGTTCCAGGAAGGAGACAAGGGCCGCCTTCCAGCAGGACAGAGCACCCATGGCAGACATGCACACAATGTGTGGGAGCAGGCCGGTGAACTGGGAGCATTCTGGGAAATGAGGGGCAACCCCCTGCCATGGAATAGAGCCCCAGACCAAAACCAAACAAGACATCCACTACACTGAGTCGATTCAGACTCAGCGACGCTGCACAGGCTTTCCGAGGCTGTGTCTCTGTACAGGAGTCGACAGAACTCCAAATTCCTGCCTTGCGTCAACTCTGAGCAGAGAGCCTAATTTTCCTTCTTCAGAGCATCAGGTGGGTTTGAATTACCAACCTTGCAGTTAGCGGCCCAAAGCTTACCTGACAGCGCCACAGTCTCCTACTAGAGTCAACTATCAGTCACTAAATGGCCACTCTCCAAACTTATAAGAACCCCAACGCTGTGTTCAATTAATCCATGAACGTCTCAAGTGCTTTGTGTGTATTCACACAGCCTCCCTCTCGGCTCCTGGGAGGTGAACTACTCTCTCTGGTGAATGGTGAGGAAGGGCCGGCCCTCAGGCCTGCATTCTTTGGTGCCAACACAGACAAAGACCTCTTCAACCAACTGGGCTTCCCCATCTGATCCTCTCCCAACACTAAGCTACAGCTTAAGCCTGAGATCCATTCGGAGCTGGAGGGAGCGCTGGTACTCAGTACACTCAGGGAAAGAGAGCTTTTTGGTAGTTAATTAAGCCTTTGACCCTGCCCACTGGAAGAAGCGAACTCACCTGGTCCCCCTGCAGGAAGTCCTCCACCTGTCCGTAGCCTCGTGTGTACTTGTGCTTGACAATGAGCTCACACCACCGATGGCGAACCTGGAGAAACAAAAGAAGGTCCAGTGAGCAGCTAAATGGCACACTTGCAGATGCTAACAGTTAAGGACCTTCCTGGGACACAGAGTTACTCTTGGAGGCCATCTGTTTTAAAGGCAGAAACCACATTCCCACATAGGCAACTGGTGGTCACTTCCAGGGATAAGAGGCATGCTTCAGTGACTGAGGTACCTCACTTTAAAATATGATTTTCCAAGGTAACAGGTAAGTGTGAAACACGACTGACCACTTAGAAGGAACCCCCAAGCAGGCTGCTTAGTCCTCTGACCTGGCCAGCCTGTGCTCTGTAACAGTGATGTGGAGTCCTTGGTGGAAGGACAAGGTGGCCAGCTGCTAACTACAAGACTCGAGGCTTGCGGCTATAGAAGTGCCTCACAATAAAGGCCTGGAGTTCTACTCTTGAAAAATCAGCCTTGGAGTCTCATATCCTTATCACAGCAGTCTCGGCCAGCATCTATCCTTCCATGAATGACTAGGCAGGCTCTGTCCTCAGGCCAGGGAATCTAATCTGGTCTCCAGCAAGGAGGTAAGCCCGTCTGGATCCACACTCTCGCCTCCACGCATCATTTCCTAGAAAAGGCCACCTCTCAGCTGGGGTCAATTTCTCTGTGGAGGGAGAACCAATCTGTTCCAGGGAATCCCAGTGAGCACTGAGGGAAAGTCAAGTTGGGGGTAGCATGTCTGTCTCAAAGACAGGGATTCCACTTCTGATGATGAGTAAACTGGGGGGTGGCGGGGGCGTGTAGGATGACAAAACCTTCCACTGGGAAGCACACTTATCTTCACTTATATAGACACCCCCACTCTCCCCCAACCCGCCAATGGGAGAAGATGCCCAGTGTTATTTTCCTAATCATGCACTTCTGACTCGGGCTACACACTAGAGACACCAGAGACTTTGGAGAACACTTTCCATAGGCCACACCAGAATAAGCTGAGTTGGAAACCCCACTAAGCGAACCAGACATTAACTTAAACCCACTGTGGAAAGAAGATTAAAGGACCTGCAAAAGCCTTTGGACTTAAGGCTGAAGTCAGTGCCTGAACATAAGAGGAAGGAGGCCACTGTGCCAAGGTAATGAATTACGAAGTCAAATCTCTTGCTGTGAGACTGGTCCAAAAGGGGAAAACAACAAGAAAACCCAGTCACTGGAAACCCCCACAGAGCCGAGTTCTACTCTGAGACATGTGGGGTGCCAGGAGTCAGTGGAGACTAGACGATCTCCCCAGTTCTCTTGGGTAATAACCAATTTTGATTCAACCCATTCAGACCAATTCTAATTATACACAACAAGAGGAGGATGCTACTCTGGGTTCTTCTGAGAGGAGGCCAAGCACCCCTCCATAGCCGCAGTGTGCGGCTTTGCATGGAGTGAAGAACAGGCCGGCTAACTGCATGCTAGTGTGTCTGTGTGCGGCACATGCGCACGTGGAGAGATTTTTAAATATTGGAGCTATTTTTGGATGCCTGTTTTAAAGACACACTTTACCTAAAGGTTTATTAGCAGCAATCTGACAAGAAAACCTTCCAGACCTTTCTGATGACCATCCAGCCACTCTGAGCCCATGGAGGGGAAAGTTCAGGTGGGGAGAAGGGCGGGCCCTGGGTGACCTGCAGCTGTGTCCTCACGTGGAGGCTCTTCCCACTGGATGAAATCCCTGCAGTGGGCAGCCTCCCAGTGTATGCAGCCTTGATTACAGAGCTCTGCTGGGTTGTGCGGTTAACCTAGGACTGCTAACCTGACGCTTGTCTGCTCCCATAGAGACTTACAGAGCCTAGGAAACCCCACAGAGGGTTGCTAGAGTTCAGAATCGACTTAATGGCAGTAAGTTTGGGGGTAAGTGTTAGTCAGGGTTGACCAGAGAAACAAATTCATACACACTCATGTGTGGATAAAAGAACAATTGTATATTAAGAAAACATCCCAGCCCAGGCCAAGTCCGTAAGTCCGATACCAGTCTATAAATTCGTCTTCAGACTCTGGCAACACACACAATGATGCCAAATGCAGGAAGATCACAGGTCAGTGGGTTGAAAGTCTTGTGGATCTAGAGGTGGCGAAAACATCTCGGCGCTGGCGTGGGTCTCCATGTAGCTCCTCCAGCTCTAAGGCCCTGGCTCCATCAGTGAGCTCCAAGTGGCTTGTCATCAGGAATACGAAGCAGAGAGAGAGAGAGAGAGAGAGAGAGAGAGAGTGTGTGTGTCCCACTTCCAGGGAGGAAGAAAGGAGTTCTCAGAATCCTCAAAAGGCCATGCCCAGACAGAGCCCTCATTGGCTGCAGCCTGATTGA